>NC_142779.1:34847308-35167308 GCF_988280905.1 Pimephales promelas
ATGCAGATTGGGACACACACACACACTCACACACTCATGCACCGATGACTGAGGAGAGAGATGCGTCCTGACGAGCCTTGCTGAAGCGATCTCCGTTTGACAGCGTTCACTCACACACAGCACGGAGAAGAGAAACACACACGATGCGTTTATTCTTCAGAGATGTGGTTCTCCTCCTGCTCAATGCTCTGGTGCTGATATCTGCAGCTGGAGAGGAGCTCATCTTCACCAATCATGCTCTGGTCCAGTTGCACGAGGGCACGGATGAAGATGCGCACACTCTTGCACTGGAGAACGGCTTCGGGAGCGCGAGGAAGGTACGCGCACCAGAACGCCTGCAAACCTGTCATGTTGATGCATGCATGCTCAAATAAGGCTCAAAGTCAGGGTTTTATCATATAGAAGCATATGTGCACCACTCGTGCAAATATGAGTACACCGTGTTCTTGTTTACATCACAAACAAATCAACTGAATTAAGATCTACATTCATTCTGCAGAATATAAACTCAGATGAGAGGTAGTACATCAATTTACAAAGTCATAGTTTATTGTTTTTTTAATGGTCATATAGTCGGAATTGTTTTTCCTGATATACTGGAACTGCCACGGGATAAAAGAAGAACACTTAAAATAATATAACTTGAAAACAGGAATTTCAATTAATCCAGGATGGGATTTAATTCTTTGATCTTATTATAGAGATATAATTATGCAGCTGATTATGAAAACAAACTGAATCACATCATTTCTTATTTGCTGTACACATAAAAACAAAACATCCCCTGGAATTGAATGAAATAGCACGGCTTGTCATGTTGATTATGCTAATGTTAGTCTTTTTGGTTGTGTAATGTCAACAGGAGCGGTAAGAAAATGACTGAGAATTACTCTAGTGTAAATAGTAAACATATCTTTCATCTGACATCGCAATGTTTATTTATTCCATCTCCATAAAGAGCCATTTATCACACAACAGGGACTTGATAGCTTGACAAATCAGCCTTGTCAAATGTCAAAACATCACTGGTGTGGAACAGAGCTTCACGTGTGACCATGCATTGGAGAGTGAGAGAGAGAGAGAGATTTTATTCTTCTAATTCATGCACTCTTTGTCTGAACCAATTTACGATCCCTTTGAATTTGCGATTCACTGCTTCTTTGCTCCTGATAAACAGTGTTACAATACAATAAAAAATACAATACAGATGCCAAAATATATTAAATTTGACGTTTTCAGAGCCATAGGATCTGATTTGTAGCAGATTCATGTTCTTAATATTCCAAGCAATGAAAATGCTTTATTATCATGACAAATAATATTCTCAATGTTAACTTATTAGCATTGGCAGTGAATATTAGTTGGTGTCACTCAGACCAGGTTTTAGATCAATGCAAGCCAATGAAGTTCTTGGCTAATGTTCAAAAAGTGCTAGTTTATAATATCCAGTAATACAGATCATATGATTATTTCTGCAGGGAGTATTAGTGCCATAAACATCTTACTGTAATTTTTGGTTATCTACACTGCAAATAAATGCTTTTCTTTCTTATTAAGTTGGCTTGAGAAAGCCAACTTACTGAAATCCTATTTAAACTTATTAAGTTGGCTTGAGAAAGCCAACTTACTGAAATCCTATTTAAACTTATTATTATTATTATTATTATTATTCTTCTTACTCAAAATTTTCTGACTCTAACTCCTCCTAGAGCTTTAACTCTACAAACTCCAAACTCGGGTCAGACCTTCAGACTGTTCTGACTTAGTGTGCTATATCTTTTTAGACTGATTCGACTTTCAGATTTCTTAAAAATTAATATTAAAAATCATAAAAATCCCATTGACTTTCATTGCAGCATGGTCAAATTGAGCCAAGACTACGGTGGCCCAATAGCGTACAACAAAAACTCAAATGTAAATTCCCTGAAGCCCTAGACTCAATTAAACTACCATTCTATATGAACTAATGAACTATCTATCTATCTATCTATCTATCTATCTATCTATCTATCTATCTATCTATCTATCTATCTGTCTGTCTGTCTGTCTGTCTGTCTGTCTGTCTGTCTGTCTGTCTGTCTGTCTGTCTGTCTGTCTGTCTGTCTATCTATCTATCTATCTATCTATCTATCTATCTATCTATCTATCTATCTATCTATCTATCTATCTATCTATCTATCTATCTATCTATCTATCTATCTATCTTTCTTTCTAACAAATCTATCCATCTTTCTTTCTACCTAATCTATCCATCTTTATTTCTACCTAACTAATCTATCCATCTTTCTTTCTAACAAATCTATCCATCTTTCTTTCTAACAAATCTATCCATCTTTCTTTCTACCTAATCTATCCATCTTTCTTTCTACCTAATCTATCCATCTTTCTTTCTAACTAATCTATCCATCTTTCTTTCTAACAAATCTATCCATCTTTCTTTCTAACAAATCTATCCATCTTTCTTTCTAACAAATCTATCCATCTTTCTTTCTACCTAACTAATCTATCCATCTTTCTTTCTAACAAATCTATGCATCTTTCTTTCTAACAAATCTATCCATCTTTCTTTCTACCTAATCTATCCATCTTTCTTTCTAACTAATCTATCCATCTTTCTTTCTAACAAATCTATCCATCTTTCTTTCCAACTAATCTATCCATCTTTCTTTCTAACAAATCTATCCATCTTTCTTTCTAACTAATCTATCCATCTTTCTTTCTACCTAATCTATCCATCTTTCTTTCTAACTAATCTATCCATCTTTCTTTCTAACAAATCTATCCATCTTTCTTTCTAACTAATCTATCCATCTTTCTTTCTAACAAATCTATCCATCTTTCTTTCTAACTAATCTATCCATCTTTCTTTCTAACAATTCTATCCATCTTTCTTTCTAACTAATCTATCCATCTTTCTTTCTAACAAATCTATCCATCTTTCTTTCTAACTAATCTATCCATCTTTCTTTCTAACAAATCTATCCATCTTTCTTTCTACCTAACTAATCTATCCATCTTTCTTTCTAACTAATCTATCCATCTTTCTTTCTAACAAATCTATCCATCTTTCTTTCTAACTAATCTATCCATCTTTCTTTCTAACAAATCTATCCATCTTTCTTTCTAACTAATCTATCCATCTTTCTTTCTTACTAATCTATCCATCTTTCTTTCTAACAATTCTATCCATCTTTCTTTCTAACAAATCTATCCATCTTTCTTTCTAACTAATCTATCCATCTTTCTTTCTAACAAATCTATCGTTCTTTCTTTCTACCCAAGTAATCTATCCATCTTTCTTTCTAACAATACTTTCTTTCTCTTTCTTTCTTTCTTTCTTTCTTTCTTTCTTTCTAACAAATCTATCCATCTTTCTTTCTAACTAATCTATGCATCTTTCTTTCTAAAAATTCTTTCTTTCTCTTTCGTTCTTTCTTGATGCTAATAACATGCTAATCATGCTAGCTTTCCGCTAATCATGTTAGCTTCTTGTTAAAAACATGCTAGCATGATGCTAGCTACATGCTAATCATGCTAGCTACATGCTAATCATGTTAGCTTCTTGCTAAAAACATGCTAGTATGATGCTAGCTACATGCTAATCATGCTAGCATGATGCTAGCTACATGCTAATCATGCTAGCTTCTTGCTAAAAACATGCTAGCATGATGCTAGCAACATGCTAATCATGTTATTATGATGCTAGCTACATGCTAATCATGCTAGCATGATGCTAGCTACATGCTAATCCTGCTAGCTTCTTGCTAAAAACATGCTAGCATGATGCTAGCAACATGCTAATCATGTTATTATGATGCTAGCTACATGCTAATCATGCTAGCATGATGCTAGCTACATGTTAATCATGCTAGCTTCTTGTTAGCAACATGCTAATCATGCTAGCATGATGCTAGCTACATGCTAATCATGCTAGCTTCTTCCTAAAACATGTTAGCATGATGCTAGCAACATGCTAATCATGCTATTATGATGTTAGCTACATGCTAGTCATGCTAGCTTCTTGCTAAAAACATGTTAATCATGCTAGCTTGATGCTAGCTACATGCTAATCATGTTAGCTTCTTGCTAAAAACATGTTAGCATAATGCTAGCAACATGCTAATCATGCTATTATGATGTTAGCTACATGCTAATCATGCTAGCTTCTTGCTAAAAACATGTTAGCATGATGCTAGCAACATGCTAATCATGCTATTATGATGTTAGCTACATGCTAGTCATGCTAGCTTCTTGCTAAAAACATGCTAATCATGCTAGCTTGATGCTAGCTACATGCTAATGATGTTAGCTTCTTGCTAAAAACATGTTAGCATGATGCTAACAACATGCTAATAATGTTATTATGATGCTAGCTACATGCTAATCATGCTAGCTTCTTGCTAAAAACATGCTAACATGATGCTAGCAACATGCTAATCATGCTAGCATGATGCTAGCTACATGCTAATCATTCTAGCTTCTTGCTAAAACATGCTAGCATGATGCTAGCAACATGCTAATCATGTTAACAAGATGCTAGCTACATGCTAGTCATGCTAGCTTCTTGATAAAAACACGTTAGCATGATGCTAGCAACATGCTAATCATGCTATTATGATGCTAGCTACATGCTAATCATGCTAACAACATGCTAATCATCTTAACTACATGCTAATCAAATTAGCATCAAGCTAGCTACATGCTAATCATGTTAGCTTCTTGCCAAAAACATCTATCTATCTATCTATCTATCTATCTATCTATCTATCTATCTATCTATCTATCTATCTATCTATCTATCTATCTATCTATCTATCTATATTTCTTTCTAACTAATCTATCTTTCTAACTAATCTATCCATCTTTCTTTCTTTCTTTCTTACTTTCTTTCTAATCTATCTTTAAAACTTCATTCAAACTTCAAAACTTCAAACGCTCTGGTCCTGGTTTTCTCAAGCCAACTTAAAGTTTGTCATCAAACTTTTTTTTCTAGTTATTATTATTCTTCTTACTCAAAATTTTCTGACTCTAACTCCTCCTAGAGCTTTGACTCTACAAACTCCAAACTCGGGTCAGACCTTCAGACTGTTCTGACTTAGTGTGCTATATCTTTTTAGACTGATTCGACTTTCAGATTTCTTAAAAATTAATATTAAAAATCATAAAAATCCCATTGACTTTCATTGCAGCATGGTCAAATTGAGCCAAGACTACGGTGGCCCAATAGCGTACAACAAAAACTCAAATCTAAATTCCCTGAAGCCCTAGACTCAATTAAACTACCATTCTATATGTACTAATGAACTATCTATCTATCTATCTATCTATCTATCTATCTATCTATCTATCTATCTATCTATCTATCTATCTATCTATCTATCTATCTATCTATCTATCTATCTATCCATCTTTCTTTCTAACAAATCTATCCATCTTTCTTTCTAACAAATCTATCCATCTTTCTTTCTAACTAATCTATCCATCTTTCTTTCTACCTAATCTATCCATCTTTCTTTCTAACAAATCTATCCATCTTTCTTTCTACCTAATCTATCCATCTTTCTTTCTACCTAATCTATCCATCTTTCTTTCTACCTAATCTATCCATCTTTCTTTCTACCTAACTAATCTATCCATCTTTCTTTCTAACAAATCTATCCATCTTTCTTTCTAACAAATCTATCCATCTTTCTTTCTACCTAATCTATCCATCTTTCTTTCTACCTAATCTATCCATCTTTCTTTCTACCTAATCTATCCATCTTTCTTTCTACCTAATCTATCCATCTTTCTTTCTACCTAATCTATCCATCTTTCTTTCTAACAAATCTATCCATCTTTCTTTCTACCTAATCTATCCATCTTTCTTTCTAACAAATCTATCCATCTTTCTTTCTACCTAATCTATCCATCTTTCTTTCTACCTAACTAATCTATCCATTTTTCTTTCTAACTAATCTATCCATCTTTCTTTCTAACAAATCTATCCATCTTTCTTTCTACCTAATCTATCCATCTTTCTTTCTAACAAATCTATCCATCTTTCTTTCTACCTAATCTATCCATCTTTCTTTCTACCTAACTAATCTATCCATTTTTCTTTCTAACTAATCTATCCATCTTTCTTTCTAACAAATCTATCCATCTTTCTTTCTACCTAATCTATCCATCTTTCTTTCTACCTAACTAATCTATCCATCTTTCTTTCTAACAAATCTATCCATCTTTCTTTCTAACAAATCTATCCATCTTTCTTTCTAGCAAATCTATCCATCTTTTTTTCTAACTAATCTATCCATCTTTCTTTCTAACTAATCTATCCATCTTTCTTTCTTACTAATCTATCCATCTTTCTTTCTAACTAATCTATCCATCTTTCTTTCTAAATAATCTATCGTTCTTTCTTTCTAACAAATCTATCGTTCTTTCTTTCTACCTAACTAATCTATCCATCTTTCTTTCTAACAATTCTATCCATCTTTCTTTCTAACAAATCTATCCATCTTTCTTTCTAACAAATCTATCCATCTTTCTTTCTAGCAAATCTATCCATCTTTCTTTCTAACTAATCTATCCATCTTTCTTTCTTACTAATCTATCCATCTTTCTTTCTAACTAATCTATCCATCTTTCTTTCTAAATAATCTATCGTTCTTTCTTTCTAACAAATCTATCGTTCTTTCTTTCTACCTAACTAATCTATCCATCTTTCTTTCTAACAATTCTATCCATCTTTCTTTCTAACAAATCTATACATCTTTCTTTCTAACTAATCTATCCATCTTTCTTTCTAACAAATCTATCGTTCTTTATTTCTACCCAAGTAATCTATCCATCTTTCTTTCTAACAATACTTTCTTTCTCTTTCTTTCTTTCTTTCTTTCTTTCTTTCTTTCTTTCTTTCTTTCTTTCTTTCTTTCTTTCTTTCTTTCTTTCTTTCTTTCTTTCTAACAAATCTATCCATGTTTCTTTCTAACTAATCTATCCAGCTTTCTTTCTAACAAATCTATCCATCTTTCTTTCTAACTAATCTATGCATCTTTCTTTCTAAAAATTCTTTCTTTCTCTTTCGTTCTTTCTTTCTTTCTTGATGCTAATAACATGCTAATCATGCTAGCTTTCTGCTAATCATGTTAGCTTCTTGTTAAAAACATGCTAGCATGATGCTAGCTACATGCTAATCATGCTAGCATGATGCTAGCTACATGCTAATCATGCTAGCTTCTTGCTAAAAACATGCTAGCATGATGCTAGCTACATGCTAATCATGCTAGCATGATGCTAGCTACATGCTAATCATGCTAGCTTCTTGCTAAAAACATGCTAGCATGATGCTAGCAACATGCTAATCATGTTATTATGATGCTAGCTACATGCTAATCATGCTAGCATGATGCTAGCTACATGCTAATCCTGCTAGCTTCTTGCTAAAAACATGCTAGCATGATGCTAGCAACATGCTAATCATGTTATTATGATGCTAGCTACATGCTAATCATGCTAGCATGATGCTAGCTACATGTTAATCATGCTAGCTTCTTGCTAGCAACATGCTAATCATGCTAGCATGATGCTAGCTACATGCTAATCATGCTAGCTTCTTCCTAAAAACATGTTAGCATGATGCTAGCAACATGCTAATCATGCTATTATGATGTTAGCTACATGCTAGTCATGCTAGCTTCTTGCTAAAAACATGCTAATCATGCTAGCTTGATGCTAGCTACATGCTAATCATGTTAGCTTCTTGCTAAAAACATGCTAGCATAATGCTAGCAACATGCTAATCATGCTATTATGATGTTAGCTACATGCTAATCATGCTAGCTTCTTGCTAAAAACATGCTAGCATGATGCTAGCAACATGCTAATCATGCTATTATAATGTTAGCTACATGCTAGTCATGCTAGCTTCTTGCTAAAAACATGCTTATCATGCTAGCTTGATGCTAGCTACATGCTAATGATGTTAGCTTCTTGCTAAAAACATGTTAGCATGATGCTAACAACATGCTAATAATGTTATTATGATGCTAGCTACATGCTAATCATGGTAGCATGATGCTAGCTACATGCTAATCATGCTAGCTTCTTGCTAAAAACATGCTAACATGATGCTAGCAACATGCTAATCATGCTAGCATGATGCTAGCTACATGCTAATCATTCTAGCTTCTTGCTAAAACATGCTAGCATGATGCTAGCAACATGCTAATCAGGTTAGCATGATGCTAGCTACATGCTAGTCATGCTAGCTTCTTGATAAAAACACGTTAGTATGATGCTAGCAACATGCTAATCATGCTATTATGATGCTAGCTACATGCTAATCATGCTAACAACATGCTAATCATCTTAACTACATGCTAATCAAATTAGCATTAAGCTAGCTACATGCTAATCATGTTAGATTCTTGCCGAAAACATCTATCTATCTATCTATCTATCTATCTATCTATCTATCTATCTATCTATCTATCTATCTATCTATCTATCTATCTATATTTCTTTCTAACTAATCTATCCATCTTTCTTTCTTTCTTTCTAATCTATCTTTAAAACTTCATTCAAACTTCAAAACTTCAAACGCTCTGGTCCGGCTTTCTCAAGCCAACTTAAAGTTTGTCATCAAACTTTTTTTTCTAGTTCTTATGTTGTTTTCGGTACAAATATCTAACAATTCTTAGATCAAGAAGCATATACTAGATAAGTAAATGGCATAAGAATTGAAATCTTGTTTTCTGAAAGAAAAGTGAGTTTTTGTTTAAAACAAGCACATTTACTGCCAATGGAGTGAGAAAAAGTATTTTGATTCAAATGAAAATCAAGCAAAACTTCACTCACTTAATTTAGATTTTTTTCCCCCCAGAAAACTTGGTTTTC
Organism: Pimephales promelas; assembly: GCF_988280905.1. NCBI lineage: Eukaryota > Metazoa > Chordata > Actinopteri > Cypriniformes > Leuciscidae > Pimephales > Pimephales promelas. The sequence continues at coordinate 34,856,192 of NC_142779.1, forward strand.
TTGGTTAAGCTTCTTGGTTAAGAATTGTTAGATATTTGCACCAAAAACATGACAAAAATAAATATAAATAAATAAATAATGATTATTTTAAAATAAAATAACAAAAAAGCATTTTTTTTTGCAGTGTAAGATGTTTATGGCACTAAAGCTGCCCGCAGAAATGATCATAAGATCTGTATTATTGGATATTATAAACCTGATTTAATAAATGTTAGATGGAAACCAGACAAAAATAAGAAAGAAAAGCATTTTTGCAGTGAATATTTGCATGCACAAACAATCTCAGCATCTTTTTTATGCCCAATTTGTACACATTTTCATGCTGATGAGTGTCAGTTTATAAATTGACATTAATGGGATGAAACATTCATGTTTAACCATGCAGACACTCTGTTTGGCCTTTGAAAACATTACATTAAATCTTCTGGGTTTGGTGTATTCCACACTTCTCAGAGGTCAAACTCTTCTAACAGACGCGTGTGTGTGTGTGTGTGTGTATTCCAGCTTCCCTTTGGCGAGGGGTTATTTCACTTCTACCCACGGGAAATGCCCAAAACTCGCAGGAAACGCAGCGTTGACCACCTCCACCGCCTGGCGAACGATCATCGGGTAAGACCAGCATCTCACAGTGTGTGTGTGTGTGTGTTCCCATAGAGACGAACCCAGCCACTGGGAAACAACAGCTAATCTGTTGCCAGATTGCTTGTATGAGTTAAAGACTAACATGTAAATCGAGTTTTTGGCTTGAAGTTTGAATGCTATGTTATTAGCTATTATGACATTATGCAGTTTGAGTGATGCTTTGTTCTGATTCTGGATGCTGATTGGTTAATGCAGTGCTAAAATGCACAATATAGTCACAGCTCTGATGTGAAACACACTAACATTACATGGTTTACATGGCTGTCATCCATTATGGCTAATGGCAAGTTTGTGTCAAGGTCATGCTGTACTCGTTCATGACAATATCTGTATATATACACTGTAAAAATGAATATGCTTTATCTAATCAATAGAATTGTGGCAACAGATTGCAAGCAATATTATTAATTAAATTTAACAAATTAGAATAGAGTAATAATTAATCAAATTATTCCTTAAAAGTTAACCATTTAAATTGAGTAAAGTTTACACCAAATTTTTTTTTTACAAAAATATCTCACGTCAAAGAACTCTTTATTTTATATTGCCAATATTGAAGACACCTGATGTTAACAAGCAGAATCACTGAAGGAGAAAACCGGCATTTTAAAACAAACACCGATCACCATAATGGTGACTTAAATGTATGTTTTTTTGGTTGTTGTTGTAAGTTTTACTCATTTTAAATGGTTAACTTTTAAGGAATTAATTTGAGTAATTGTTACTCAATACTATTTTGTTAAATTTAATTAAAAATATTGCTTGTAATCTGTTGCCACAATTTTTTTGATTAGATAAAGCATATTCATTTTAACAGTGTATCGCATGTAGCACAATCTCTCAATGTTTTAATGTTCGCATAAGATGAACTGCTCTTTCTAAAGTTGAGCAAGTTGATTGATTAACTGGCCGCTCAGACAGGAGACATGTGTGTTTTGATGCGACAGTAAATACCAGTTATTTCACAGTCTTAAAACTTTCTGTTTGGAGCTGAGACAGCTTTTTCATAAAAAAAAACTAATCATAAATGAACCATAGATGGGGTTTTTTTTTTGAGACAGAAAATGTAAAGATTTCAATCTGTAAGATTTAATCCTGTAATCATCCTCCGTAATCCTGTGACAGCAGTGATCGGCACTCGCGTGACAGGACCTGTTCAGTTTCTGCGCTTTAATAACTGAACAGCTATTAATGTTCAATTGTGGGTTTGAGGAGTTGAATTATTTATTAGTCTGTTCATCAGCATTGCTCCGGCTAAAGTGTGTTAACTCATCCGCCATCAGCATATTGAGCTTCAGTCATTGGTTGCAAAGATCCTCAAAGCATGAAGATGCGTTATATAAAGTCATTGCTGGTGAAATCTTCTCTAGACATCAGGCAAACCATTTCAACCCGATTCACGTAAACTTAGCCATTTTTTCCGGCTTAATCTGGTGTATTTCATGTCTTCCACTCTTCACCATCCAAACATTTCCAGATTAATAAAACCAAGCATTTTCCCCTCATTGATCATGTTCCCGAAATACATCACATTATGGAAGTGAAATGTTTTAAAGTGGTGATATAATGCCTTTCTCACAAGATGTGAAATATGTCCCCAGGGTGTGTGTGTGTGAAGTTTTAGCTCATAATACCCCACAGATATTTTTTAAATCATGTTAAAATCGTCACCAAAAATGCGCATGTCCCTTTAAATGCAAATGAGTTGCTGCTCCCGGCACAGAGGGCGGAGCTTCAAGAGTTTGTGATTGTGTGTGTTTGCAGCTCCGATTACCTCTCACACACTGAACATTTCAAAAACTTTTAGCTTTTTATGTTCAAACCAGAGTCGCACAATGATGGCGAGACTCAAGAAGTGACAACATGTAGAAGCAACAGCACATTTCTGAAGGGTTAGTTGATGAATTTATGTGTCCGATGTGGAGTTAACGATCTTCTAATCATTGATTAGCATATTCTGTCATGACAATCTACAAATCCTGTTCCGGGGGCGGGGTTTATGTAAATTTTAGGGTTAGTGATGATGTCACTAACCCAGGAGGACGCTTGTGTAGTTCCTTCCAGACGTTTGTTGTAGTCCTTAAAAAGCAATTTCAGTAAAAGAAAATATCAAAATATCTCTCTTTGCTTTGAAATTTGAGCGTTGTAACTTTACAGATGTTGCTTTACACAGTAACTAAAGTTAGAAAAGTGAAATCATAATCACTTTTGATTTCGGTTGCGTCCAAAATCGAACGAGTAGGTACTTTTAAATAAGAAATTACTTCACGGCCACTAAAATGTGCAGTATGAATGTAATACGGGCGGACTACACTAAATCCGCCATGATGTCAATATCATGTGACCTTCCAGCGTCACTGTCATTCATAAACCCTCTCCCGTGGCCTCATGGGATAGCAAAGCGTCCATTGTCCCAAAGTGGGACTTTTCCCTTCTCTTTTATGAGCACTGTGAATTCAGACGCACTTCTTTTGTCACATACTGTACTATATATGTGATTTCAGATGCAGCCAGTGTTTTATGTTTAATTCAATTCACTTTAAAAAAAAAGCTGACCGATCAATAATGCCTCTATTTTTCTATGTCTGTTTCCATCTATCACACGGAGATATCGCTGAAAACTTCCCCACGTACAGTTTTGATTCAATTAGAGTCTGTTCCACTGACCAGGGTAATCAATTCAGAAATGACAGTCCCATCATATTTCATCCATTCATCATCTTGATAAATGACACACGTCTCATTAACAGACTGATGTGCATTAGCTCAGCCGGGCTTTACCGATGGACACAAGCTACAAATGGGTCATCCGGTCACGGACAGCGGGGGGAAACAATGCGAATGCTAATAATAAAAATAAATATAAAAGCATGCAATTACAAAAAGAAAGAAGCTTTTGCTAAGGAGAAGCCACATCTTTTGTTGTTGGCATCAATCAAACTCTGCTGTATTTTGGTGAAAATGATCTGCCACTTGATTGAATTTAGCACAAATGCATTGTAAAAACAATGGTAACTTGCAATTTTTATCTAAATTAGCTATTACATGCAATGCATAAAACATTATTGTTGGTAAATTTAGACGTATTCACTGATATTAAATCATATTTTTGACTTTCTTTGTGTACAACCGTGAACAAAACTACACAAAGTAAAGGAAAATATGACCCATACTACATTAAAAGCAGGTTTATTGCAATGGGAATACACATTGCGTTGCTTTGAGTGTGTTTTGGGACGCGAAACGCATGAAAAAGACGTTTAGAAACCCAAACGTACAGCTTTGTTGCATTGATTGGGCCTTTGCAGTTTGTTGTGAAATAATGAAATATCAATGTTTGATTTTAAGGACATGACTAATGTCCAGGAAGTAAATCTGAGGAGCGAAAGCATCCCGGTTTGTGCTGGATTTAGGAGAAGCGATGCAGGAGAATGAAGGAGAGGTTTCTCCATCGACATCATTTCCAGCTCAAGTGTTGTGTGTATTCTCAGAGCGCTGTGTATTGATCTGTGTCCTGTTTTTGTGCTCCGCTCATTCACACACTCCTCTCATATTTGCTTTGCTCTTCATTTGGACAGTCACACTCTTAAACAGCAACACACTGTGTTCGGACATATTTACAAAGCAAGTTACGTTCAAATAAACGACTGCATAGACTAGCTACACTCTTAAAATAAGGCATTTGTAGTTCTTATGTAGTGCCTATGGAACTTTTCAGTGCGCAAAAAGTAGAAAAAAGAAAAATATGAAATGGTTTGTCTATGGGATCGCTGCGAAAACCCCCGTTTGGAAGCTTTGATTTTTTTTAAACTTTTTTAATTGAAAATAAGGAACAAGGGGTCATCATAAGCATTGCCCAGACAATACAATTTCCATACATTCTTTGAATTACAATAACACACTTATCCGTATCCACACATTTATCCCAATACTTAAAGGAGTAGTTCACTTTTAAAGAAACTTTTGCTGATAATTTACTCGCCCCCATGTCATCCAAGATGTCCATGTCTTTCTTTCTTCAGTCGAAAATAAGTTTAAGGTTTTTGATGAAAACATTCCAGGATTTTTCTCCATATAATGGACTTCAATGGGAACCAAACGGTTCGAAATCCAAAAGACAGTTTCAGTGCAAACTGTTTAAAGGTTTTTAAACGATTCCAGACGATGAATAAGGGTCTCATCTAGCGAAACGATCGCTCATTTAAAAAATAAATAAAAAAGTTTAAGTTTTATAAGCACAAATGCTTGCCTTGCTGAATGAACGAACTGACTCGGGAAAAGATTTGTTCATTTTGAAGAACGAGTTCGAACAGGAGAGTCACGAACGCGCATTACAGAACAGAGCAAGGCGACCATTTGAGCTTATAAAACTTAAACTTTGTTATTTTTTTTTTAATGAGCGATCGTTTTGCTTGATAAGACCCTTATTCATCGTCTGGTGTCGTTTAAAGCCCTTTGAACAGTTTGCACTGAAACTGTCTTTTAGACCTTGAACCGTTTGGTTCCCATTGAAGTCCATTATATGGAGAAAATCCTGGAATGTTTTCATCAAAAACCTTAATTTCTTTTCGACTGAAGAAAGAAAGACATGGATATCTTGGATGACATGGGGGTGAGTAAAAAAATTTTTTTTTAAAAGTAAACTACTCTTTTAATATATTTTTCTGTGGCTAGTATTTGTTATTTATTAGTATTTTAAGTACGTATTTGTTCTGTGGCTCTTCGTATCGCTCTGGGTTTTGGGTTTTAACTCAACTATGCTTGTGGAGCAATTATTACACACTTCACCTTTAAAGACAAATTTAAATTACCATGTGCTCTGAACTTTAGGGACGAAATTAAGAAGGAGATTTACGCAAAGACCCACTTGCATTCGCTACTTCAGAAACACTTGTATTTTCTTTAATGCAAATCTGCACTGCTTGTGCTCTCTCCTGGATCAATCATTTCAACCAGTGTTTTTCTAATTTCAAAATCACTTTGGATAAAGCAGTCTTCCAAATGAATAATGCATTAAAATATGATTGCATATGAAGATGTGTGTGTAAAGGGAAAGGACAGTGTTCAGGGCGACGCGCGTATGAAGCGTACGGTGCCATTTTGAGAAGCAGCAACATCTGAGTCATGGGTTTGTCAGATGTGAGGAGATAAGACAGGCTGATCCCACCGGAAACACAGCAGAGGGTTAAGAACACATCCCGAATGTCCATTAATCAGGAAACATCACGAGTTCTGGGGTTTTAAGGATCATTGATGGTAAAACACAATGCAGCTGATTGCCAAATTGGTAAATGAGAGGTAATGTGCCCTTCAAAACCCATATACTGCAGTGTAGTGAGATTTTACATTAGACCGAACCGACCCATAAACCCCTGAAGCCAATTTATTCCTTCTGTCTGTCACTTTATTTCTTCTACCTGTCACTTTCCCACCTTTCAGCTCAGATTCGTTCGACTCAATTATCATGTCCTCGCTGGTAGAGAGAGATTTTCTTCTCATCTTTTGCAGAAAGAAACACATTGATAGAATACTGCGTTTTGTACTATGACTAAAATTTTAAAGGGATAGTTCACTTTGAAATTTATTTTTGATATGTTTTATCTTACCTCAAGGGCATCCAAGATGTAGGTGTCTTTGTTTCCACAGTATTTTCAATTTTGACATTTTTCAGTCAAACCGTTGTTGTCTATCAGTCATACACTGGAGGCTAAGGGGGTCCACCAAAGAGCAGCACAGAGAAGTCAAAATTAAACATGATTTAATGACTCGTAAATGTAAGTACACATTGATGGCCTAAGACACGAAACGAGCGGTTTGTGTGAGAAAACCAACAGTATTCATATCGTTTACACAAAGCCGGGTAATTAGAGAAACGGGTGTTTCCCCCGCCTTGTTTTCAATAATAACATTGTGCACACACCCGCATAAATACGCCGTTGAGCGCCATCATAACTATGCCAAACCTATGGGTGGCAGTGTAGGGGTTAAGGATAAAGCCATGCAAGTCAATCAGAATCCTCAGAATCGACAAGAGAGAACTTAAAACCCAGTTTCTCCCAGTTCACACGACAACACATAACCGGCGTTTTCAGTAATATCCACTTTGGCCGGAGTTTTTAGAAAAAATTGTTTGTTTGTTGTGATAAAAACTGGGTTTTCGTGTAAATGACAGGCCAAACCGCAGGGAAATATCTGCATTTTTCCTTCGTGTAAACGGGGCCTAACTCAGGCTATGTTTACATGGAAACGATCTGAAGGCAAAACGCAAAAGTGGCGTTGAGTTATCACTTTTTATTCTGCGTTTAGACGAGCGTTATGGGTGGGAAATCCGCGTGCATATGGTGACGCAAAAGTGTGTGAAATTCGATGTAGTATGCACTCCAGGCGGCACTGCCACACAACAACACCAAGTCGGCATACAACCTTCACTGTCTAGCAGACTTTTGCGTTTTACCCTTTACACGGGAACGCGGCGGTGGAGCGTTTTTAAGATCTCCACTCTGGAGGGTGGTTTCACGCCGTCACCGTGTAAACGAAAGCCACAATCGATAAAATATTATTACGTTTTCACCTGCAAGCTTTCTCGTGTAAACAGGGTCTCAGACAAAATGTAACAACAGCACATCAGTTTTATTCTTTATAAAAATGAACAAGTTACTTGATAGGGCCACTAAAGTTCTACATTCCTCTTAAATGTCATATCGATCAGACTAAGTCTGTATTGTTTTTTTGTAGTCTGCATTATTACTTTTAATCATCTCTATTAAGCTATTACAGAGATTAAGCACAATTTTAAGTCATATTTACCTACAGTATAATGCATTAGAAATAAGTTTATGTTGTTCATAATTGTCATACTTGTACTACCACTGTCACGGTGTGGGTTCATGTCTTGTGTTTCCCCCTTTATTTTATATTTGGTTCAGTCCTGGTCCAGGTTTCCCGCTCCTCGTTTGTGTTCATGTATTCCACCTGTTTTCTTAGTTGAGTTGCCCCAGCTGTGTCTTGTTTCATTGATCTGTTACTTTGCATTTAAGGCCCTGTTTACATGAGAACGCTCGCGGGTGAAAACGTAAAAATATATTTTATTGGATGTGGCTTTCGTTTTAGAGCCAGACCCATATTATCGGCCAATATTAGGCATTTTCTAAAATATCGGTATCGGCAGTTATAATGGCCGATGAATGAATATTTCAAAAATAAAATAAAAACGGACGAATCATGCTTCAACCATGTCATGAGTGTTGGAGTTGTGTAGTTTGTCCACCAGAGGGCACTCTACACCGTCCCTGTTAGCAACACTCGTGTATAACGCGCCACACATCCTACAACCTGCTGATCCAGCCAGAGTCAGGCAGAGAGAACCAGTTATCTGCGAGTGAGTGTGTTCTTGGTGAGTTGGTCACGAGACATACATTGCTTGAAAAACAATTAAAAGAACATCCCCATCAGTTCTCTTAACTCAAATAAGCATGAAAAAATGTGTGACTATCATTGTGCAAATGCATTATCATATTATTTTAGTTCAAACTCATAAATAACTACAAATAACTAATGTTAGGGAAATCTGTTAATGTTTTGTTGTGCGTTTCTGAAATAAAAAAAATAATAATAATATCGGCTGATACTATATCGTAATATCGGATTTTAACGTTTTGGGGGCTTAAAAACGCAAAAAAGTGAAACCACCCTCCAGAGTGGAGATCTTAAAAACGCTCCACCGCCGCGTTCCCGTGTAAAGGGTAAAAACGCAAAAGTCTGCTAGACAGTGAAGGTTGTACGCAGACTTGGTGTTGTTGTGTGGCAGTGCTTCACATCGCCACCTAGCCGCCTGGAGTGCATACTACATCAAATTTCACACACTTTTGCATCACCATATGCACACGGATTTCCCACCCAAAATGCGCAGAATAAAAAGTGATGACGCAATGTCGCTTTTGCGTTTTCTATTCAGAATCGTTTCCGTGTAAACATAGCCTCAGCCCTATGTTTTAGTCCAGTCGGTGTGAAATCTTGTTGTTGTTATGGTTGCTTTTCCAGTTTTTGTGTTTCCTGTTCTGAGTTTATTTCATTAAAGTGCTTGCGTTTGGATTCACTCTCTGCTTCATTCCTGCCGGCGTGTAACAACCACATGGTTCAGTATCTGTGAAGGTTCACAATTAAACAAAATGCTGGACTGTATTGCCCAATACGCCCTGTGCATCACAGCGTGGCCCTTATTTGCACCAAAGCACCAAATACGGGTCATATGTTGTCTGATTTAATTTATTTGAAGGACTCTGAATGGGAAGTGTGTGTGTTGATTTTCTGCCTCAGTGGATCAGTGGGGTCAAAGAGCTCTGACCTCTCATGGGTCTCCATCAATATGAGCGATGCTGTGAGATATTCACACCCTTGCAGACAGCTTTGTGCTTTTGAATTAGTGACAGTGGTGGAATGTAACGAAGTACAAATACTTCGTTACTTTACTTAAGTACATTTTTCACGTATCTTTACTTTACTTAAGTAGAATAAATAGTACATACTTTTTACTTTTACTTTGTTACATTTTGCAGCAATTATTATACTTTCTACTCCACTACATTTCTACAACTTCTGTTACATTTTCGTTACATTTTCTGATCAGTTTTTCCCCTGCCAAAACGTAATCTGACCGTCCGTTCGTTGCACGTTTGTCTCACCAGTGACGTTTGGTTGCCATAGATACAGTATATCAACCTGGTCACACTAAATGCGTCTCACGCGCAGTGTGTTTATCGTGCAACTCATATGCGAAAATTTGTTTTTACGTGCATAGGAAACACACCGTGTGTAATATATGTTTGGTTTGGTTAGGATTATGGCAAGCCAAGAGGTTCAGAATTACACCATAAATTAATCTAGTTTACTGCCAAACATAGTTATTAACATATAGTAAGGATAAGCATGATGTGTATATTGCCTAATTGCAAGCTTGTTTCAGAAATGGTGACATTTTTTCCATCATTATTGAACATCATTATAGGAGTATTAGGTTGAATGAGTTACAATTAAATGTTTTATTAATCATTAGAAAATAGACATTAAGAGAATAAATTGTTATGCAAGTACTTTTACTTTTAATACTTAAAGTACATTTAAAATAAAGTACTTTTTACTTAAGTATGGTTGTCATTGTGTTACTTCTACTTTTACTAAAGTAAATATTTATCTGGGTATTTGTACTTTTACTTAAGTACTGAGATTCAGTACTTCCTCCACCACTGATTAGTGATGCGCGATATATCGGCCACCGTATCGATATCAGACGATATATTATAATTCAAAAAGTTTAACATTTTCGGCCCGATAAGAAAATTTGGCCGAAATATTAAAGCCGATAAATAATGCATTATTTCCTTCATCTGAAGCACTTAAGATGTGCACTGTTGGAATTGCATGAAATATGATTGGAATCACTTTTGGAAAAAAACAGTTCGTGTGCACCGCAGATATCAGTGATATCGGTTACATAAAATTGTAATGAGAACATTATAATTGTACGTTTGCGACATGGTATAGCGGTTATCGGATTTCAAGAATTATCGGTTATCGGCCAACATTTTAATATCGGTGCATCCCTATTTTAAATATTTGCGTTTTAGTCTCGGTATAAAAAATGTATGGATGTAAAGGTGCAAAGTCACAATTTGCCAGAACTATTTCATAATAGACTCTTATGCTGTATAAGATTGGGAATCTCAGTTGCTCATGAAAACAAGTCATATGTCATGCAGTGTTTTAAGCACACAAATGTTCTCGAATCTGTGTGCTTTCACACTTGGTGATACAACCGAGATCAAATTAAGAATTCACCATGAAATGGGAAATGCTGATCTGATGCTGGTGTATGTGTGTGTGTGTTGTGTGAGCCGCCATCAAAGCGCTCTCTGAGGCCGAGCGCAGACTTTCATCTGTTCAGTCTTTATTCCACATGCAGACGTGAGGGTGTAATTGGGGGTTTCTTTGTCTGCGAGGTCCGGCTGACGTCATGCTCTGCTAGCGATGGGCTTCGGGGGTACTGCTGTGTCGAGGTGAAGGGTCTCGCTGTGAAGTTTCTGCTGCGTGATGCTTTAAAGGACAGCGATCCGACCATGAGTAATCCTGCACTTTGAAACTCTTCGAGCTGTGAATATTGTGCTCTGATGTCTGATAAGACTGATCACCAGCATATGTTGTGTTTCGGATGTGGGAAGCTTTAGATACAACTTAACGAATTTGCTGAAAGTTGTCACTAATTTTATCCCTTAAAACTCAGCTAAATTACATGTTTAAAGGCAATTCGATAACACTTTATTTTGATAGTCCACTTTAGACATTCAACTTTGCCGCTACATTTCAACTAATCATTATTAGTAGACTGTCTGCTTAATATCTTCTAACACAGTATTTTGTTGGTCCCCCAACAGATATTCTACTGACTATAAGTAACTTAGCAACTACAAGTCAACTTGTTCTCCTAACCTGAACCCTAACACCTAACCCTAACCTAACACTCTACTGACAGTCTACTACAGTCTACTAATACTCTAATGACAGTAAGTTGTCATGTAGTTGAAAAGTTACTTATAGTTAGTAGAATGTCTAAAGTGACTATCGAAATAAAGTGTAACCGGCAATTCACAAAAAAAAAAAAATTCTAAACACATTATAAATGTTAGTAATTGCTAAAACATATTCAAAGACTGTGAAATGTGAAGTACTGAATTGTGGAGTTAGACCGTTAAAGGGATAGTTCACTTTGAAATTAATTTTTGATATGTTTTATCTTACCTCAAGGGCATCCAAGATTTAGGTGTCTTTGTTTCCACAATATTTTCAATTTTGACATTTTTCGGTCAAACCGTTGTTGTCTGTCAGTCATATAATGCAGGTTTAGGGGGTCCACCTCAAAGAGCATGCACAGAGAAATCCAAATTAAACATGATTTAATGACTCGTTTTAACCTCTTGTTAACAGCTACGTGCACTGATCTGAATCAGATGTCCAACTGAACCGAACTGAACCGTCTCCAGACATTACGCCGGAAGTGATCTCATGCGCGTCTACGTCACAAATTGTTTACACAGAGATTCCGGAAGTTTTACCTTTCACTAAACATATTTAGATATACGGGAAATCGCAATGGAAGACGATTTTGATATATCTAAATATGTTTAGTGAAAGGTAAAATTTCGAAATCTCTGTGTAAACAATGCGTGACGTGCATGAGATCACTTCCGGCGTAACGTTTGGACATGGTTTAGTTTGGTTCAGTTGGACATCTGATTCAGATCAGTGCATGTAGCTGTTAACAAGAGGTAAAAACTATATCAATACTGTTCGTTTTCTCACACAAACCGCTCGTTTCGTGTCTTAGGCCATCAGTGTGTACTTACATTCACGAGTCATTAAATCACCTACATCTTGGATGCACTTGAGGTAAGCTAAAACATCAAAAATTAATTATCCCTTCAAACAGTTTTTCACCATTGGGGCTAAAACAGGGCTTGATGATGCACTGGTGCCCCTGAGCTTGTGGACACGCCCCTACTTCATGACCTGGCCCCTCCCCTAACAATAGAGCACATTCGCATCAGTTCGCCGCTCAATCACGAGACAGTACTATTAGTTACTATAGCCTACAGTTTGCTAGCTAGCTAAATGCGTAAGCTACTACCTGGATGTACAAAAATTTATTCAAATTTCCTAAAAACGATCACATCAACAAAAGGTGGATTCATTTTGTGAAAAGCCAACCTTGATGGAGAGCTGAGGATCACCGCCTCTGTAGTGATCATTTTACGCGGGATAGTTGTCAGAGACAACTGGGATTCACTGATAATCCGCTGTTACTGGTGAATGGAGCCGAACCGACTATCTCCCGCCTCAGCCTTCATCCTCCCGTCCCGAAAGCAGTTTCACCCATTGACAGTAAAAGAAATGGACGGAGCGACCCCATTGATTTCAACGGAGAAGACTGAAGCCCGCTTTTTGCACTTCCTGTCTGATGTCTGAGCGACTGCGTGACTACGGTCTGACAGTTGTAAATCTTCTAGTAGCTGTGCCAAGTTAAAACGTTGTTGAAATATTTTTTCCCGTTGCTTTTATGGACTCTCCCACAGACAGTAAAAGTCTTCTCCCCTCGACTTTATGCCTCCATGTCCCCCCGATTGCCTCATAAACAGTAAAAGATTGCCTGCGAGTTTCGCCTCCTGTCTATACGGTAATGTTTCTATTGTGCGACAGAAAGTTGCGAAGTGATGACGCAATCGTTAGCCTATTTTTCACAAAAACGGCATCTACGGGGCCATAACGTACACTGTAAAAAATAAACTGTAAATTTTACGGTAAAAAAACGGCAGCTGTGGTTGCCAGAACTTTACCGTTAAAAATACGGTAGGAAAGTTAATGGTTTCACAGACTTAACTTAAAATTTACAGTAATGAACCGTAATTTATTTTCTGATAAAATGTGGATTTACCAACTTATTGATGTATTGATATCTGTTTTAGACCATTGTAATACACTGACAACCAACAATCATCACAGCAGTGATGAGAGTTACATGAGCAATCACAGCTCATCACAAGTGAACACTTGTATAAAGCAATACTTAATTAAAGAAGCTGCACAATCAATGTCATTCACACAAACATTAAGCACCATCATGGTAACACACATGAAATAAAAAAAAAATGCAATAAACATTAATTTAACAACATTAAATGTAACATATAACCCTAATGTACATAACTGATTAGAAAAAAACAATAAAACTACAGTATGAGGAACTATAGTTATTTCAACAAAAATGCATAAAATGTGAAGTGTTACACAGGGAATTGTGGGAATGTCAATTTACGGTTTTTCACTGTAAATTATACAATGATTTGTTCTTTTTCACTTTCAAAAACTGTAAATTTAACAGTATTTTACTGTAAAATTATATCACAGTATAGTACGGAAACTTTCTGTTTACCAATTAACAGTTTTGCACTGTAGCATTTTTACAGTATTTTACCGTTAAAATCACGGTTATTTTTTACAGTGTAAGATACAAAGTTATACATTGTCGTGTTTCTTTACAAATAAATACTGGACAAATTAAGTCTTTGGACGCCTCAGAGGTAAAGTTATTCGCTGTCAAAGTGACGCAAAAATGAATGGGAGTCAGTGGGATGCTTATAGCAGGTGGCTACAATGGCGGCTCCCGCGAGGCTTCAACTTCCGGCTGATGGATTACCCGCTTGGTATCACCTAATATCACCGTCGGCAGCGTCACCGTGTTTGAGAGCGTTTTTTCAAGATTTTGGTAGCTTATGTATTTGCTGGCTTTTTTATCATTCAAATTTGGCTGGGTGGCTGATAACAAATGTTTTCTGTGGTGTGACAAACTTAATTTTGATTTACAGGGACTTTAAATGTTTTGTTTTCCTGCCTTAAAATACGTTGAATGTAACTACAGTATTTGTTGGATGTAATACGATAATCAAGCATAGAAGTGTGAGTCTGAAGCTTGAAATCCAATGTAAGTTGCTTTTTTCTCTTCCAGGTGAAGAATGTGTTTCCTCAGGAGGGATTTGGCCGTCAAAAGAGGGGCTACAGAGAAATCAGCAACTCTGACGTCAACATGACGGACCCGCTTTTCACCAAGCAGTGGTATCTTGTAAGTAATTATTGTTCATAATGTCTTCGTTTTATTTGACCTTCAGCATTGGAACTGATTGTATTGCATTAGTCGGGAATTGCTCTTCATTTAAACGCTTTTCCTCATTAGCCGTCACCGTAAACATGAGCCGTCGTCATCTTCTTTATTTCTCCAGGGCTTATCGTGACAGGCATCCCTGTCGGTTTTGCCCATTCTTTAATTAAGTTTGTCAGTTATAAACAGTCCACAGCAGGGTTTCAGCCAAGTGTAATATCTGTGTGACATTTACTTTCCCTTCCACGTCTCCTTCCTCATGACATCTAATGTTCAGTGCGTTGGATGCTCGGCTCGTGACGCTTTCGCTATTGTTTGATCAGATAAACACGGGCCAAGCGGACGGGACCCCGGGGCTGGACCTGAACGTGGCAGAAGCCTGGAACATGGGCTTCACCGGCAAAGGAGTGACCATCGCCATCATGGACGACGGTGAGCCAAGCCTGTCCAGCAAACACTGTTGTGTGCAAATCAGTGGCCAGAACGCATTAAAAGCTTTCTGTTTTCAGTTAAAGTTCATAACTAATCAAAACTAACTTTATCTGGACAATAACTTTATTCTAGAGCGGCTGTTACTGTAATCTCCACTGTAAAGCTGCTGTGAAACAATCTAAATTGTTAAAAGCGCTGTATAAATTACGGTGATTTGACTGGACTTCACATAGACCAGTTATGAATTAAAGTGCCACTATTATGCTTGATTGGATATTTCCTTTCATGCAGTGTGTAATAAAGCAGTTTGAGAGTGTAAAAGGGCTAAGTTAAGATCAAAGTTTTTGTCTCCCAAAAGAAAGAAGTGATTCTGAACTCAAACGAGTCGTCAGTAATTCAGTCTCACTATGGCAAGCCGTTTTAACTTTTATTCATTTCCAGGATATGAATTCTTGATATCAACAATTGTATTTTCACCATAGGCTGCCATTAAAAACCAATTGTTGATGTCAAGAATTGATTTCTTACTACTTCAATTTCACATATCAGAAATACAATTATTACTAGTATTTTAATATCAAGAATTCAATTGTTACTAGTTGAAATGTCTATTCTTGATATCCACAATTGAATTGCTACTAACAATGGTAATTTTTGATATCAATAATTCAATTTTCACTAGTGACAATGTTAATTTATGATATCATGAATGTGATTGTTACTAGTAAGAAAGTCATTTTAGATATCTGAAATAAAATTGATATCAGAAATATATTTTCCGATATCAAAAATTATCATTTTTACTAGTACCAATTGATTTGTTGATATCAAGAATAGACATTTCAACTAGTGACAATTTAATTGTTGATATCAGGAATTCACATTTTTATTAGTAACAATGCAATTATTGATATCAAAAATGATATTTCTACTAGTAAAAAATCAATTATTGATATCAACTATTTATTTTGAATGGCAGCCTATGGACAGTGAAAATACAATTACAGATATCAGCAATTAAATTGTTGATATCAAAAAATGTAATTGGTGATATCAAGAATTCATATCCTGGAAATGAATAAAAGCTAAAACGGCTTGCCATAGTATCACTTCGGAATGAACCTATGTAGGTTTGTAACTAATTTGCATAATGCCAGCCTCTGGTCTTAATTGGCTGATCAGCATCTCTTAGCTCCGCCCTCAAACACTGTAGTGTATCTGAGACTGAAGAGTTCGGTTCGTGTCGAGAAGACGCTGTTTTCTGCTGACGAAGCAAATCCACTTTGATGAGATTGATACGGTAAAACCCTCGCCATCGTTACTGTTCGTATCACTGTGATCAAGATCTGAGGTTCAGATATGATAATGAGCGTTTGCTCTCTGACCAATCAGAGCAGAGCAGCTCTCAGAGAGGCGGGGCTTAGAGAGACTGAATCTCCAAACGAAGCGTTTCAGACAAAGAGCTGAAGCTGCAGTGGAGATTATGAGTTAAATAAAGTGTTTTTGACCTTAGATGTGTTTAAACCTGTTTACAACATTAGGGACCTTTAAAATAGCACAATAGAGGCTTGATAATGTTTAGTATTGTTAGCTAATTTCATCATGTAAAGATTGAATGCCCAATAAAGTATTATTTTGACGTCACCTTGCAGGTATTGATTATCTACATCCAGATCTCGCCTCAAATTATGTAAGTACCTTTTTCCATTTAATATTTATGTAACATTTTAAGTAAATAGCAAATACTTGAAAGACTTACTGCATTACTATATAGAGTATGCCTCAATTTTACTTTACATTGTTAGTTCATGTCAGCTTGACATGTCCATAATAAAAGATACAACTTATGATTTCAATGTAGTAGTTAATGTTGAAATTAAGATTAATAAATGCTTTAAAGAAATATTTTTCATTGTTAGTTCATGTTAACTAATGACCGTTAAAGTACTTTCGCTGAACTGGTTATTCAATAGAAAACCATTTTAATTGAATGCTCAACAAACATTATGTTATTAGCTGATATGCAGCTTTGGTCGCAAACTCCTCTGTGTTGTTTTCCATTTCTCAACCTAATTAATGTTTAATGTTCATGCGGCATATGAAGCTCTACAGCATGTAGACAGTGGACTAAACCCAATGCATGGCAATGATCCCAGTGTAAAGGTTTGCAAAGAAAGGCTTGCTTCTCTTCAGACAGATGACACATTTGCATCCTGTGTGCAATTAAATATGCAGATAATGGCGAGTTCTTCCCCGCTGAGACGGGATTTGCTGCACCTCGGCAATTACGAAATGCTGCCGCACATCATACATCAGTGCCTTACTCGCATACACACAGCAGATCTCAGCACTGTTTTCTGCACGACTGTGGATAAAAAAGGCTGGAGGAAGTCATGCTAAAATACTCTCACAGTGTTTCCTGCACTTACAGTGAGCGGCAGTGTCAAGGCTGTTCTAGTTATCATGTTTACAGGTTTGAATTGAATGCGATGATTCGGTGCCATCAAACAGAACAACGTCTATAAATAGTTAATGCATTTTCCTTTTGTGTTGTCTTTACTAGTTGCACGCAGCAACAAACGCATTCATGAACGAATTACTCGACTTTAACGATTCTTAACCCTGTAAAAGCCATAATTGATAAGCACATTTTGAAGGCCTCTAAATGATCAATGAGAACCTTTGCACTGAATCGTCGTCTGATTGATAGTTTACTTTAGATCTTTTGGTAACACTTTACTTGAAGGGGTTGCGCTTTTCTAAGTGTGTAAAGTGGATAAAGTGGATTAAAGTGGGTAAAGTGGATTTATTTATTTATTTTTATTTATTTATAATGTATTTAGAAATGCCCAACCAGGGACAGGAGTTGTAAATTAGCATTAGCTATAAACTCTATATGCTGCGCATCAGTTACAGGCTTTGTATTGTGACTATGTCTGAATGTATGGTCCCTGTTAAATAAATAAATAACTATATTGTATGGCATAATACCACAGCAAGTGCTTGGAAGCACTTCGACTCGGCGTAGTAATATCCTCACTCTTCCCCCTCTCCCTCTCCGGAGTCGATACGTCCTAGGTCGAGTTACACTGCTCGAGTAACTGCATTTAAAGCTACAATACCTAAGATTTTACGCCGCTAGAGGGCGCTACATTCAAAACAACAACAACGGCTTTGTTTGATGACGCCGCGGAGGAACGCGGAATGATGGGAACTGTTGTTTTCAACTCCATCGTGGATAAATCAGTCAGACGGGAATCGAAAATTAGTTGTCATGGATGAGGTAAAGTTCGATTTCTATAACTGTTGCGTTTAATGACATGGTTGTTTTTCATTAAACTGAAATAACCGCAAGAAAGTAAGGTTTAAAAGTAAATTAGTTATCACAGATGTTAGGGGAGAGCCGGGACGGTTGAAACACTTTTCAGAAAAACGTTGTTTTCTAAGATACAGCCAACAGTTCACATTCCGAAAAGTATTTGCGGTGAATATGAACTTACGATTTTTCACATCATAAGCATAGACAACAAGACATTCTAACAATAGTACTAATTGTTTTGTATCGTTTACTGACATGAAATTTGAATACAGAACAAGGTGTTACTCACCTGTCAAGTAAAACACATGCAAGATCACGAAGTTCTCTCCATTTAGGAAATGCCACACCGATATTGAGCTGGTTTTATTTCTCTTGTCCCAAATTCTTCTTGTGTCGCTTGGTTGACCCGTTCGTTGACGTTTGCGTTTATGAGACTTGTCTTTGTCGACAGAACCAGGTGCAATCACTAAAGAGTAATTGTGCTCCATTCTATAACAAATGCGCAAAACAAGGTGACGTTTGTTGCTTGATAGACGCTAACGCACAACTACAACTTCCACATTTGTCCAGGACTACACGCAGTACGAGCGGAAACCGAGGTAACGTGGATATGACGTGATTGACTGGCGACTCCCAGCTCACCCCTGCTCACACGCCCCGTTTCCTTGGTTAAAATTTCAATTTTCTCGCGATTTAAACATTGTTTGAAACATTTGGAATATTGTAAGTTATCATCTTAACTAAATATATAACACTGGCCTTGTGATTTTGGGATATTTTAATGCAAAAATCTTAGGCATTCCACCTTTAAATAGGGAAAACGTGGAGGTGTTTGGTCGCTTCTCTGCTTGGCCCATATTAAATGAACTGGGCTAGTTACGTGCGATCAAAGTGTCTCGCACACCAGAGTGATTGACATTTATGCATCAACTCATCTTAGTTAAGGGAATAACATAGTTTAATATGAAAAAACGGTGGAGTATCCCTTTAAACTGAGAGAGCGTGCGTTCACAGACACCAGAACACGTTCACAGTAACGTTCATCAGGTGGTAATACAGTACGTTCAGTTCACGTTCGCCTAAAATATGAACGAGTTCATGGACTATCGTTCAATGAACGCGTTCAGACACAACACTGGCAATGGAATATGCTTTGGCTTCACCTGGAGGGGAACATGCCATGGAAATGAGGAGGATAAGATTTAAACTGAATCCTGTAGGCGTATTCTATTCAGTCCCTCCAGGATTTCACGATTTTTTTTTTGGTGATTTTTGCGATCAAAATTACTGATTTTGTGGTGGTAATTTCCAAAAATTTGTGAAAAATTTTAGTATTCAGTCCTTCCAGAAAAACGCAGAATTTTTTTTGTGATTGTTGCGGGCAAAAATTGATTGATTACGTAGCCCGTTTTCTTTAAAAATGCGATGGAATATGCGGGATATTTATGCAATTTTATGCGATGAAATTGCAGGAATTTGCAAAGATTGAGGAAACTTGCAAAAATTGCGGTTTGATGAAAAAGAGAAAACAGGTGATTCCCCAACATCCTGTTCTCACTAGGCTAATGTAAGAGTCATTTCTTATTACCTCCTTTGATAAGCAAGCATACTACATCATAGAAAGTGCTGGGAATATTCTCATCTTTTTCAAATTTCTCATCTTGTTTTATTTCAGACTGTAACGAGTGTAAATATGGTGTGGCCCCTTTAAGAGCTGCGCGCTCCTGTTGAACTCTCTGCAGTGTTATATGTGCGCCTCGAACACCCCATGTGTGCGGGTAATTTCTGTTTGATGCTACTTCTTTTATATTATGTTGTTTATTAAGGAACGGTAGAACGTGTGACAGACAGTTATACGAGTTCGATTTGTGAGATGTCAATCGCCTCCGTGAGTCTGTCTGGCGTCACGTAATTGCGTCACTTCATAACCCAGATAGCAAACTGACATTGAATCAACGTGGAAACATGACATCGAAACAACGTGGTTCTGACATTGTTTTGCTCATCGAATTAACATTGAACCAACGTCAGACGCGTCAACGGAAAATCAACTTGAAATCAACGTTGTTTCAATGCTATGAAAGCAAACCAATTTTCGATTTTCATTTAGCTTTGAAGAATGCCGCGTGACGTTGGTTCAACGTTAATTCGATGAGCAAAACAATGTCAGATCAACGTTGTTTCGATGTCATGTTTCCACGTTGATTCAATGTCAGTTTGCTGTCTGGGAACGTTCCCATGGAAACAGGGGGAAATGGCTGCTCTTGTGTGAAGCAAACGCAACATTTTTCAACTTTCTCCTAAGATACATGTTTTTTTGCAATGAAAATGCGAGGATTATGAAATTATGCAAACCCCGCATATTTTGCACGGAAATCGGCAATTTACAGTATGTGAACGAAAGTGCGGCATATTTGAATAAATGCGGCCCCCGCATAAATATGCGGACTTTGGCTGATTTTGCATTGAATTCAGCGATCGCATAATCGCGTTTTTCTGGAGGGACAGGAGAGAAGTTCGGCAGAAGAGGTATCTGTGAGTTGGACGACCTGGTGGGGGACGAATTGCTGGAATGCATCAGATTGCTTCGCTGCCACTTGAAACCAATTAACAGCGGTGTTGACCGTGTTGTCAATTAGGCCAGGAAAAACTTAGGAAAAACTTTTTCAATTAGGAAAAACTTTCTCCTTTTCCCTGATCCCTTACAGGTTTGGCCACAGGTGCCTCTCTGTAGCTGCCGTTAAATGGTAACTAAACCCCTGGTCAGAGCCTGACTCCACCCACTGGCAATATTTGAAAATGCTGAAAAAGTGGGCAGACCCCAGCAGAGATAGAGGGGACGAAATAGATGCTAAAACACTCTATCCTGATCGTTTTCAATACTCACAATCCCAATTCTCCCTACAGTGGTTTTGACGACACAAGATGGTTTTTATACTGCCAAGGGCGTAGCTCGCGTGGTGAGCTGAAACCTGCGTACGTCACGAAGTGCGGAACATCCAATAGGAAAATTCAACTGCAGTAGCCACCGTTCAACCTGAAGAGGGCAGCACTAAGACGTTTTTACACCATTTATTGTAGAAATAAAACACTTTATAAACAAATGTCAAAAAAGTTACTCGAATCAATGACTGGTATTAATAAAGATCCATTCTTACAGATCATTAACTAAAAAAAGTAGGTTAAGTGTTTAGTTACTCTTTAAATGGCATATGTTTGGTACCTCGAAGAGACTGGTCTGTGGCTCGGCGGAGTTCTTCTTCCAAACCACTGAAATAACTATCAATGACATTTTAATGGAGTCTAAATGGGAACCAGAATATTTCACAAATGCTTCTCTGGCGTTATTGTTTTGAGACCCGCTGAGCTCTGAGAGCCGCAGGAGCCGTGGATGTGCACCACAGATGAGTTTAACCCAAAAATAGCCTGGCTTTGACTGCGGAGGAGGATGATGTCTCCAACCGGGCCCAGCTGAAGCGTAATCCACCATGTCCTCCCCTGCCACTGTTTTATTTAGCATCAATTCCTCCCAGACCTTCCTGTTACTCACCATTAGCAACACAACTATACAGAATGTAAACGTTTGTTTGTGTGTGTGTGTGTGTGTGTGCCTGAAGGGTACGAGGTTAAAAATAGATTGAGAATAATTTTCCTAATAAGGACTAATGTGGGATGAGGAGTGAATTAGCATAATCGTTTGAAGGATTTTTTCCGACAGGGGACTGGATTTAATTCATCGCTTGCTAACTGCGGTCTCCAGGCGGCAGCCAAATGGAGACTTGCCAAAGAACAGAGCGAATCACGCTCAGCTGCGGCTCAACTCGCTGCGCTTTATGTGGATCTTTCAGCGCGCTTTTCCTCTATGGTGTTCGGTTTCCATGGTGATTAAAATGATGTCATACACACACAGGGGTTTCAGAGCCGTTTCTAAACTTTGACCTCACAGATATTGCATGAGTGGAACTATTTAGTGAACATTAATGTAATTATGTACAATGCAAAAATTATGTTAATAGCTCATTGGCAGATATTTTGAAAACAAAACTTAATATTTTAATCTTTAATATCTTAATCTAAACTTAATATAAACTCTATAAGCAATGTCAAAGCAACATGAGGCCTATTGTACAGACCCTCGATTTCACTTAATTCCCTTAATGTTTTGTCTCGAAATTCATGCCAGTAATGTTTTTTTTTTCTAAGGCATGTTTATTAAAGCTAGTTAAATGTCCTAATTGAATCTAATCTTGGCTTAATCTAAACAACTGTCTGTGAAACAGGGCCTATAGTCTATCATGGTTTAAAGCTTTTATAAAGTGATGCAAGACTTTCTTTTTCGTGGATAATTTTGCAGTAATGATCGACTGAGTGCCGTATACATGATTGGCCCTATACACATTATGTATATATATATATATATATATATATACTGTATATATATATATATATATATATATATATATGAAGAGTTCAGATGCAAAAGCCTCTAAATGCCATTTGAAATTTTCTTCTTTCATGATGATTTTTATCAAACTTGTATTTTTAAGTTCAGTAATTTCACTTAAATAACAATTAATAGGTTAATTATCATTGCCATTTAAGTGAAATTACTGAACTTAAATATACAAGCTTGATAAAAATCATCATTAAAGAAGAAAATTTCAAATGGCATTTAGAGGCTTTTGCATCTGAACTCTTCATATATATATATATATATATATATATATATATTAGGGATGCACAAGTTTAACATAAAAAAACATAAAAACATGATTAACATAAAATAACATAAAAAAATATATCGGCCGATACAGATATGGTGGCCGATATATTTTTTTATGTTATCATTATCGGCCCGATAAGTACATTTGGTCGATATATTAAAACCATAAATAATGTATTATATCCTTCAGCTGACACACTCAGATGCGCACTGCTCATCATGATGGTTTTGAATAGCTTGAAATATGATTGGAATTACTTAAAAAAATAGTCTTTCATATCGGCTACATAACATTATAATGAGAACATTAAAATTGTGTGCTTGGGACAGGGCTTTTAATGTTGAGACTTTTGTTTTTGTATTCAAGCTCTCAAAAATTATTAAAATAAATTTGAATTTAGATTTACCGGCCAATATATCGGTTATCGGCTTTAAAATATAAAGAATTATCGGTTATCCGTAACAGCCATTTTTTTATTGCCTTTTGAATGGTGCATCCCTGATATACTGTATATGTACATTATAAATACATTGCCATTCAGAATATCACTATTACTGATGATGTTTTGAAGCACTGATGCGATTGGATGCTTTGCTCTTGCTCTCTATTAATGAAGTCTCTGGGCAGAGAAGAGAGAGCTAAAGTGAAGGCCGACATGAACGTCAGAATCTGAATCTCCATGATTGCACTGATGGATTATGGGACAGACACACTGCTGTAAAGCACAGGGCTGGTGTGTCAGTTGTTCCCTCAGTGTGTGCTGGGTCGACTGAGTCCATTATCATGCTCTACTTTCTCTGAGCGCAGACTCCGAGAAACTGGACTTTTTGTTCTTTAGTGGCAGTAACACTAGATATTTTTCCATCCACATATTTTAAATGAATTTTGGGATATTGCTTAAATATATTGCTTATATTGGGGTATATATTGGGTCTGAGTATTTCACAATCTGCTCAGTTAGTGGGATTTTCACACAAAAACATTTCTAGGGTTTACAAAGAATGGTGTGAAAAGGGAAAAACATCCAGTATTCGGCAGTCCTGTGGGCCAAAATGCCTTGTTGATGCAAGAGGTCAGAGGAGAATGGGCCGACTGATTCAAGCTGATAGAAGAGCAACTTTGACTGAAATAACCACTCGTTACAACCGAGGTATGCAGCAAAGCATTTGTGAAGCCACAACACGCACAACCTTGAGGCGGATGGGCTACAACAGCAGAAGACCCCACCGGGTACCACTCATCTCCACTACAAATAGGAAAAAGAGGCCACAATTTGCAAGAGCTCACCAAAATTGGACAGTTGAAGACTGGAAAATGTCGCCTGGTCTGATGAGTCTGGATTTCTGTTGAGACATTCAGATGGTAGAGTCAGAATTTGGCGTAAACAGAATGAGAACATGGATCATCATGCCTTGTTCCCACTGTGCAGGCTGGTGGTGGTGGTGTAATGGTGTGCGGGATGTTTTCTTGGCACACTTTAGGCCCCTTAGTGCCAATTGGGCATCGTTTAAATGCCACGGCCTACCTGAGCATTGTTTCTGACCATGTCCATCCCCACCATGTCCCCATCCTCTGATGGCTTCTTCCAGCAGGATAATGCACCGTGTCACAAAGCTCAAATCATTTCAAATTGGTTTCTTGAACATTACAATGAGTTGACTGTAGTAAAATGGCCGCCACAGTCCCCAGATCTCAACCCAATAGAGCATCTTTGGGATGTGGTGGAACGGGAGCTTCATCCCACAAATCTCCATCAACTGCAAGATGCTATCCTATCAATATGGGCCAACATTTCTAAAGAATGCTTTCAGCACCTTGTTGAATCAGCGCCACGTAGAAATAAGGCAGTTCTGAAGGCGAAAGGGGGTCAAACACAGCATTAGTATGGTGTTCCTAATAATCCTTCAGGTGAGTGTATATACACCATTTTTTGACCAAAATGAGCGATCTGAGATTTTGGTCATGCCACCCACACCGACCCTTTCTTCCTCATGTCCCTGCAAGTTTTTGTCAGACCAGAATGAAGTTCCTCACATAATTCCGGTGTCTGGGTCGTGTTTCCCGCAGTGTTCGAATACATTACCTCTGAGATTGGCTGGATGGTTAATTAAGGAACAGCTAGAGGAACGCTTAATGAGGGGCAGCTCATGACACACTCAGGGATGAGCGCAATGGCAATTCCAGAGATGGTTTCTAAATAATGAATGACTAATTACTGAAATGAAGCTCATTGTTTATTTTGACATAATTGGTACCAATTCATAAGTCTGTAAAGCTTGATGACAGATTCTCTATTTCTTGTTGATGTTTCAGAATGCAGAAGCCAGCTTTGACTTCAGTAGCAACGACCCATTCCCTTACCCTCGCTACACGGACGACTGGTTTAACAGGTAATGAGCATATTTTCACGTGTACGTCTTGTTTAAATGAGTCAGAATCCACATGTGCCGGATGTGGATCCGGAGAAATGTGAAAATACTGATTGGACACAATGCAAAGCTTATCAATGCAATGTCGTGTTAATTAATATCTAATGTTACATGTCTATATTTTAATATCTCTTTTATCATTTTTTTAGCTTAAATTGTGGCTCAGTGTTGGGAAAGTTCACTTTCTAGTTCAAACTTCAGTTCACACATTTTAAAATGAACTAGTTCATTTATAGTTCTTTTTTCCATATGTTGCGAGCTCTTTTTTTATTATTATTATTGCCACAGCCCATATACAAACACAGACAACAATTATTTTATCGACGGGCAAAGTCTGCACAGAAATGTACGATTTTTCCCATCCTCACCGACCTCGGCATAAAATCCATTTAAATGATCATACGACACCTCCTCGCGCGCTGCTTTGTCGATGGCAGCCGCGGCGCGACAACTGCTAGCTGGTGTTGCCAGATTGGGTGTTTTTTCGCTACATAGGGCCTGTTTACGTGTGTTTTAGCCTGGAGGCCTCTATAGAAATCTGGCACCCTATTGTACGAAGTTAAACTGAGAGAGCGTGCGTTCACAGACACCAGAATGAACGCGTTCACAGTAACGTTCATCAGACAGTACGTTCAGTTCACGTTCGCCCAAAATATAAACGCGTATGGCTCATCCAATCTCATCTGTTGGATAACGTTATCTTTATCTGTCTTGTGTTTTTACTCATGTGTCACATATGAAGCTTTTTTGCACTGATATATTTTTTTTAATTTCTACATCATCAATACTGTTTGTTTTGGTCCAAATTTTCAGCATCATTATTCCAGTCTTCAGTGTGACATGATCCTCCAGTAATCACTCTATTAAGGCCGTGTGTCCACCAAAGCGTTTTTAGCCAGCTGAAAACGCTAGACGCTCTGCTGAAGACGCCGTGCTTTGGGCGCTTGAGAGCGTTTTGGCAGCGCAGCGTTTTTTCCGTTGAGACGTTTCGTTGCTATGATACAGAATATCCGCAGCAGTTTGAATGTTGTGTCAGTTGGTCAGTGTGGTTTAGCCCCGCCCCTCCTCCACTGTGATTGGACGGCTGGGTAAAAAGTGACGTTTTATCCAAAGTTGAACATTTTTCAACTCCCAGCGACCAGTAAAAAACGAAAAATTTAAAAAAACACTCAGGGCGCCCCCTCGGTACGCTCATGCCGTTTAAAAAACGCGGCGCTCCCATTGAAAACAATTGAAAACATACGCCAGGCGCGTGGAAAAACGCTTTGGTGGACACACGGCTTAAGATGATTTGCTGATCAAGAAATTTTTATGATTATTATCAACGTTGAAAACAGTTTTATATTTCTGTGGAAACATTGATAATTTTTCTCAGGATTCTTTGATGAATAAAAGTTCAAAGATCAGGATTTATTTGAAATATATCAATTTCGTAACATTATAAATGCCTTTACCGTCAATTTTGCTTTAGAGCAAATGACGTGTGGCCTACACTACACAACATAGAGGACTCGCTGATGCCGCAGTGCATTGCCCTGCAACTGTGTTTGTTAGCAGTGTTTGGATGAAGGACTCCTTGCCTCTCTGTATTGATTTTCCTGACACGTAACCGCATTAAGCCATCTCTCACCGGCTCTCAGCCCAGCTGCATTAACACACGCGATGAGCCTTTCCTTCTCCTCTCCGAGCAATGCCTGAGCTGAAGATTACGAGGAAAACCACCTCCAGTGGGGCTGATCAATGACTCGGCACTCAATAGATTTTACATTACAATAAACAATCATTAATGTAGTTTTAATACTCCAATCAATGTATGAGTAAATCATTGGATCGTCTTCTCTGCTGAGCATTATGAACCAGAACAAATAAGTGAGGAAGGGTGTTGTGAGTGGACAAGAACGAAACACAAATCTCACCATTCAATACGGTCCAGTGTAACATAATTGTGTGCACTCACACACACAACGCAGCGACACACACACGTGAGCTGGCGGCTAAAAGCATTTGCGTTCACAAACGTTAAGAAAGCACTTAAACTTCCAAGCATTTATGTTTTAAAAAAGCCTAATTTAATGACACTTCATTACATTAGCAGTAAAATGCACTCGTCGACTCACTTTATTCACAAAAGATGATTTTTTTCTTTGTTCATTAGTTTCTTAATTGATTCAATTTCTCAAAAGATTGAGGCTCAGATATATTGCATGTCATTTCTGCACTTCTTGCGAAAGACAAAACGGTTATGAAACAGATTTCTGGAAATATGGAAGCTTGTTTACACCAGGGAATAAAACTAAATAATAATTGCGACTTTTTAATTTCACAATTCATACTTTATAAGTTGCAGTTGCAGAAAGGTGTAGCCTATATAAATACATAATTGCAAGTAATAAAGTTCAAATTGGAAAACATAGACTAGCAATTTTGTCTTTTTTTCATTGCAATTACGAATTTATTTTTCCCAATTGCTGCTTTTTATCCTCTGATCTGTGAGATGGAAACTTGCAATTCCAAGAAAAAGAGTCACAATTACTCTTTTTTTTTTAATTCACCCGAACACAAGCTCTTCTGCTCTTGTAGAGACCCATGTGATATTTTCAACACACTGATTAAACCTTATTATAAGGTTATAAGCCCCGCCCCCTCTGCTATAAACACCATCTGGCCGAAGCAACATGTGTTGGAGTGTGTGTTCCAACTCTTTGTTGGTTAAGAATGAAATGGCTAGAATTTATTCACATTTCTATTATCGAATCCATCCGTGCTTTGATTCACTTCCATGGCGCTGTCAGTCTGTGAGGGAAACTAAACGCTATTGGCTATTTGAAAAGGGGGCGGGGCCATTCAATAAGTCCCGCCTTAGCTTCATGTTTCAGTGGAAATAATGTCAACGCATCATTCAAAGCTGACACTTCAGTGGGACTTTAATATACAGTAAATGTGGTTTTCTGATTGAGAACCCATACTAATATAATCGTTGATTATAAAACATTATTCATTTTCTGTGTTGAAACCCAAAACATTGCTTGAATTATGACCAGACTTAAGATGCAAGACTTGATAAACACGTTTGTAAAAACTAGCTTATACAGGCTTTCTTCTAACCGATCCATCCGCAGATTAGCCGGTTTTCAAAAGTATTTAGGTGTCCATAGTTAACACAGAAAATGTCATATCCTGCATTGATTTCATAGTACAAATCTGAATAGGATATTTTGCAGAAAGATAGTAGTTAAACCTTGGCATAATTGATGTTTTTTACAGTACGCATCAAGGACAGACACAATCTAATAGATGTCGAGAAGATCCTCTTGTGTTGTTCAGCGTGCGGTGAGAGCAGAGTAATATCATCTGCGCTGCAGACTCACAGCATCACCATCAGACGCGTATATATATAAATAGCAGCACTGATGTCTGAGTGGAGGAGAGGAGGGAACCATCGCTGTGCCTCATGCCGGGCTCTTCCTGAGGATTCGCCGTTCTAGAAGCTTGTCTTGTACATTTATGGGTTGATATTGAAGTAGAGCAAGGTTCAACATCAATGACTCCATTTACTTAAAGGGACCAATTATGCAAAATTCACTTGGTGTTTGAACATAAATATGTGCCACAGTGTGTGTACACAACCACCCTATAATGATAAAAATCCCATAAATCAAAGCAGTGTCTCAGAATAAGCTGCAGATTCTAGCAGTGACATCACATATACTTAGGCCCCGCCCAAGAGCACTAACAGACTCCGCCCTATTAGCATAGACTCCGCCCTCTGTGAGCTCTACATAGTCCATGTTTATCTCATCACCAGAGCGTTAAACAAGTAGGAAATCTATACTTACTAGACTTACAATTGCGATATATGTCAGAGGTCCAACGCCTCTGGAGCAACTAGGGGTTAAGTGCCTTGCTCAGGGACACATTGGTGTCTCACAGTGGATTCGAACCCGGGTCTCTCACACCAAAGGCATGTGTCTTATCCAATGCGCCACCAGTTCAGTTCAGTTCAGTGTTATTGCTAATAAATTGTTTTTCTTTAATTCTCTATCGCCGTGCGCTCACTATAGAGCCACAGATCCTGTCAATAATGGCTTAAATTTATCTTAATATACAGTTTATTTGGGTGATGAACAGAATTGCATTATGGTTATTTATTGGACTGCTCTTTCAATTTTCATTCATAGATTCAAACTTGACACATTGTTGTTTAGTACCAGATACGTATTCAACACATTTGAATGTGTGCTGAACTAAATAAGCGAATTTTAGCGAATAACTTAATAAATGTTGGATTCATTGTTAAATCACATAAATCATTGTAAAATATGTAACTCTAGACATCTCTGAATGTTGTTTTTTTCAGTCATGGAACCAGGTGTGCTGGTGAGGTGTCTGCGGTTTCAAACAACAACATCTGTGGGGTGGGCGTGGCCTACAACTCCAAGGTAGCAGGTACGTTTCTGATAGGTTGTTTACAGTGATGACCTCGTAATAAATGTAAAGCTCTGGTTACTTTAGACAGTTCCACTTTAGAAGACATTCTCCTACCCATTCAGCAAACTGACATTGAATCAATGTGGAAATCATGACATCGAAACAACATTGATCTGGCATTTCAAGTTGATTTTCCGTTAGTTTTGAAGAATGACGCGTCTGACGTTGGTTCAACGTTAATTCAATAAGCAAAACAGTGTCAGATCAACGTTGTTTCGATGTCATGTTTCCACGTTGATTCAATGTCAGTTTTTTTTCTATCTGAGTAACTATAAGTAACTTTGCAATTACATGTCAACTAACTCTTATTAATATGCAACTACAGTGGTGTGAATAAGTTTTGACCCCCATGCTAAAGTTGCTTAAAAAGAGGAATAAAAAATCATCTTTTAGATATTGATCTTAATGCCTTAATTAGAAAAATGAGGAAAACTCCAACCTTTAAGGACACAAATTTTCTTTGTGAATGAATAATGTATCATAAATAAATAAATAAATAAATGTTTTTCCTTAAAATACAGGGTGCATAAGTCATGGCACCCCTATGTTAAATTCCCATAGAGTCAGGCAGATTTTTATTTTTAAAAGCCAGTTATTTGATGGATCCAGGATAATATGCATCCTGATAAAGTTCCCTTGGCCTTTGAAATTAAAATATCCCCACATCATCACACACCTTCCACCACACCGAGAGATTGGCATGGGGTACTTTCCATAAGATCATCTTTCAATGCAAATCAAACCAGCTATTAGGCTAACTGAAGTAAAACCATGCCAATCGCCATTTTAGGTGCTAATATGTACATTTTAGGTGTTAATATGTACATTTCAGGAGCTAATATGTCTATTTTAGGTCCTAATATGTATATTTTAGGTGCTAATATGTACATTTTAGGTCCTAATATGTACCACTAAGGTACCAATATGCAGCCTTTGGGTACAAAAGTGTACCTTTTGAAAAGGTACAGCCCCAGTGACAGCTTTTGTACCTTTTTTTCTGAGAGTGCATGAACCCAATCTCTTGTCTCGTCTCATGAGCTAAGTGTCTCGTCAAACCCCTACTGAAGTACCAAGAACATTCATCCCAATTCAATTGACATTTATTTGTATAGAGCTAAAGTGTATAGAGTTTCAAATTACAATCAAGAAGCCAATTAAATTCAGATAAAATATTCGTATTAATATGTTTGGATACTATCAAGATTCAAGACAATGTAAATAATTTCTACGCATTTTTTCCTTATCAGGTTTGTTCTGTGTAGTCGATAAATATAATGAATGGCTTTGAATAACTATGATGAATGATCCCTTTGTTTCGGGAAAATCATCTTTATCGTATCGATAACTTTTACCCTTCCCCTCGGCACAAACATCAGCATCAATAAAAACATAATTTACGCACTGCAGCACATTGATTCGTTTTTTCTTTTCAAAAGGCCACAAAAGTAAAGGAGAGTCACTAATTGCCAGTGAATATCTTGTCTAGCTTTTGTCCCTTACAAAGGACACACACACACATCGAGTGTCTCTAGTCTCACCACTTGCTATGTTTTATAATCACCTTTTAGGAAAAGGTCAGTATTAAAGGTTTCACGTGTTCGATGTCTTATGATACACAGTAGTGGTATTTTTAGAGTGTATTCATACAGAGCTTCAGGCTTAAACCTGTGCGGATATACAGGAAAAGGCATATTTAAACGTACAGTAACAAGCTTGATTTGGTGCTGTTCGTGTGGCCTGTTGAAGATCTGCTGGTTACCAGCATAAGTTGGCCAGCAGTGTTGGTCTCCATCTCAGACTGTTTAACTCTTTCCCCACCAGCGTTTTGGCAAAAGTTGCCAGCCACTGCCAGGTTTGTTCAACACAAAAGTTTTTATGACCCCCAGAATATTTCGGATTTTTAGAAATATACAATATATCAAAATAAAGAACAGAGCCTCTGTTTTTAAACAAAACCCCATTTTATTCAAGCTTCATGCATTCCTTTTTAATCAACACTTGATAAGTTTCATAAAAAAGGCAACACTTTGAGCAAAACGCTGAGAAAATGGGGTTTTGGCATCCGGATGGGATTTAGAGCGATGATCAAACCAACCCGGTCTCATCCCAAATCGTCATATAACTGACGTTTTGGGACGTCTTTTGACCATACGTCAATATTCGCCTTTTTAGGGCCCCCTTAAACGTCGGTAGATGAGGTTATGGGATCCTAACTCTACCCCATACCTAAACTTAACCCTAAACCTAACCCGTCACCTAACTGACGTTAAAGGTAAAGCGTCAGTTGTATGACGGCCCGGGATCGCCATCTACCGACGTTTAAGGGGGCCCTAAAAAGGCGGATATTGACGTATGGTCAAAATACGTCCCAAAACGTTAGTTATATGACGATTTGGGATGAGACTGTGTTAATCAAACACAGATGGAGAAGATCAAGTCCATCGACACCTCAAAGCTTCACACTCCTACAGCTCGTCTTGGGTCCACATTTAGGCAGTTTTGATTCATATGCTGTTTAATGTTGATGATTTACACATGCATGTGATTACATATGGTATCGCTTGTTTCTGCTTCTTCTCCTGTGTTTTGATCAGGAGATTCTGTCCTCTTTCAGGAGATGTGTAAAGAGTTAACTAGCCTCGGTCAAGCAG
The DNA here is from genome assembly GCF_988280905.1 of Pimephales promelas. Taxonomy (NCBI): domain Eukaryota; kingdom Metazoa; phylum Chordata; class Actinopteri; order Cypriniformes; family Leuciscidae; genus Pimephales; species Pimephales promelas. The sequence goes on from NC_142779.1 coordinate 34,888,579, forward strand.
ATTCACCAGAGAGATCATGCTGGTGGCCAGCGTTAAGGTCCCGATATATACTTTAAACTGGTGTGACGTCATTTTGAACAAAATCAGAACAAAACAAAGTTCGTTTGGAGTTCGAAACAGTTTGCCTCAATGAACTTTCCATAGAAGTTTGGTCCAGCTGCTAATCTCATTTGAACTCCCATTAGACCGTGGCGTTTACATAATAGGTGGGTGTGGCCCTGAGGCCCCGCCTTCTTTAACAAAATCTCCGATTCATTTGTTTCGTCGAGGTCAGACGCGAGTAAAAACACAAACGCACTGGAGAGCCGCTTTATAGCACAAACTGAAGCTGTGATTCTAACTCAAAGAGACAGAGACACAGTTTGTTATGTTTAATACTGTAAAGCTGCTGCTTTAAACTGGGATACTCCACTTTTTTTGGAAATAGGCTCATTTTACCACTCCCCCAGAGTTAAACAGTTGGGTTTTACCGTTTTCAAATGTATTCAGCCAATTTTTCGATATTTAGAAGAATATCAGTAACCAGACTGTTTCTGGTCTCATTCAGAGATGTATAAAGTACTAGAAACCCGGACTTGAGTAAAAGTACAAGTGCTCTTTTAAAAAAGTGACTTAAGTAGAAGGTTGAAGTGCTCTTTAAGCTCCACACTTAAGTAGAAGTACTAAAGTATTCAACATTTTTTGTATTTAAGTATTGCAAATAGTTTATTTTAAAATTCACTACTTAAGTACTAAAAGTAGTAGTACAAGTATTGTGTCATGCAATTATTAAAGAAAGCAGTCAAAAGTTTGAACTAGCAATCAAATAAGGCGCTTTGGCGGAATACAAATTTGCTTTGGCGGCCATTTTAGGACAACCCCTGCATTAGTTGTCAATGTGTGTGTCAAGCAATACCAGTACCCTATAAAACTGGTGTGATTTAGGCAGCATGAAAGCCAACTTGCAACGAATGATTCGTACAATGTTTATAATTGTAACGAGTAACTAGCAGAACATTCAAAAAATATCGAAGTAAAAGTATTAAATTCATCGAAAATATCCACTGAAGTAAAAGTAGAAGTATGAGAAAAAAACAATACTCTAGTAGAGTACAGGTACAGCATTTTAGTACTTAAGTACAGTACTTAAGTAGTTCTTCTTTGTTACTATACATCTCTGGTCTCATTGACTTCCATAGTATATTTTTTTCCTACTATGGAAGTCAATGAGACCAGAAACTGATTCGGATATTCTTCTAAATATCAGAAAATCGGCTGAATGGATTTGAAAACGGTAAAACCCGACTGTTTAACTCTGGGGGAGTGGTAAAATGAGCCTATTTCCAAAAAAAAAAAAAAAAAAAAAAGGTGCAGTATCCCTTTAAATCTAAATGTGAGGTGACTCCACATCACTATGATCAGATGCTTTCTGAACCGCTGGTTTCTTATTGTTGTGTGTTTATTCTATTATTGAGAGGAAAGAGCACAACACATTTTTACATATTCATCTCAACATCACTCTCCGCATTGTGAATGCTTCGGGATGTTCACAAACACCTTACAAACTTCTAATTAACCATTTTAGTAAAGAATGAAAAGAACTTTGCTTTGAGTATATCAGGGCGTTTACTTGCCAAGCATTGCATGATATTTCACCAGCTAGAGCAGCAGGGAAGTTTATTTTCTTCTTTACTGCAAGTTTGTCAGAAGAGAGAGAGAGAGAGAGAGAGAGGGGGGGCAAAGTTAAGATTAAAACTTATGAAGTGCTTGACGCAGTACCAAAGCTATTATCCTCCGCTTCTTCTTCCATATCTCACCAGTGAATCTCCCTCTCTCTCCCCCTCCAGTTATCTCTCCATGATGATCATGATGAATAGAGCGTCCTACTGCTCCCATGTTCTCAGTCTTGCCATTTTTTGCAGGCATTCGTATGCTGGACCAGCCCTTCATGACGGACATCATTGAGGCGTCTTCCATCAGCCACATGCCTCAGGTCATTGACATCTACAGTGCCAGCTGGGGTCCCACGGATGATGGGAAAACAGTGGACGGTCCTCGCGAGCTCACCCTGCAGGCCATGGCAGACGGAGTCAATAAGGTACCGGAGCAAACGCAGGCCTGTTTAAAGGGATAGTTCACTTTGAAATACATTTTTGGTGTGTTTTATCTTAACTCAAGGGCATCCAAGATGTAGGTGCCTTTGTTTCCGCAGTATTTTCAATTTTGATATTTTTAGGTCAAACCGTTGTCTGTCAGTCATATAATGGAGGTCTATGGTCACCACCTCAAAGAGCATGCACTGAGAAGTCCAAATTAAACATGATTTAATGACTCGTAAATGTAAGTACACATTGATGGCCTAAGACATGAAACGAGCGGTTTGTGTGAGAAAACGAACAGTATTTATTTTTACCTTGCTTTTACCTCTTATTACCACAGCCACAAAGCATCCACACCCTCCGATGTGTTTACAAGAGGTAAAACGATATAAATACTGTTAGTTTTCTCACACAAACCACTCGTTTCGTGTCTCAGGCCATCAATGTGTACTTACATTTACGAGTCATTAAATCATGTTTAATCTGGACTTCTCAGTGCATGCTCTATGAGGTGGTGACCATAGACCTCCATTATATGACTGACAGACAAGAACGGTTTGACCTAAAAATATCAAAATTGAAACTTTTGTGGAAACAAAGACACCTACATCTTGGATGCCCTTGAGGTAAGATAAAACATACGAAAAATAATTTCAAAGTGAACTATCGCTTTAAAAGCCAGAGCTTTCAGTAACACTTTATTTTACAGTGTCCTTGTTACATTAATTACAGTAATAACAGTAAATTATGCCTAATTACATGCAACTAACCCTCAACCTAATCCTAATCCTACGTTAACCCTATAGTATCACGTGCAGTTAATTAATATTACTCAGTAATTTAGTGTATAATTACATTGTAACAGTGACACCTTAAAATAAAGTGTAACTGAGTTTTCTTGCAGCATAGCAAACGGGATTCCCTCATGAATCGCCCGCCGCTGTGGAGAGAAACGAGTGAAGAAAAGCTAGACAGGAACAGAATTGTAACATCTGGTCCAATCAGATAAAAACCTGGAGTTCAGAGTCATCTGGTCGCTCTGCCACTTCAGATCAACTGCAACACCAATTATTGCACACTTCTGAAAATATCAGTGTATTTAGAGGTTCTGCTTCAATATAAAACCAGATTAACTAACATAACTAAACATTTGGCATTTCCAGATGGCAAATAATTGCATAGTTCTGAAAATATTAGTGTATTTTTCAGATTTAGCTTCAATATAAAACCAGATTAACTTGTAGAACTCGAACTAATAGAATTTGTAAAATTAGACAAAACACACCCATTACTCATTATGAGAATATAGACAACACACACCCATTGCTCATTAAGAGATTAGGGACCCCTTTAGATCATGCGCCGGGAACGCCGACCATTTTCCCCGTTGTTAAACTAGCAAAAGTGGATTCGGACTGATCTAAGTGCACTTGCGCCGTGTGCTTTAGACCAGTGTTGTAGTACTCGGACTCGGTCTCGAGACCATATTTTAATGGGCTTGGTCTTGTCATGGACTCGTGTGCATACTCGAAAAAATTTTTTTTTAGGACTCGGACTTATTCCTGAGTCCACTCGTGTTCAATTCAAAATATTTTTCATGATTATTAATGTATGTTAATAAAATATTTCTTTAAATTGATTGACACGCCCAGTGATTGGTGATTTTCTAGTGCGCAACTGCGCATGACAAATTGTAATAAAATTACTTTTAACACCACCTACTATGTGGCCTTTTTACCCTAAACTGGTCATATTTTTTAAACTCTAAGTAAATTCAGTAAAAAAAAGGATTTCTCTAAGTAAATAAAAGTAAATTAGGTAATCAACCCTCACTGGTCTCGGTCTCGACTCGGACTCGAGTGAGGTGGTCTCGACTACAACACTGCTTTAGACCATGAGCTTAGATCCTTAATATAGGGCCCACCGTATGTCAGTTGTCAGCCTTGCAGAGTCTCGTTGCTTCACACTACATGTCATTTAGCTGCGTGTCCCCTGTCCGTGACTGGAGCCTTCACAAATTGCCTCGGCTAATGGGTATAAATGTCGCTGAGCGTTCCTCTGCTGAGCAGGATTTATGAGGGTGACCCATCTGTCAAGACGAGCCATCGCACAGAGTAATCTCCCTGTGTTTTTTAACAGCCCTTTGCAATTGAAATCAGATTGGACAAGAATAGCAGTGATGGGTGAAGACTCGGTCTGTCCCGCAGGCGTTCTCGGTGCAGTTAGAGAGGGCCGAGGTTGAGCCCCGGAGTAATATTGAACACCGTTTAATCATTTTAAGGGTCAGACGGCAAACACTTCATTCATTTCTATGTAGGATAGCACAGAGAGTGCTAATGAAATGCCAGAGACTGTTCAGCATTGTGGTTTTGATGCTGGTGTTGTAATGCTCTGGTTTAATATCAGTAACTGCATTTTGATTACCACAAAATCATTTCAGATTGACGGTCAAAAATTGTGGTTAGTACCGGAAACAACTATTCTCAGATGATGCAATCCATTATTCACTTGATCTCTGCTGCTGAAAACACAGAAAACATTATCAATAAATGATCAAAATGTTCAGAGAGTCTCCTTGCTGTTTTTGCACGACACATTCATAATCATTACTTTGCAGGTGCGCTGTGACAAGCTTTATGCATGCACTTGGGTGCTGATTAGGCTATGTGTTATATATAATGTATTAAGATTTACAAAAAATATTGTTGGTTTAACTTAAAAAAGTAAGTAACCTGGTTGCCTTAAAATTTTAAGTTCATTGAGCTGGAAAAAGTGAGTTAATACAATGAAGGAGAATGATTTAATCATCAGAAGCTCAAAATTATATGTTATCTGAACTAAATAAATTATTAAGAAAAAATGTTGTGATTACTACACTGTAAAAAAATATTGTTGGTTTAACTTAAAAAAAGTACGTAACCTGGGTTGCCTTAAAATTTTAAGTTGATTGAGCTGGAAAAAGTGAGTTAATACAATGAAGGAGATTGATTTAAATCATCAGAAACTCAAAATAATAAGTTATCTCAACTAAATAAATTATTCTAAAGTTGATTTGACAAAAGAAAATATGTTGTGATAACAAATCTTGAAAATATTTTTTACAGTGTGGCTTATTGGTTAGAAGGTTGCTTTAGAAAATGCTTTTTTTTTAATCTCATGTTTGCTTTTGTTAACACTAGCGGTTAAAGGGTTAGTTCACCCAAAAATGAAAATTAAGTCATTAATTACTCACCCCCATGCTGTACCAACCCCGTAAGACCTTCGTTCGTCTTCGGAACACAAATGAAGATATTTTTGATTAAATTTGAGAGCTGTATAACTACCACATTGGCTCCTAAAGGACTGCCTCTTGACGGCCCAGAAAGTCAATGAAGAAAATGTTTAAATATCCCAAGTGACTACCGTGGCTCAACTATATGTTTATCAAGCGACGCGAATACTTTTTGTGCGAAAAAACAAACAAAAATAACGCGTTTATTCGACTATTTCTTTTCTTCCTTGTAGGCCAGAAACAAGATTTCCACGACGCATGCGCGAGAATTGCGATCTGCTTTACACTACTTCAGATCGCAATTCTCGCGCATGCGTCGTGGAAATCTAAGGAAATCTCGTTTCTGGCCTACAAGGAAGAAAAGAAATAGTCGAATAAACGCGTTATTTTTGTTTGTTTTTTCGCACAAAAAGTATTCGCGTCGCTTGATAAACATATAGTTGAGCCACGGTAGTCACTTGGGATATTTAAACATTTTCTTCATTGACTTTCTGGGCCGTCAAGAGGCAGTCCCTTAGGAGTCAATGTGGTAGTTATACAGCTCTCAAATTTAATCAAAAATATCTTCATTTGTGCTCCGAAGACGAACGAAGGTCTTACGGGGTTGGTACAGCATGGGGGTGAGTAAATAATGACTTAATTTTCATTTTTGGGTGAACTAACCCTTTAAGTTTAGGGTAGGGTTTACAGTAATATAGGTGATACTTTCTTTACAATTGCAAACCGGACATTTCATTTCCAAACTGCAGCGATATGTACAATAACCAACGTTGTAGAAAACCAGTTAATCTGTTTTGGGTAAAACTGAACTCACTAAACATTTAGCTTTCAAAAGGTCACGAAACTTTTGCAGAAATGTCATTCCAAGCACGTTTTTGAAGAAATCACGTGTTATTGGTCTGAAGCACTTACTCAGCTCTAAAAACGGCTTCTCTCCACAATTACGCACCACATTTTAATTCATTGCAAAGGTGAAAACAAATTAGACTTCATCAACGTCTAAGCAGTATGCTAAATGTCTAAATTGATTTCACCCTTGCAATGTATTAAAAGTATGGTGTGTAATTGTGACTTTATTGTATTACACTGTTGAGACTTTATTTCTCATATTAGCAGATACGGCAAAGTACATGTTTATTAGTCACATTTCACGTTGGGCTCAGAGCTACCAACTTTTGAGTTTAGCTTGGCGTGTGAGAGGGGGTCGATTGCACGCGCAAGGTCTCTCGATCGCTTATCTCTCTGCCGCCGTGCGCGGTTAGGACCTCAACATCTGTCTCGCATACACGCAAGCTCTAGATCAGTGTTTCCCAAACTTTTTTCTGGCGACCCACATTTTAAAGTCGATAAATCCTTGTGACCCAAAAAACATTAGGCCCATATAGTTCATATATCACGAAGAGAATTTATGCATTAACAAAATATGTATGACCATTTTTTAAGGTCATTTTTTAAGCTTCCAGTTAACTATTTAAAAGAGATACAGATATTTGACAAAGCACTTTTTTTGTTTAACCTGTTGTTGACAATATGCAGAGGTGAAATGAGAAAGGAAAAGTTGACAGGGCATCTCATTGTTTTCATATTCTCATAGTTACAGTGTACATAATTTACTATAATAATTATTATAGGCTTAAATTAAAATATTCTGACACTGAGACTTTGTAACCATGCATGGCTCACTACCACTGCATAAAAATGCCTAAACAGGCACAAAAAAAAAAAAAAAAAAAACTACACACACGATTAAATACATATTCCTCTACCCCCCTAATAAATCTAAGGCAATATAAATGACTATAACATAGCATTCAATATAAATATTCCACATGTATGCCCAAACCATGGTAAATTATTACATTCAGGCTATTACATGGTAAATGTTTGTAAGGGGGGTGATTAGGGCATTTAGTCTTCTAACTTTATTCATGTTTCTTCTATTTTTCTCATCAGTAGTGTTGGGAATGTTAAGACTGTTTCATCCGATTTAAAACTAGTTAAAATCATTGAGTGATGTGTGGTTTGTAAGAGAGAGGAGTACGTGTCCGACGCTTCTTAAAGGATGTCGCGCAACGTTGTTTAATAATAGTGTCCGGGACCGGGAGTAAACGCAACTCCTTTAAGCTTTGCGTTCCGTTATCCACTGGGCCGTGCTGCCTAGTTCAAAGTAAACTAGTGAAACGACTGAAACCAGCGCTATTTTGTTCTCTATTTGTTGTTACTTACCGAGAAACCGCTTCAGGTGAACAAATCCGAATCGTTTCAGACCGTTTTGCACGCGCGTTTGGCCAATGGCCAATTCATGGAAAGGAAATAATCAAACCAACGAATGATTATTATCGCTGGTTCAGTCGACAGAAATACGGGACACACATAAAAACTGCTGAAATATTCGGACTGTAAACTTTTCTCTCAGGTCAGTCGGAGTGCTCATGGTACACACACAGTGCGTGCGTATAGTCATCCAGCTGCACGCGCCACTGCGTCCACGCGCATATCTAACCAAATTTAGCCGCGCGGCACCACCAGAAAATAGGAGGAGAGGGAGGTTGGGGTGCCCTCGGCCGTATGGAGATGATTGGCGGGCCGCACTTGGCCCGCGGGCCGCCAATTGAATAGCCCATATCTAGAGAGTAGCCTACAACACACTGAAAAATAGTGCTCGACTTGGCGACCCAGACAAAATCTCCCGCGACCCACGTGGGGGTCGGGACCCCGACTTTGGGAATGACTGCTCTAGATTACTGGATATTTTAACTAATTTGCGGTAAAACAAGTCAATCACGAGTGGCTCAACAGCTAGATCTATAGTTAATCTCATCTTTCTGGCATTTGAACGACCGGGTTGACAAGGTTGAAATCGGGGGTGTGTCGTGAGAGTGTGAGAAATGGCTCAATTGCATGAGTCTCTAGAGAGTTGGGCTTATCAGAAGCTAAATTATTCCTTTTCAAAAGTCTCAATTATCAAAAAAAATAAATAAAGTCATAATTCAGAAATATTCTGTAGCGATTGCAGAATGTAAAGACACCGTCTTATTTTCTTATTTGTTTACTCCAAAGAGGCTCGTGCCCAGATGTCTCGAAGGACCATAATCGGTCATCAATGTGCTGGCATGATAAAATAACCAAATAACAATAATCAAGCAACCTTTTAAGATCACAATTGCACTGTACAAATTTCCTCCTGTCAGGTGCATGCCACTATAAAACCCAAAGCCTACAGAAAAGAGCGCTCTTGCATTCAGCTAAAAGCATTTAAAATTATATGTTCAGACAAGAAGCGTAAACACAATGCCTCTGCTTGAATCATCAACACTCAAAGCAGAGCTTGTAGTCTTTAAAAGGTCTTGAAACGCCTCTCTGATGTCTCTGTTGAATTACTTTTGGTTATGTGAGTGTAATTTGTATGATAAACGGAGTAAATCTCAAAGGCCCTTACAGAAAAATATCAAAGAGTCGACCGCTCCTCATTGAGAAGTAGCAGGCGTGAGTACGAGTGCTAATCGTGCCGCTTTGCGTGTCCGACAGGGCCGAGGTGGGAAAGGCAGCATCTATGTGTGGGCCTCCGGAGACGGTGGTAGCTATGACGACTGTAACTGCGATGGGTACGCCTCCAGCATGTGGACCATCTCCATTAACTCGGCCATCAACGATGGACGCACTGCACTCTATGATGAAAGCTGCTCCTCCACCCTAGCCTCCACCTTCAGCAATGGCCGTAAACGAAACCCTGAAGCTGGCGTGGTGAGTGTGTGTGCGTGTATACAGTACTTGTCTGTGAGTGTGTGTGTGGTCCTGGTAAACCCTATATTATGAGGGCAAAAAACTATTTCTGTGATGGGTAGGTTTAGGGGTTTGTGGAAAGAACATACAGTTTGAACAGCATAAAATTCATTATGTCTATGAAAAGTCCCTATAAAACATGGAAACAGGTTATGACTGTAACCATAATTGCATCAGTAGCCATGTTTCCATCCACTTGTCAATCGAATTATCTGAAATTCGGTTAAAAAACTCATGCGGATAAAGCTGGTGAAAGTGCGTTTCCATCCAACGGCTTTAAAGCGAATAAAAACCTGTACGTAATGACGTCACATGCTGTTTTGCGATCAAATTGGTATATCGAATTGATTTGAGACATTTTAAGGTGTTTCCATTTATTTTCGCACTGAATCGAACAACATTCAAGCAAACTTTTGCGAACAAAGTTTTGTTAGACAAAACGGATCGCGCCATCTACCAACAAATGATCAATATTTCACAAGTTGAAGGCTAATAATGCTTATGTGCCAGCTGATAGCGACATATGTATGGGATAATGTATGCGAGGCGGTTGTTGAACGGGTTGTATTCGCTATAACAACCGGCTCGCTATATATATTATCCTGCTTATTAGCCTACATTTAAATCAACCAAATAAATAAATAAATAAATTGACACAAAATATTGACTTAAAAACGAGTTTATTGATTTAAAAACGAGTATTGCTTCTGCTAAAGAAAATAGTCTGTTCCGTCTCTGAACTGCGTCCATATGGCAACGGTGTGTTATACTAGCAGCGCCGCAGTCTGTTAACAAGAAATAACAGACCACATTATACATTACAATTCAACCAAGCCACGTAAAAACAAGCAAAACTAACCTGAGAAAACAGCGACGCTATGATGATGCCGATGCACGTATGCCCGACGACAGCGGAGGCGACTGTGGTGTGGGAACGACAACGTTCTGGGAGATCGTGGTTCACGGAAACCCTTTGGTTGAAGCATCTTTTTGCTTGGTCCACTTACATCTGTCTTTGTTGACATCCGCCATGTGTGCGCAAACAGACTGGCCGGAAATGAACTCGTCTTCTGACGTGTTGCAACCATAAAAGGGCATAAAACTTAATCGCAATTCATTATTTATTCGGCAAATAACGTTTCCATCAGCTTTTATCGCATTAGCCGTATATCGATCGAGAGAAAATCCGATGAGACCGAACGTATTTCATTTGAGTCGATTTTCATGAAATTTCATCGAATTTTACTGTTTCCATAAGGCATTTTTCATTCGATATCACTTAATTCGGATAAAAACGTGTCGATGGAAACATGGCTTGTGATGCTTTGGGAACGCCTCTGCGTCATTGCGTCTGTGTCAACTAGTCCAATGGCGAGACGGAACGTCACGGGCTGGCGACGTCGCAACCAGGAAAGCATTAAAGGGATAGTTCGGCCAAAAATGATATTTAACCCATGTATTACTCACCCTCAAGCCGTTCGAGATGCATGTTTCAGATGAACACATTTTCAGTTATTTTAGAAAATGTCTTAGACCCTTCAGTGGATATAATGTGTAGAAATGGGGTCCAGCTCCTTCGAGTCCCAAAAATGTGCATACAACATTCACAAAAGTAATCCATCCGGCTCCAGTGGGATAAACGAAGGCCTTCTGAGGGTAATCCGTGCGGTATTGTCGTAAAAATATACATATTTAAAACTTTATAAATGAAAATATCTGACTTCCAGCAACGATCGACGTACGTTCGGTACGTTCACGAACTTCACGTGTGATGGAAGTCGGCATACGTAGCGTAGGATCCGTTGTGACGTCGCAACGTTTTATTACGCTAACGTCCTACCTCGTACGCCGACTTCTATCGACTGTGAACGTACCGAACGTACGTCGATCGTTGCCGGAAGTCAGATATTTTCATTTATAAAGTTTTAAATATGTATATTTTTTATTTGATTTTATATTTGACAAGATGATTGACAGATCAGTTTCCGTGACGGGATGCGTGTAACTAAGCGGCAGACAGCAACCGTTAAAGGCGTTTAAAATGTTAAAAACTCTGTTTCTTTGTGGGTACAAACAGTATTTTTGGTCCCCTCACATTAACCCTACCCCTAAACCTACCCATCACACACACACACACACACACTAACCCTACCCCTGGACCCTTTTTTGTATTTTTACATTAAAAAAAAAAACATAATTTGCTATGTTTATTAATCCATTTCCTCGTGGCTGGTCCCTCCAATGTCAGTGATCTCAGGTTATACCCGACTTTCCTTAAAAAAGGAAAAATCATTTTTCGTAGACAATATGGTATTTATTCAAATATATTTACACAGATAAGACCCACGTCAACTAGAACAAAGCACAAAATAATTCCCTTCATGAAAACCCTTTCATGTCATTGCTTTTATTAAGGCTTGCTCATAGTTTGCTTGGTCACAAGGACAAACTTCCATCCATCAAATACGGTTGTTTCCTCCTGTGTATTACCTCAATGTCAGGAACCAACCAGGATGGCCGTCAGCTGAATTCTCTGCACGTCATTAGTCCTCCATCGACACCCACATATAAGCACATTGAGTTCTCCAGTTCAATGTCTGGTCTAGTTTTAAAGACGCTACCTACAGTACCTGTTTCCTGAATATTCTCTAAAGTATCTTCATTGCCATGTCTGATCCTTCATCAACTTCCTCCTGTTCCCTGTAGTCCTCCTTCCTTCAGCTCCAGCTATCCGTTTGGGATGAAGGCGTTAGGCAGGCAGATGGAACGGAAATATAAAAAATCAGGCGTAGCAGTTCATAGATTAATGTTTGATAGTAACTAATAACTGTTTCATCTCAAATCCCAGAGTTTTGTTTCGAACAGTCAATAATTAAATCTCTGAGTAATATAACTGTGCTACCACAGAGCAGTGTAATGCATTTCTCAATTATTTTTCAACTAAAATTGAGAATATTTATAACGCCATTGCCTGTGAGGTTGAGTTTGTTGAGGTGCATCCACCTAATCTCCCAAGTTTCAGTACTGTTGATTTGGACTTTATTTCTAAACTTGTTTTGTCAATGAATTCTACTACTTGAATACTTGGTCTGTTTTGAAAAACTGTCTGCCTGTCGTCGCGCCCCACATCACTGCTATTGTCAATGCTTCACTCGATGCAGGGAATGTCTCTTCTGCTTTAAAAATTACACCAGGTCTTAAAAAGCCTGGGAGTGATATCGCCGATATGTCAAATTTTCGACCCATCTCCAATTTACCTTTCCTGGCAAAAGTGCTTGAGCGTGTGGTTGTTGGCCAACTCTGTACTCATCTTTGTACGTATAGCCTACTAGAATCTTTTCAATCCGGGTTTAGACCTGGACACAGTACAGAGACCGCTCTAGTCAGGGTCTAGTCTGACTCTGGGGCTTGTGGCATTTTGGTTTTGTTAGAGCTTAACGCTGCATTTGATACCATATGTCACAGCATATTATTGGACATTTGTGGAACTGTGTTCAACTGGTTTCAATCTTATCTCTCAAATCGTTCCCAATTTGTCTACTTGTGTTCTAACAGAGCCTCAATGTCAGGGTGTCCCTCAGGGGTCAGTTTTGGGTCCTGTTTTATTTAGTGTTGTGGGAATTTTAATCATTAGTGAAGATTACTAGGTAGTCTGAACCATGTGTTTCCTTTGAACCCATTAAATGAGTAAAATATAGATGTGTACGTGGTTGTGGTTGTGGGTGATGTTTCAGGAACATTTGGGACAGGACCTCTGACCTTCGGTGCGGCCAGTTTTGGCCAGTTTATTTCAGTACCAGTTTGTGTCCTTAAAGGGATAGTTCACTTTGAAATTAATTTTTGATATGTTTTATCTTACCTCAAGGGCATCCAAGATGTAGGTGTCTTTGTTTCCACAGTATTTTCAATTTTGACATTTTTCAGTCAAACCGTTGTTGTCTATCAGTCATACACTGGAGGATAATAAGGGGGTCCACCAAAAAGCATGCAGAGAGAAGTCAAAATTAAACATGATTTAATGACTCGTAAATGTAAGTACACATTGATGGCCTAAGACACGAAACGAGCGGTTTGTGTAAGAAAACAAACAGTATTTATATCGTTTTACCTTTTGTAATCATAGCCATGACAAAATGATCTGACGGCACGGGCGCTTCGGTCTGGAAGTGATCGCTTGTGCGTCTACGTCACTCTTTGTTTATACAGAGATTTCGGAAGTTTTACCTTTCACTAAACATATTTAGATATACGGGAAACCGCAATGGAAGACGATTTCGGTATATCTAAATATGTTTAGTAAAAGGTAAAACTTCCGAAATCTCCGTGTAAATATTGAGTGACGTCACACGCAAGCGATCACTTCCGGCGTAACATTGAACTGATTCAGTTCGGTTCAGTTGGACATTGCACAACTGATTCAGATCACTTGGATTACACGAGGTAAAAACGAAATAAATACTGTTCGTTTTCTCACAAAAAACGTTCGTTTCGTGTCTTAGGACATTTACGAGTCATTAAATCATGTTTAATTTTGACTTCTCTGTGCATGCTTTTTGGTGGACCCCCTTAGCCTCCAGTGTATGACTGATAGACAACAACGGTTTGACTGAAAAATGTCAAAATTGAAAATACTGTGGAAACAAAGACGCCTACATCTTGGATGCCCTTGAGGTAAGATAAAACATACCAAAAATTAATTTCAAAGTGAACTATCCCTTTAAGTAGAGACTAAAACAGCAGTAAGGGCCTTATCTAGGTGGGTGAAAGGTACAGCGGGGGAAGAGGAACCTTGAAAAGACTATAAGAGCATTATATTTAAATACGAATATTTTATATGTTATTTACAACATACATTTTTCATGCATATACCTATACATGCATGTGTGTGTATTTATATATAAAAATGATTATACACAGGACACATATATTATGTTAACACAAACTTTTATTTTGGATGCGATTAATCGCGATTTGTTGCGATTAATTGCGTAATGAGTCCTTTAGCCTCTATAAAAAGTATAATAATTAAAAAAAAAAATGTTGCAAATGTGCATCCTGTTTGCAACCTCAAATTCAACTGAATTAGAATATCAAAAGCATTTTTTAAAGTGTAATTAGCATATCTTTGGCACTAATGTTTAATTAAGACGTTCTCTTTGTCTGTGTGTCTCCAGGCCACCACGGATCTGTACGGAAACTGCACACTGCGTCATTCGGGCACATCTGCCGCCGCCCCTGAGGCTGCCGGAGTGTTTGCCTTGGCGTTGGAGGCCAAGTATGTACACTTCTGTTTTCCAGCATACAGCTCTGATGAGTAGTGAGATTAGTGAGCCCCTATGAAAGATTTATGAAACAATAAGGCAGCTTACGTACACACGGCGCTGGCGGACTCCGGCTGAGATCGTAGATTACTGCTGACAAGGTTTGTGTCAGAGCGGCAACACAAGCACAACTCTGGGTTTAGAAAGCCTCGCCTCATGCATGATTGATACCCTTTCGACGCCAAAATGGTGCTGATGCCATATAGCTAAACCTGCATTCCCAGTAAATTGAGAGTTATTGCATAACCTGCCTGTAAAGCAACATGATGCAGAATGTTTATTTGTTGGCTCTTGCTACTCATTTTGAAAACGTATTGCATCTAAAGAAATTGGATTTTGAACTCTTTCCACACCGGTGATGTTTTAAAAAATTGACAGACTTTAAACGAAAAACAAAAAAGATGTATTCTAGCTTCATTCATTCTTTTTATCAATACTTGAATGTGAGTCATTTTTATTTTAAAAAACAACCAAATCTGAAACTGATTCAGAGCGATTCTGGAGTAGATCGAGTCCATCAACAGCTTCACAGTCGTTTGCTCATTCAGTATTGTTGGTGAGTTTTGATTTATATGCTTTTGAGTGTTTGACGTTCACGTCAGCTTACATGAGCATATGCAATGCTTCTATTGCTTGTTTCTGCTTCTTCTTCAATTGTTTTTTGGATCTGAACATTGTGTACTCTTTCAGTAGATGTGTAAAACAGTGAAAACATGGATAGTCAGAATTAGGGTTGGGTATCGTTCGAATTTGAACGATTCCGATTCCGATTCCTTGTTTCGATTCCGGTTCCCAACGATTCTCGATTCCGATTCTTTTAAGAGGCAGGGTCAAAAAAGTTTAGCTAACCTTGCTAACCAACGGTCTTTCTGAAGGAAATACTCCTTCTGTCACAAATACTCCTTTTGTCACAAATTTTGCATTTTGCCGAGATTTCGTTATTTTTGGAAAAGTGAAGCTACACTTTGGATCGCCGACGTAAGCTACTCATGTTCGACTCGCGCGGTTATGCCAACACTTCCGGTAGACGCTTCTTTGTTGGTGTTGTTCAGCGGTTTCTTCTTCCGCTCGGCGGACTGTGAATATCGAAACTAGGAATCGAAATTTTTTTTTTTTTTCGAATCGAATCGAAATTTTAACTTTTGAACGATTCCGGGAAAAATGAAAAGTTAGTCCCGGTTCCAATCGATACTCGATTCTCGATAGCCAACCCTAGTCAGAATAAGCTGTTATAAGTTAAATGTACTTGAAATAAACAGAATAAATAAAGTAGCCGGAGCAACGTGACATAGATACTCCCCGCTTTTCTTTAGCGTAAATGTGTGGTACAGTGTGAGATTGGGCTCTGGCACCAGTATCACTGTTCATTTCTTAACCCTTAACCCTGATGAAGAGCTGGCATGAATATTGCTGATCGCCTCATCAAAAAGAAATGAAAAGTCTCTTTTGGTTCAAGCCAATAATTACCCTATTTTTCAATGAATGCCAGGAAACACATCATATTTGGACTGTATCTGGTGCTTCAGGCTCATTCGAAGGGTTTAGGACTTGGCTTTTGTATCACTGGGTTGGCTGTCTTCTCTCACTCATGAACAGGTATTAACCATAGACTGTAAAAAAAGATGGACGACGCCCCTTCGCTCTTTTCCATCAGAGAGAAAGGGAACTGCAGCTTCAGTGATCAGGAGGAACAGATAGAGCTGCGAAAATGAATATAGAGAGCCTAAGTCCCGCCCCTCCGCTTCCAGCTCATGGGACCTTATTTCGGAAAAAATATGAATGGTGGTCAATGGCGAGAGACAACTTATCTTTTTATTCGGTCTGAACTGTGCCCTCAATTACACATATGATGTTTGTCAATTTAAAATATAATTCTGAGAGTCAAAAACGACGCAGTTTGTCATAAAACAGAAGAGTAACATTTAGTTTTATGTGAAAATCGCTCTATGAACTACATCTCCCGGGAAGAGAAACGAGATCCGCTGCTCGTGTGTGTGCAGTCTGGTACAAAACACTCAGGTATGACGGCATAACGTTACGATTATAACGTAAGACTATAGAAACAATGACAGACATCAGCCTCAGTAAAGTTAGCTTCATTCATTGAGAGAAAATGTGCGCCTTTGGGGTTTGTAGTCTTTGTAATTACGTATTTTCACAGTCTTATACCTCAACAGTTTTACATCAAACTGCGACTTTCTTTACTTTAAAATGTATTTTTTAAATTGACAAACATCATGTTTGTAACTCAGGGCACAATTCAAACCAGATCAAAATATTTGTTGTCTCTCGCCATTGACTACCATTCAATATTTTTCCGAAATAAGGTCCCATGGTGGTCGAACTTAGGCTCTCTAAGGAACTTAGGCTCATACTGCAACAATTATAGAGATCAAATACCTTGCTTGGTACTAATACTGCATGTAGCTCATTTTGCCCAGATTTTTGCCCGAGTCAAGGCCAGTTGTGGAAAGTAGGAGCGTGATTTTTTTTTAGGAACCAAACAGATATTTGACATTAACATTTGAGACAAGCAAAGAAGCAGGAGGATCCAAATGCCGATTTATTAAAATCCCCATGAAAACAGAACCAGGTGAAACACACCAACCAGGGAATGTCCATTCAATGACTGATAGAGAACAAGTGACCCAGATAGCAAACTGACATTGAATCAACGTGGAAATATGACATCGAAACA
Source organism: Pimephales promelas (assembly GCF_988280905.1). NCBI lineage: Eukaryota > Metazoa > Chordata > Actinopteri > Cypriniformes > Leuciscidae > Pimephales > Pimephales promelas. The sequence continues at coordinate 34,905,730 of NC_142779.1, forward strand.
ACGTTGATCTGACAATGTTTTGCTCATCGAATTAACGTTGAACCAACGTCAGACGCGTCATTCTTTCAAAACTAACGGAAAATCAACGCGTTGTTTCAACGTTATGAAAGCAAACCAATTTTCGATTTTCATTTAGCTTTGAAGAATGCCGCGTCTGACGTTGGTTCGACGTTAATTCGATGAGCAAAATCAACGTTGTTTCAATGTCATGAGAGACGTCGTTTCCACGTTGATTCAATGTCAGTTTGCTGTCTGGGGAAACAAAGGGCTATACACACACAGGCAGACAAGCATACAAAATAACAAGAGGGCGTGGCTAATGAGACACACCTGGGGAGAGTAATCAACATTAAACCTACAAGAACTGCAAAGCAAGACATGAAATAACACAAAAGTCCAGGAACACACACGACAGGGGAACTCAGTTTGGACACCAATTGTGATAAAGGCCGGTTCATTACACTGGGTTAAGAAAGCTTTGTCAGTTTCGCCACATCATTTCTGCTTCCATTCACACATGTCAGTAGGACTGGTGTTAATAACTGTTGACACGGCCTTCCCTGTGTAAAGTCTTTGTGTTTGCTCAGTGCTAAATAATGATGTAGGCGGCAGAAGAGCAGGGCTCTTTGTTCAGCCAGAGGCAAATACGCATTGTAAACTGCAGGGTCATTTGCATGTGTTTGTTTACCTGAGCCGAACCTGAAGAAGTATGGCTGAAGGGTTTTATACAGTCAGGCTTCAAGGTTTCACAATACACACTTTAAGTAGGCTACTACTTTAGTATTTAGTAAAAAAAAAAAAAAAAAATACTAAAGTGTATTTGCAATGCATTTATTTTGTGCTAAGAATACTACATTTACATATTTATGTGCTTAATAAAAATTCCCTGCAATTGTACTTTTGGTATACTAAACTCGTAAGCTTGAAGTCTGCTAAATTGGAACAACTCATTTCGTACTTAAATACACTTTAATTGTGCAGAAGTAATGCAAAGTCCAAATAAAGATATACTTAAGTATACTCGATTGTGCTGAAGTGGGACTATTGCAAATAAACTTATGCTACACTTTAAATACTATGTATTTAAAGAACCATCCTTATTAATACTGATATTAAAACACATTTTGCCGTAATATTAGGACATGTGCATTGTGCAATAAAGAAACACTCTAAATAAAGTTTAATTATAATTTTATATCCGTAAGTCCATAAATATCTTAGTGGATTTAAAGTATATACTTAATATGAAATAATACATTTTGGTGTTGTTGTTTTTTTAACCAGGATGCACAGGTATAAAAAAAAAGAGTTCAGCTAAGAAAAAGTAGTCCATTGCCACAGGAACTAGATGCAGACCAGACTGCAACAATATTACAACATTAATGCGTGCATTATTGTTAAAATTCGATCTAAGTTACTTGTTTTCCTCTATTTTAACATCAGCATTAAAATGAAAATTCACACTAATAATTTCTAAATGCATGTTATAGATCTTATTCCGAACCATCATCGATGCATGTGTTAAAGGTCGTCTTTTTTTACTTAGTAATGTTCAATCAAAGTGTAATACTTGGATGTGATGAAACATCAGTCTTCTCTCCAATCATTTAGTGCACTTAAACTCCGCCCCTGCAAGCTCATCTGCATACACTTATGAGTGCCACGCCCACACCTCCTCATCCAATCAGCAACCGATGCACATATAAGACTACTATAAGACCTCCAAGTCCATGTTTACTACAACCAGAGAAGGTTTTGTTAGATTATCCAGCAGGGATGAGAAAATGTATTCCTGTTGTAATAAAATATACTTGTTTGCAATGTGTGCTTGGGTGTGTTGTAATATACAATGGAAAGCGACCTTGAGTTGCAGAAAGGTGCTGTATAAATAAAACTTCTTCTTCTTCTTGTGTGTGTGTGTTTTCCTGCAGTCCGAACTTGACCTGGCGGGACTTGCAGCATCTGACAGTGCTCACGTCTAAGAGGAATAAACTGCATGACGAGGTGCACCAGTGGAGGAGGAACGGCGTGGGCCTGGAGTTCAACCATCTGTTCGGATACGGTGTGTTAGACGCCGGAGGAATGGTCAAACTCGCCCGCGAGTGGAAGGCGGTCCCCGAACGATTTCACTGCGTGGCTGGATCCGTGCAGGAGATACAGTGAGTACAGAAAACACACCAGAAACTACGACATGCAAACATTGTTCTCCAGCAATCGCCCAGCAAACAAATTTAGGTTCTGGGAACGTTAGCTTTTGGTTCCCAGAACGTTCCTAGAACTTTCCCTTAAGGTTAAGGGAACGTTCCCGGAACATTCTCCTTACGTTATAAAAATGGAACCTAAAAATAACCTACATGGAACGTTCCTATAACGTTCTTGTTTGGTTCCCAAAAAAATATCCTCATCAGACCATTCGGGAACGTTAGGGGAACGTTCTGTGTTTGCTGGGCGCGGACAGTGATATTTCCGAGTGATCGGGAGAATGAAGGGTGGGGATTGGCTGGATTGTGATCGGTATGCGTTTATTACCAGAACTGAGCCAAATGGTTGAAAAATTAAAGGGACTTGTGACGTCAGACGAAAACGAAAGGCCACAAAGTTGGCTCAAGTTACTACATTTTGATAAAAGATTGTAAGGACAAACAGGAAATGAACTTACTCACAATTTGACTATTAAAGTTTAGTGCATAAAATTGAATGGTGAATAGTGCATAAAATTCACGTCTACCGTGTCTTGTTTGATGCTTGACCACTTTGTGTTAATTTGCGTGATGCGCGTAAAAACAAAAGTTTGAAGCGAAATTTACGCGTAATGCGCGTCAGAATCAAAACCCGTTGGCGGCCATCTTTTTTATGTCGATCGAGCATTCATCGAGAGAGTCACCGCTCTGTATTTGCTCTGGAGAGCAGAACAGCGGCGTGGGGATCATCGTTGCCGTATTTGTGTCAACCGGCGAACCGTTTGGCGAGTTTCACCATTTGTCTCGTATATTGAAATAAAATTTTAAGTGATAAAATATTTGCTTTGTTGTGCATTAGAACCACACCAGGCATTTATTCATATTACAAAATCATTTATTGAAGCATCCAGACACTTCACCACGTGACAGCAGCAAACAGCTAGGCTCCTGATTGGCTCCTCGCCAAAGTTCAGATTTTTTCAACTCGGGCGTCAGGCGCGAATTTGCGTCAAACGCGTGAATGCACAAATAGCACTAACTAAATCATTTGCGCGTAACACGCCAGACGCTCAATTCGCACCATTCGCGCGATTCGCGAGGCGTATTCGCGTCTACTGTGCCGCCCTCTACTCCTCATTCACGCCACAGGTATTTTTTACGCATGTAACGTGTCTTTGCATTCGCGTCCGGTGTGAATGCACCATTACGTTACCAGCCATTCAGAACGTCTACTAGCCAAAAAAAAAAAAAAGAGAGAGAAAAAAGAAGAAATAAATCTATTACCTAATGCCAAGTTCACACTACAGGATTTTAAGCCCGATTTGCAAATCGTTGAGTCGCCGACAGGTCAGGGTGTTATCGCGTGCAAATCGCGGGGGATTAGCGGACAAAGAACGCTTGCCAATCTGTTAGTATGAAAGAGCCAACAACGCAGCGAAAACGCTCGCAGACGCCTCGCCGAGCCCAGAAAAATATCTAGCCTGCTAGATATCCAGAGCAGTCGCGCGACTCAATCTCAGTGATGTCATGAGTACAGCCAATCATAGCAACGCATGGGTTGAGGACACCAGGTAAATATTCTCTTTTTTTTTTTTTTTGCATTTTTTTCCTCAGAGAAGATCGTCGTGCAAACAGTGTGCAGCACTATACTGACGTCCATATTCACGTGTTGTGTTCTCTTCTTCGCTGGGTATAATTGGCGCAATATTTATTTATTTACTGCGTGTTTTTTCGTGACAAAACGTGGTTTATAGACAAGATAAAGTTGTCAACTCGTTATTTATTTGATTATTTTCATGATTCAGACCGTAGCATAGTACTGAAACAGCTCTCATTGAGTCACAAATGATCTGCTCTTATCATCCGATCGTGGTTGTATCTCTATGCAGTGCGTTGTCAACTCGTGTAGTGAGTTACCTCCTGTTGTGGATCAATCACGTTGTGTTGTGTGGTGTGAACAGTTAACAACTTGAACACTCCTGATTTCACTGAGAGCAAGTGATGTAGTGTGAACCGCACAGTTCAGCCCGACGTTTTAAAATCATGTAGTGTGAACTAGGCTTAAGCCACAGCTTATATATATTATAACATTTCGATTTCAAAAATTCCTTTCTTATTCAAACAAAATCCTGTCATCCATCATCTTCTCTCTTCCTCTTTCTTCCTTTACACCACAAATGTGTTTGTGGACAAAGAACATCAAAAAAATGTAATCTTCGCTGTTGCTTCAATGCAAATTAACAAGCGCGCCGTTATTTGTTGTGTAGTGACGTGGGTTTAAGTAAGCCAGATATGAGCAGATTTTGCGCAATACGCTGTATTTAATATACCACAATGACTCTTATCATGATGTTTTGTCTTACTCAAGCAAAGTGAGTAAAGATAATAAGTAATGCCAAACTGGCTCGTGATTTGACCCGCGAGCTGATCGTTACCCGCAGTTATGTGGTGTTAATCTCAAACCCTGAGGACAAACATTTCATAATAATATCAGAACACACTTTAGCCAGTTTAGTGAAGTAACAAGTTTAGTTTAGTGTCTCCTTGTCACTGGCGTTCCTCCTTAATGCAGTTATCTAATAAACCTAGGATAGTTTATCACAAATAATGTTAGCTCTCTGACTAATACACCCCCCCCCCCTATTTTTTTCGCTTTGGATAAAAGTGTTTTTAAATGCATACCTGTAAATAAATGTGAATATTGCAAAACGATGTTTGACCGATCAGATTGACCTTGAATACAAACTTCAAAGCTTGTGCCTGATAGTTTCGTAGGGAAAGTTATGGACTCCAAAAATTAGAGTGAGCCTGTGACATCATATCCTGTTCTTCATATTTATGTCTGTGTGTGTATGTGTTAAAACATATTGGATGTGTCAGCCCTCCTGACTCCACACACACTCCTCTCACACTCATTGCTGGATGTTGCATGCTATGGTAACAGACACAATTACCCTGAGCTCCACTGGCATGAGGGATTTGTGTGTGTGTGTGTGTGTGTGTGTGAGTGTCATTTGGTTCATCCAACGAACTAAATGAACGAGTTGACTCGGGAAAAGATTCATTCATTTTGATGAACGAGTTCGAACAGGAGAGTCACGAACGCGCATCACAGAACAGAGCAAGGCGACCATTTGAGCTTATTAAAACTTAAACTTTGTTATTTATTTTTAATGAGCGATCGTTTCGCTTGATAAGACTCTTATTCGTCGTCTGAAATCATTTAAAGCCCTTTGAACAGTTTGCACTTTTGGACCTTGAACCGTTTGGTTCCCATTGAAGTCCATTATATGGAGAAAAATCCTGGAATGTTTTCATCAAAAACCTTCATTTCTTTTCGACTGAAGAAAGAAAGACATGGACATCTTGGATGACATGGGGGTGAGTAAATTATCAGCAAAAGTTGTTTTTAAAAGTCAACAACTCCTTTAACAAGAAAGTTTTCACGTTGGATGTTAGCTGTGTGAGACTGATGTGCTAAAGAGGTCTTCGCAAACACACAGAGCTAACATCTCCTTACATGTTTCCTTTAATAAGCGCTGTCTCGTCTTTATGCACCGAACACACCCGCACCCTTGTGTGGCCTCTGGATATTTCTATCAACTAGTTTCCCGGGAAACACTAGCCTCTCAAAGACTGACGCGCACACAAACACTCCCACTAATCTGAGCGCTCTAATGGCCAGACTGGGAGACCTGGCTCTGATAATGCCATTACATCCACTTTACTGCCACTCGCTCGAGTCCTCCGCTGTTATCATCAGCACAGCCGGTCGGCAGCGCCGGGCCTTTGTGCTCGCGCCTCGACAAAGGGGAAAACACATCATCTGGACAAACCAATTGTTGGCATCATGAGGCTGTGCCATTGAAAATAGAGGAACACATAATCACTGTTTTCCAGCGCCCAGTTCTGCGGCTTGTTTTGAAATGGCAGAAGTTCAGGATGGTACAACTGTACATTTATGAAATGAAAACTGAAGCTGTGCGTTAAATAGACTAGGGGTGTAACAACACATCATGTCACAATATATCACAATACAAAAATGCATCAGTATCGTGGTGTAGTGACACTATACCAAAATAAAAATGTAGTTTTAGTGTCAGCAGTATTACAGTAAACTATAATGGACAGTGGTGGAGGAAGTACTGAATCTCAGTACTTAAGTAAAAGTATAAATATCCAGATAAATATTTACTTTAGTAAAAATAGAAGTAACACACTTAAGGGAAAAGTAAAAAGTACCTGATTTTAAATATACTTTAAGTATTAAAAGTAAAAGTACTTGCATAACAATTGATTCTCTTAATGACTATTTTCTAATGATTAATAAAACATTTAATTGTAACTCATTCAACCTAATACTCCTATAATGATGTTCAATAATGATGGGAAAAGCTGAAACAAGCTTGCAATTAGGCAATATAAACCATGCTTATACTTACTATATATTAATAACTATTTTTGGCAGTAAACGAGATTAATTTATGGTGTAATTCTGAACCTCTTGGCTTGCCATAATCCTAACCAAACCAAACATATATTACACACGGTGTGTTTCCTATGCACGTAAAATCAAATTTTCGCGTATAAATTGCACGATAAACACACTGCGTGCGAGACGCATTTAGTTGATGTATCTATGGCAACCAAACGTCACTGGTGAGACAAACGTGCAACAAACGTACGTTTTGGCAGGGGAAAAACTGATCAGAAAATGTAATGAAAATGTAACAGAAGTTGTAGAAATGTAGTGGAGTAGAAAATTGCTGCAAAATGTAACGAAGTAAAAGTAAAAAGTATGCACTATTTATTCTACTTAAGTAAAGTAAAGATACATGAAAAATTTACTTAAGTAAAGTAACAAAGTATTTGTACTTCGTTACATTCCACCACTGATAATGGATAATAATGTCCTGATAACGCCAGATGTGTGATGTTACCAGTAAAAAGTGTCCAATATTATTATAAATATATCTAGTCAGTGACAGTGAAAGCATATTCGTCTACAATAATTGTGTATTTTCATCTTCAGAATCATGAATATTGTTATTCTGGTGTCTCTATTGTCGTGTGCTTTGGGTTTCAGCACCAATGTAATATAATTTAGCATTTTAATCAACAGGAATGTTTTTGTTAACCTTTTATCATATATCTTGGAGTATCACGTTAATATTGTATCGTTAGTTCAGTATCGTGTATCGAATCGAGACATCGTGATTATTTCTGTAGTTGGAGCAAAACACAGTTGTCTGAACCTGATGCCTATCCATTATGGCCAGAGACGTCTTTACATTCATTCTTGTTTATTAGGTAATGTCGCTGAATGAGTATGAACTCTGTAAATGTCACTGGGAACATTAATGTGACCTAACAGCAAATCTACTGACTTTTTCTTCTACGCTGATTTATTGGGAAAGTCTGCAGAAGGGTTTAAAATCAATGTGAGATGAATGAATGTTTTTGGACACTTAATGAATGAAAAATGTTTTAGTTTAAATGTTTAAAACACAATTAGTTAAACTAATATGTAGCACATACGTAATTGCATAATTAGTTCTATTGTATAATAGCAAGAAAAGCAAGTCCTACATTTTTCATTAAATACTCATTTAGACTGAAGTATTTTTTACTCTGCTTAAAGGGTTACTTCACCCAAAAATGAAAATTCTGTCAGTATTTACTCACCCTCATGTTGTTCAAGCCCGTAAGACCTTCGTTCATCTTCGGAGCACAAATTAAAGGGTACATATCATGCTTTTAAATCATTCATTTTTACATATAAATCATACCGTTGTGGTCTATATAAAACATAACTGCAATGCTTGGGTCTGAATTCCTCATTATTATAGCTCCACAAGCCCCTTTTCTGATGTGCGTCTGTGAGCGACCCGTTTCAAAGCGGCCCCTTTAAATAAAAAGGAGATGCGTCACACCCCGCCCGCTCTCCAGGTCGATGAGTTCACGGTCAGTTCAACTCCCCCCGTTCGGCCATTATTGTAGTTTGATTAGAGATATACGATTATATACGATACCTTCAAAGAACATTTTTATTCACACGTTGATAAAATGTCAACAACAGAAGACTTGTCCATCAAGCCTTACATATTCCAGCCAGAGCGAGCGAGTTGATAAAGACGACGACGAACCTGCAGAACAACCTCTTCATATGGATAGATTGGTATGTGAGTTAACTGTTTTGTGTTATTAGTGAAAGTCGACTATTTCTCTTGTTAAAACGAGCACACAGACAAGATAAATGACTACGGTCTAATCTTACCACAAACAATCTGTATTGATAATATGATACGTTTAGAAAAGCAGATAAATGAGCATTGATGAAACTCAAGAACAATAATACTGCAGACGTGTAACGTTACTTCAAAACAAAAACAAAGAAAGATAAATGTACTGCTAAACCATGACCACCATGTGTTTTAAGAAAGTAAAGTACTTTATTTTTATTAACGATATTTACAGCTTATCGAAATGCTCTGTTCGTCGTCTCCAAAGATAGAAGGAATTTACCTCTCGTTCAGACGAAGTCAATCGGCAAACCCTTCTGTATACTGGCGGAGGTTGTTGAAGTGGGAATCCTTGAAGTGCTTCAGGTCACTAACGTACATCCAACAACCGAACATTTTGACTTGCCCTCTCGTAACTTCTGCATCATTGAGCTCGGACTACAAAATCGGAGCGAGAAATAATAAAAGTGTTGGGCCGGTAGTCGATGTCCTTATTCGTCAGTTCCGCTGCAAATACGGTGACGTTGTAGTTCAAAAAACGTCTTAGAAAACAGAAAAATCTGAACAGGTTGAAAAATATGACCAAAACAGAATATAAAGATATAAACGAAGCACCTGAAGAGAATAATTTCATCTTTTCTGTACTTATAAACACTCCAAATATACAACAAAATGCATTTAAGGGCTACAAAAGTGGATTTTGCATGGTATGTCCCCTTTAAGATATTTTTGATGAAATCTGAGAGCTGGATCAATCCTGCATACTAGTCCATAGGCTTCTTGAGGAGTTGAAACTTGCCGGCCTCGAAAAGTTATTAAAGACATTGTTAAAATAGTCCAAGAGACTACAGTGGCTCAATCGTAACTTTATCAAACGACGAGAGCACTTTTTGTGCGCAGAAAACAACAAAAATAATGACTTTATTTCAACTATTCGTTTACTTCTCTCTTACTTCTATGCAGAACTTCTCCACATGGCCTTTCCTCCCAAAACATATTCATCAGTAAGGATGATGTGTACTGAGTGTCTCCATTGTTCCAGAGAAGTGATTAGCGTATAGTGCACCTGAAAAAATATCATCTGTTGTCAGTAAACAAGCCAGTTAGACAGTATCTCCCATCGTCAATCATAGCTAGGGTTGGGCATCGAGAATCGAGTATCGATTGGAACCGGGACTAACTTTTCGTTTTTCCCGGAATCGTTCAAAAGTTCAAATTTCGATTCCTAGTTTCGATATTCACAGTCCGCCGAGCGGAAGAAGAAACCGCTGAACAACACCAACGAAGAAGCGTCTACCGGAAGTGTTGGTATAACCGCGCGAGTCGAACATGAGTAGCTTACGTCAGCGATTCAAAGTGTGGCTTCACTTTTCTAAAAATAACGAAATCTCGGCAAAATGCAAAATTTGTGACAAAAGGAGTATTTCCTTCAGAAAGACCGTTGGTTAGCAAGGTTAGCTAAACTTTTTTGACCCTGCCTCTTAAAAGAATCGGAATCGAGAATCGTTGGGAACCGGAATCGAAACAAGGAATCGGAATCGGAATCAGAATCGTTCAAATTCAAACGATACCCAACCCTAATCATAGCTTACAATTGTTTAACCTTTTGCCTCTGGCTTGCTAGCAGTATTAAATGTCAGTTTTATTTACAACATCTCGCTCTCTTTCTTTGTGCAGTAAAATCCAGTCGGGAAACAAACTGGTGCTGAGCATCACAACCGATGCCTGCCAGGGAAAGGACAACTTCGTCCGCTATCTGGAGCACGTTCAGGCCGTCATCACCGTCAACGCCAGCCGCCGCGGAGATCTCAACGTCAACATGACTTCACCCATGGGCACCAAGTCCATCCTGCTGAGCCGCCGGCCCCGGGACGACGACGCCAAGGTGGGCTTCGACAAGTGGCCCTTCATGACCACACACACGTGGGGCGAGGACCCCCGGGGAACCTGGCGGCTGGAGGTGGGCTTCCAGGGAGAAACCCCGCAGAACGGCCTGCTGAAAGAGTGGACCGTCATGCTGCACGGCACACAAAGTGCTCCTTACATAGACCAAGTGGTGAGGGACTACCAGTCCAAACTGGCCATGTCCAAAAAAGAAGAGCTGGAGGAGGAATTAGACGAAGCTGTGGAGAGAAGCTTGAAAAGCCTTTTGAGTAAAAATAACTAGCCATGTGCATGACGTCCTCTCTGTGTTAGCATATATTCCTCTCTCGGCTTTCTCTTTTTTCTTGTGATTATTCAATGAATGTCTCTCATATTAACAGTGTATTCTCTGAATGATACAGTGGCCCTGGAAACTATTCGGACACTTAAGACACACTTAGAAAAATCCAAATTTGACACCAACGAAAGACACCACAAGCACATTTTAAAAGCAAAACGCTTAACAAAAAGACATTTTTAAGGCTTCTAATGATAATCGTAAAGTTCATAGTAGGGAATTGGCATATGTTTGGTTGTATTAAACCAAATTCCAGAGCGATTGCTCTGTTAGTGTAGTTCATTTGTGAACTTTTTGGTCCAGACCAAGCGAACCCAACACCCTAAAAGTCATTTAATAAAATATCTCAGAAAACCTCCAGCATCATTTCGTTTAATATTTAAGTTTTAAGTGACATTCAAACTCAAAGACATTCAAAAAGTGTGACTCGAGTGTCCAAATGTGTGTTTTGCCACCACTGTACGTCCCACCGAAAAAAAAATATTACATTCCACTTACTTTTTTTAAACTCTTTCCAGAAATGTATATACACCAAATATATGTACACTTTATTATGTTCTTGCTTACCCCGCTGTCCCACACCTCTGCTGTACAGTTTGTGACTGTAAATCATTTTGTGTGGTTCTCCTTAAAGTTTAGTATCTTGCAAACAGAGCAGTGATATTTCTTTCTGTAATATATAAATATATTTTGAGAGGAGAAGATTAGTTTTTATTATGAAGAGATGGAATGTGAGTCATTATACTGCTTATTTCATAGCATTGTCTATATATAATAAATCTATTTAGCTGTTTGTTAAAGCACCTGAGTGATTAAGACAATCATTTCCCCATTGGGTTGGTTGATCTGGGGTGCAAGAGTCTCCCAAACTATGGTTTGTGGTTTGACAACGAATCTTTAAACATGGCGTATCCATTTCAAGCAATGTGAAATAAATAGATAAAGTTATTGTTAATAATCAGAATAAACAATTCTTCTGCTAGGTGATATATTTCAGTATCCTAACTGTTGGCTGTTTTTGGTTGCCAGTAGCTATTTCAATGTATTTGTAGTCGCAGAAAAACACTACGCATTATGTCAACTTTAAAAAAATAAGGTGCATTGTGGCTTTCTTTTGAATCCTGAATGTGATACTTCAGTATTTTCTCTCTCCATCTCTTGCTCTCTGGACCTTGGATAGTAGATTATGCAGAGGTCACGTCTGTATCCCGCAAGGTCAGTTTAATGAAAAATGGATGAGTTTCGTTTTGCAACTGGCTCACGCAGAGGAGTGAAAGAGATAGACTGCAGAACTAACTGAACCCGGTTACGTCATGCCTTAAAATTTCTTGAATGTAACTCGACACCCTTGCCTCATTTAGTATAAGCGGTTCTATAAATATGCAAATGAGCCCCGCCTCCACTCACTTACTCACTCAGAGATCACTCAAAACATTTCATTCTTTTCTGTGTAAAACTGCACTTTAAAATCCAATGGTTTCTACAGCTGGCGGGGAAAGTGCCATGTAAAGACCCTAGACAACTGATAGACAACACATGTTGAGAGTTTTGGTTTCAATGTTTATTTTTTGGGGCAGTTAATACACATCAAGACTGCGATGGGCAATGCTAGCATCTTAAATTGAACAGAATAATAGCAAATAAATCTCTTTGCTGTAGTTTGAATTCAAGTAAGGGTAAAAGAGGGTGATACAGTACATGTTCATTGGGTCGCTCTACGGCTCTGGTCCAGAACTTGGGGAACTACCTGCCTAGGCTGCATTTTAAGGTATCGTAATTTGTAAGTACAGATTCCTCTGTGCACAAAGTAACGCAGCAGGTTGAGCGTTCAAGTCAGTCACTTGTGAAGTTCAATACCAGGCGGTGCATACTGTAAGAAGGCAGCTCACAACGTTTTGGAATAGAGCCTTTGAATCCAATTGAAACGGGCAAGTAAGGTTCTCCATGTCATGTTTCTTAAAGTATTAACTTCATCATTAAAATTTCCTGATAATTTACTCACCCCCACGTCATCCAAGATATTAATGTTTTTCTTTCTTCAGTCAAAAATAAATGAAGTGTTTTTGAGGAAAACATTCTCCATATAGTGGACTGGGATGGGAATCAACGTTTTGAAAGTCCAAATTGCAGTTTGGGCTCTTGACTTTGTCTTTGCGAGTTTGATTTGAAAACACTAGGTCGGTACTTCCACCTACGTATGTCACGCGTGAATACGTCATGCGTGGCGCTTCGCAGAGCTAGTGCAAAACCAGCATTTGTGGTTAAAAAGTATATATAATTTTTTTAATGACGATGTTTGGCTTGATTAGACTCTTATTCCTCGGCTGGATCGAGTCGAAACTTTGAAGCTGCAGTGAAACTCACATCTGGACCTTCGACCCGTTGGACCCCATTGAAGTCACTACATGAAGAAACATCCTGCAATGTTTTCCTCAAAATCTTTCTATCTAACATTTTTTCTAATAATATTATCAAGGTATGGCATGTATATTGAAAATAGAAGAGGGCCTAAAACAAAGCCTTGTGGCACTCCGTAATTTACCGACGCTAACTTGGATAAGTCCTGGGATGCTTTCCAATTCATATTTTGTTCATATTACAATAAAAATGTAAAATGAACAAAACGAATACCGTAAAACTTCAAATAATAGCCCTTCGACCTGTTGGACCCCATTGAAGACATTATATGGAGAAACATCCTGCAATGCTTTCCTCAAAAACCTTCATTTCTTTTCGACTGAAGAAAGACAGACATGACGTGGGAAGAGTAAATTATCAGTATATTTTAATTCTGAAGTGAACTCTGCTTCTTTTATTCATCATTTTTTTTGTGAGGGGGGAGATGGGGCAATTCAGTTTTAGCTTCCCAAGTTTTCAGACAGTAAAGGCCAAAGGCAATGGTTCAGGAAGTTAACAGCAGCACTGGGAATCTCGTCAACGGCAATACCGGAGAGGGTCAGAGGCAAGAATGATTTAATGGAAATGTTTCTGTGGCTCAAGAAGATTTATCAGCATGTTTCTTTCTACTGGTCTTCTCGATCATGGTCTCCACCACCGTGGTTGTCTCCTCATAGCCCTTGACTTTCTTGTCAGGCGAGAGCTTCTCCACTGACTCAATGACCTCGAGCTTCTCATAACTCACAGAGTCCGGGGGGATGGAGGTGTGCGATGGCACGGGTGGGAAGATGCAGGGCTCCGCCGGGATCTTGGGCTTGCCTCCACGATGGGGTGAGGGATGCCTTGGGCCTGGAGGAGAAGGGCTGGGGGTTTTCTTCTCACTGGGGCTCGGTTCTGGTTCCTTCTCCTTTGGATGAGGCTCACCATTTCCAACCTTCGTCCTATCTCCGTCGCCTTTTCCCTTTCCTGGGTCCGAAGGTGTGGAAGGGTTTAGGGGTGTTGGTCCGGGAAGGGGGCCTGGTCTAGGGGAAGGTTCACCTTTCCAGTGAGGATAATAAGGCATCCTGTCGTCATCGATTGTAACAAAGACGTGACTGGCAGAAGGGGTGGTCGAACAGAAGCACGGGTCCAGGTAGTTGGAGTCGCCGGTCACTAGTACGTAGCGTCCCTTGGTGAAGAAGTCCGCGATGGGCTCCGGTCTCCTTCCCCGTCTCATGCGACCACGAATGATGTTGCAGAGCGTGTCGAAGGCCTTGCTGATCTGAGCGCCATCAGGCACATCTTCCCCATCTCTTCTCGCCCCCTCCATCACTTGTTCTTTCTCTTCGTCCACAATTTCTCCTGCTGCCTTCTCAAGTCCACTAGCTTGTTTGGAAGAGATCTCTTTCATTTTAAACACTTTTTTGGGCAAGTACTTCTGACGAGGCTTTACGTTGGTGATGACTTGGATGGCTTGGTTGATATCTGAAAAAAGCAGATTTTGGTGCAATCTGAGGGTCAGTCTTATAAGCTCTGGCCAAGCTGAGGCATGAAACACTCTCGAACGATTGTTCATAGTCTTGCATGACTTTCAATTTTGTCCAAGGTAATTGAAGCAATTTACGCTCAATAACAATAATGTAAAAGTATGGTAGTTGGGGTTAAAGACGCCCCTGCTGCATGATAATAAACAGTCAGCTGAATTTTCCATTTGTTGACATGACATGGTTAGATTCAGATGGGAAATATCATATATCAAATTGGGTCTTTTGCCCCTTCAATGCTTCTACCCCGTGTGTCTGTGGGCTTAAAGGCCCACCTTTCCACCTTATACATTTATAAGATTTTTAACCAAAATTAAACACTTTTATGATTTATTTTCACACAATTCTGTTGCTCCATCAATGTTCAACAAAAACATATATCTTTTTTTTTCTGCAGTCATACAATATGGGAGTAGTGAAAAGCAATTTTTTCTTAAGACATGCATTTAGCCCTGCTAATATCATGGTTAACCCTTTGGATTTACAAGTGATCTTAATTTATTAGTTGAGTCATCCCACATCTACTGTATAATGGAAGATCGGGTGAAGTTCCTCGCTGATCTGCGGCATATGCAGGTAAACACGAAAGTACCCTGAGTCTGTTACAGAACGCCAGTGTGTTACTGTACAGACATTTACCCAGCCCTAAACATGACGCTGAACACAACTGAACTGTGATTGGTCACTTCACTTAGCTGTAGAGGCCAGACCGCACGTCCGCCGGAGAAGCTCTGGCTAAGACTAGCTAAAGGGAACTTACTGCATGGAAAGTCATTTTGAGGACCGAGGGAAAACCTAGAATTGATTATTATCAATATTTACATGAAAATGTCTTATGTTTGAAAAATGTCATTAGAGAAAGAAAACATTTTAGACTATTTTTTTAAAAATTGATTGAACACTATATTATAGAATTTTACAACTGGCACTGGTAACCACCTCTATTTACACTTTTATTTTTATTATTTGTAAAGTTGTAGTGAGTGAAAAAAAGTATATATACACACACACACATATATATATAAAATCACTCACTACAATTTTACAAAAAAAATCTGAGTGTAAATACGGGTGAAGTTAGTTCCATTTAAAATATCACAATTTTAAATATGAAAATAAATAAAATTTTGATTTTAAATATCAAAAATTGTACTCTTTTCTAAACTATAAAAAGACGTAATGCCGACAAATGTACTGCATAGTAAGATTCGCCCCAAAACACACACATCACACGTTCAAACACATGGGCAAAGTGTAACCTAAACCATTCCCTTTCTTCTTAATAAACGTCTTGTGGCTCTTAACAAACAGCCGTTACTCGTGCCCAAACATAAAGGTCCTTGTCATTTATCATTGTTAACGGGGCCAATGCAAAGAATCTTGAAGGCAATTGTATTACGCTTCTGTACTCAACGAGCCTGAGGAGACAGAGTGGGTTTGATTGACAGCTGAGTGGGCGTAACCCTTCCTTCAGGCCAGCAGCTGCTAGCTCTTGATTTGCTGCCTGTTCACAAAGACTATCACAGTGATGCAGTCATGTTACATAACCACCCGGCAGACTCTCACCTCTTCCCTGTCTGCTCACGCTAGGACTGTGGCTGTATTCATTTCTGGATGTGAGCAGAGTTATAGGTGTCCCGATGATTGCCGAATTCAATCTGCGAGAGGGAGAAAGAAAATTAAGCATCCGTATAGACTGACTGTAGGAACGATTCCAAGAGAAAGCATTGTCAGATATTACAAATATGCAAAGCTCATCAAACATGAGTGTTCAGGAATGATGCTGGAATACATTTATGCTAAAACGTCTGTGAAGGCTTTAATTAGAGATGAAGAAATTGCCCAACAAAAAATCTCACTGTGATTATTGGGTAAAAAGATGATGTAGTTACACTGCCACTGTGTGGAAGCTAGACGGCCCTGATCCAAATAAAAATCACATTATTTGCTGCATTCTTTTGTACAACAAATGCAATGATGGTGACTTTTTTTGGCCAGTTCAGTAATGAAAAAAACTGGTGCTTACACTCTGAAAAATGCTGCGTCAAAAACAACCCAAGTTGGGTTAAA
Source organism: Pimephales promelas (assembly GCF_988280905.1). Classification (NCBI taxonomy): domain Eukaryota; kingdom Metazoa; phylum Chordata; class Actinopteri; order Cypriniformes; family Leuciscidae; genus Pimephales; species Pimephales promelas. Next base: position 34,922,363 of record NC_142779.1, read on the forward strand.
AATGGACAAACTTAGTGATTTGGTTGTTTTAACCCAGCGGTTGAGGTAAATTTTTTAACCCAACTAATTGTTTAAAAATGACTAGCTTAAAATGAACCAAAAGTAGATTAGAGGCAAAAATAATAATCAAAAGGTGAACATTTATTAATAAGCATTTAAATCCATGTTTATTGTTTAATTATTAATCATCAAACGTATTAATAAATGTTCATTTATTAAACCTATTAATAAACTGTAATTTTCAACATACTTCGGGTTCATTTGGAAAAAAAACAAAAAACAAAACAGTCATTTTTAAACAATAGTTGAGTTAAATAAAACTACCCATCAGTTTGGACAAACGTTAAACCCAACCGCTGAGATAAAACAACCCATTCGCTGGGTTTGTCCATTTTCAACCCAACTTGGGTTGTTTTTAAAGGGATACTTCAGGATTTAGCATTAAGCTTTGTATTAGTAGAAAACCTGTAGTATTTTCGAATTACCTTCATATCCCCCTGAGACGAGAGATTCATGTATTTTTTTGTCTGGAAAGATTTTGTGTCCAGAGGCTGAAGACTACAGTCAGTAGTCGGGTCTGTCCCGCATGTTCTCAACCCGCCCATAGAGGGCGATCTCACTCACAGAATGAACACATGGAAGCTAAGCTAGCAGGCTCTTGTTCTGTGGAGAAAGCCGAGTAGTAGGGGTTACCATCCTCTTTTTCCCGAACATGTCCGGCCGTCGATGTCCGGGATTCAGATTTTGCTTTTTGCAGTCGCCATTCATTGTTCAAATCATTCTGATTGGTGAATCTGAATGTAGTGTTTACATGAACGCTAAAACAAGTGATCGGTTGATGTGCGTTTTAACATTGCTAAGAAAATCCCCGCTCTTCCGTGAGAGATACGAGACGGGTGCGTCTCACAGCATGTGTCGCTCATCGGTAATCACGCCGTTCCCTCGCTCGCCACAGTAAACATAATGAATGGCGACGGTAGAACGCAAAACCCCAATCCCGAACATTTTGGGCGATCTCGACACATATTTTCGGGCAGACTCATCACGGAGACTCACTAGTAGCCTAGACTTGTTGTTTAACTACTGCGCTCTGTTACCGGTAGGCGTGGCCTCCTAGGGCAGTTAAGCAAGTGCATTCTGGGAGTTGTTGTCTTTCATCCACATAAGTCAAAAATACTTTTTATGGCTTTTCTCAGTCTAGAAAGGTCCACTTAAAAAATAAAAATTAACATTTCTTCTACATACAGTAAATGACCCATTTTAAATACACATTGATCTTTCCAGAGGTGAAATATCCCTTTATCCCGGCATTTTTTAGAGTGCGATTGTCGTAATAAAAGAATGTGACAGCATCTGGTGTGATATGTGGTTGGAGTAGTGTACGACGCATCTCACCGACTGTCCTCGTTCTCGATGATTCTCTTGTAGCGCTCGAGCTCGTTCTCCAGAGAGCTCTGGTACATGGCCAGCTGCCAACACTGGCTGGTGTAGCTCTCCAGAGATCTCTCGGCCTCGTCGATCTCCTTCCGGAGACTCTCGATTCGATCGTTGTACTGCTGGATCTCGTCATCGTAGCTCGCTTGGGTCGTCTTGATGGTTTGCTCCAACACAGAGGTCTAGGCAAACACATTATAGAAAAACACTCACTTTACAACATTTTCATGAACAGAAAAAACACTTCTGCTCAATGTTACACTGTCTAGTTTACTAATATTTAGTACTAATAGCATTGATCGACAGGTGATGAAACTGAATCTGTTCATCATATAAAGCGATCGAGATCGAGTCTCTCCAGAATATTTTTACTAAAACTCTTCCTTCATATGGATTAGTTTATGATCTATTTAAGTTTTTTTAAGCGTCAAAGTGATAGTTGCACAGCTGTTAATGGAGATTCATCAAATTTCTTTAAAATATCTTCATTTGTGTTTTGAAGATGAATCAAAGTCTTACGGGTTTGCAACGACAAATTTATTTATCCATGTTTTGGCTGAACTAACCCTTTAAAGAGTCTCCCGTGTTTGAGTAAATAAATAATTTAAGGGTTTAAAATCCCGTCCATCATTAATTTGATAATTTTTGTCTAATGTAAGTATTGTAAACCCCCTGTAAACACTCAAATAATGAATTGGTTTGAGTAGGACAAACTTGAACAATTTCCTTTTCTTTTAAGTTCACCGAACTGATGTATTTTAAGTAAACTGAACTGTTTCATTGTTTTGAGTTTTATGAAATTATTTTAATTTAGACAAACTTAAGTTTAACTAAAACTGGGCTTGGATTTCTGTTTCCCAGCATGCTTTGCCCATGGCACTCGAAAGGGAGAGTAAATGCTAAGTGTAATATAATGTATTTTTTGTACTAGTTTATTTTGTATATAGTTTATAAAATGTACAATAATTTCTGTTAATGTTGGTTTTAGGAGAGTTCATATTGACGAGTGGTGTGTGAGCTTGGTTTGAGAGAAGTTAGTTAAAAGTTATGTAATACTGCACTCTTACAGCAAATGCTATACCATGCTAATGTTAATATATTAACAAATTTGAAACTAATAAACAATTAACATTGAGATTACATGAAAATGTGAAGTTAAGTGGTTGATTTAGTGCAAACATTTCAGACCTGAGTTATGTTCAAATTTCTGAAAAATATGAAAGTATAAATGAGACCAAATGAAAATAATATTTTAAAAAAAAAGTTTGACTTTAATTGTAATTTTTTTTGTTTTTGTTTGTCCATTTCAATGGACGTCAGGTCAAAACCGGTGTACTTCCCAAAGATGTACCAACATGAAACAAATTATCAAAGTGTTGGTCTACACTATAAGCTTTTTCTCATGGTCAAAAACTTTTCAGCAGTATACCATTTCAACTTTAATCAACCAACATGGTCATATTAGAGTCATTTTTCTGAGTGCATTTTTCTTTTTTTTAGATCAAAAACTTGAACATTATTACATTTTAACTTTAATTGTAAGGTTTTTGCTTCATAGATAGCACATTTGTTTATTCATAACAAAATAAACCTAGGAATCAATCAATCATTCACGTTAGAGTCATTTCCTGTGTGCATCTTTGAAACAATTTCTGTTAATGGTGTTCTTGTATTTTTACAGTACATAGCTGGCAGCACGGTTGCCAGCAAGTTACTGTATTTCGATTTCCAGAAACTGTAGTGTACTTTACAGCACAAATAAAATACTCATACAAATAAAATGTATTGAGTACAAAATAAAAATCTGCTTGTTTGAACTTAGAATTTCTTAACTTAAAATTTAAGGCAATTTTTAGTTTTGTTTAAGTGTTTCCAGGTCCTGTTTCCCCCTGTGTGTGATGGAGAGTCTCGGGTACCTCAGTGTGCAGCTGCTGCTTCTGGGCCTTCAGTCGACAGATGGCGCTCTTGTACTCCTCCATCTGAGTCCTCAGACCCGGCACTCGCCTCTGAGCCATCACACGCTCCTGATCCTGTGGGAAAACAGCAGCTCACACACTGTACTTATCATCAAAATGTGCTGTCATCTGATCCAGCATTTTTCACTTCGACTCGTGTCTCTCTGAACACCTTTCAAATCCCAACACAAACTTTTCTAAAAGAGACGCTGAAGGTCTTTACTGGGAGAAGAACGCTAGAATTGCCACACGAGGATTCAATTATTCATTAAAAAGAAAAAGGTAAATCAATAAGGTTTACAAACTGACTAGTAATACTAAATTTTAAACAGTTGAATTATTTACAAATGTAGTCAGTATTAAAGGAATGGTAGATTTTTTTCCCTAAACATGTTTAATTAATGGCTGTACCACCAGCTAAAAAAACTTATTAAACAGCTCTTAAAACTGTCTGAACTGTCAACTTAGGGTTTATTTACTAAAACTAAACTAACTAAAAACGGACGCTTTTTAAGCTTTACATTTACACGACAATGGCATTTCGGTGGCCTGAAGACGCAAACTTTTTGAAAGAGCAGGTTTTTGAAGACGAGACCGTAGCTGCGTCCGAAATCGAATACTTCCCTATAGTATGCGAAAAACAGTACGCGAGCATAGTAGTATGTCCGAAATCATAGAATTTGAAAAACAGTAGGCGAAAGTACACGGATGACCTACTATTCTGAGGTGTGCAAAGGATGGACACTTTACTATCCCATGATGCCACGGGAGAGGAGTTGTTGTTATCCACAAGTTTTCGACGCCCCATGAGGCCTTGCGTCAAAAGCGACTTCCGGTTGGAAGTAAACAAAGCGCGACTTGACATGCTTGACACTGGTTTATTCAACAGTTGTAACCAGATATCTATATAAAGGCTAGATGTCTTAAGGCGGAGTTTCTATCGTCATCACCGGCGGCCATCTTGTCACAGGCAAGCTGATGTAAGATGAGTGGTCAGCACGAACACAAATACTCTTACCTCGTTGAAATCTTGACGGATTTACAAACGCTTTGGTTTCTTACAAACGTTATTAACGTGGCTATAATTATCTGGATGATTATTTATTTAACCTAGGTGAAGTTGAGCATTTGAATGTAGTTTAAATATGGTACATACTATTTATGTTATGTTGATGTAATTCACAGATATCAATATATGTGGACTGTTTCTTTAAAATTCAGTTTTGTTATTTTGTTTGGTTGAAATGTACTTGCTGGACAATGTGGCTTTTACAAGCATGTTTGATCATTTCTTTTGGTTATTGGATAAGGGATTTCTAAAGCCCACCTCCTAGAGAGCTATTCGTGATGGTGATTGGTGGTTGCGAGAAAAAAAATGACAGGCTGAGTGAGGAGGTAAAAAGAAAAAAAATCCAGATCGGATTGATTCCAATATTATGAAGCTGCAGACTCGGAGCCTGCATCTACAGTCCCCCACCGAGAGTCCCGCATTCTCAGACCCCTCGTTTTTCGAACACAGCGCCTCCTGCTGTTCAAAAGATCGAATAACACCCGCACACACAGTACAGAGCACGATTATCCAAATGCAATTAAAAACAATAGGATGCAATATTACGGTCTCCAAATAAATTATCCAATAAATATTTGCGTTCCCTAATGCAGGTGCCAAAAAACTCATTTTTACTGATGAAAGGGATACAATTACAGATTGAACTATCTTCTGAAAAATTGTATGTGATATTATATTGCTACAATTTTTTTTTAATTCAAATTCCAATTTTTCTTTCAGTTCAACCTATAATGGTCTAATTAATATTTCCATGCTAACATTACAATAGCCTATCTATTTTTTTGATATTTTGAATGTGAAGCAAAACAAATCAGAATAGACAAAACACCAATAATAAACAATTCCTACTTTATTTAATGATCACCTAAACATTATCTTGCTGTAAAGAACAAAGGAAGAAAAAACAGTGTTCGTGACTTTACTTTTTGTCTTCAATTGCATTAAAAAACTCATTTATAACTAGTCGCTTTGCATAATCATAAAATGATATGTTGCTGGATTCGGCAGGGGCAACTCCATCGATGTATGGTGAAGGCTACCCTGGAATAGCCTACAACATGACCGATAGCACATGTCTTATGATGTTTCAAAAAGAAAAGAAAAAAAAGAAAAAGATGTTTGCAAATAGTTACCATGTTGCACTGCTCTGTTGAAGTGTCCCTTGAGATGTTTTTGATCTTTGGACAACTTTGTGGGTTTGAAATATATGGGGGCACAGAATGGGCAGTGAAAAAAACTGCAGCATATGACATTTCTACAAAAAGTCCAAGGTTAAAGGCTAATAAGCTGTCTAAATATTTTCAGGGGGAAGAGGGCGAAAAAACATACATTAACGGCTCAAATCTTGTTACAAACTAACTTTACAAATATTAAATGGACTATTCATATGTTGTATCGATGAGCTAAATTAGTTTTATTAAAAAATAAATCAAACGAGTAGGCTACGATTCGCTAAATAAAATTGAAGATAGCCTACTCATGTTTTGGCTTAAGTTCTTCACATGTTCTTCACATGTTTATCCGATACAATTTGATAGGAGGCGCTGTCTCGAAAAACGAGGGGTCTGAGAATGAGGGACTCTGGGTGCAGGGGGACTGTAGATGCAGGTCTCCGAGTCTGCAGCTTCATACTACTCATTGATTCGCCAAAATGGTGTTTGTTTTACTAACTAACCGTTAGTAAGTGATTTGTGACTAATTTATTTTACTGTTTAGGAGTAAGGTGTGAAAAAACTAATGTTTTGTTGATTTCAAAACGAAGACAGCATCTTTCAATTTTGCCGCGATGGGTGAGAGAGAGTGATGAAATATGATCTCTTGGGACGAGACGGCAGTTTAGCGCTGCGTTTCTGAGGCAACTCGTTATAAAGACAGTCGTTTTAAAGCATGATGACTATAGTGCTCTGAATCACCGTGAGTTTCAGAGTTCCTCTGGCTACCTGGGACACGCGGAGCCACAGACCATTTCATGAGAGCAGCCCAGAGAGCGAGACTATCGTTTGCCGAGCCAAAAACGGACAGCTTTGGGACTTACAGGTATTATTTATTTTATTGTTTGCTCTTTTAGAATGAAGGGGCCAATTTTGAGTTTGCTTTAAAGGCCACAACGCACACAAGCAACGCTACAGGCCTGCAATGTGGGGGAAAACGTGCACGCGAGACTGTGTGAAAATGTGTGTGTGTGTGGGCCCACGACTATTTTGGTTTATCTGAGTAAGATGATCCCGTTGTCATTTGTTGATTCGAAGGGTTAATTTATGTAATTAAAATCAAACTACATAGGCAACTTGCCATTTGGAATATTGAAGTGATTTAATTTGTGACATTTTGGAGAGTGTTTTGATACTCTAGGGAAGTTGAAATTCTTCGTATTTGCATATTTTTTATTTTTATTCTATATTCAACAGACCTTTAATAAACTTTGTAGTTGTTTATAGTGAAAGAACAGAGTAATTTCATTATTTTGGGTTTGTGATTTAAATCATGGTAGTAGTGTTGTTACATACTCATATTGAGGGTTTTAATTCTGTGCTTCAAATCAGTAAGAGGTTCGACTAATGTTAGTTGAGTTTAAAACAAGTTCCCAAAATTAGTCGAGGGTCACAAAAATAAAAGAACCTGTGTGATCACTCTAAATATCTCCGGAAAGAAGAAACTTTTGTCTGAGTAGGGTGTTGCACACTTATTATTCATAAGTATGCTGTGTCATAATTACATCTCTGACGATTATAACAAACCAAACCTTTGAAAATCGGTAGAAAATTGAGCAAGTTATGGTCATTTAAATAGTACATATACCATTAACAAAATGTTACGAGTGAGCGAGCTGCCTGTGACAAGATGGCCGCCAGGTGCAGACGTCGACCTCCATTGGGAAGCAGCGTGGACGAGATATTTAGCCTTTATATAGATATCTATGGCTGTAACTAGGAGATACATGTGTATCTCTATTGGTTAATTCATGTTTATTTATCAATGGTAATATCGCAAGCAAATTAATAAATGGCTTTTTCCTTGCCAAAAATCATCATCTGTCACTGTTCATAGGGGTTGTGTGTGTGTTTTATGAGGTAAAATTTATTAGGTACATAAATGTTATTTGAGAAATTCCCCAAAAGGGGTGATCTGCGAGCAGCTGACCGACGCCTCCTCTTGATTGTCGGCTCGGACAACGTAAAAATGCAGATAAAAACTAAAAACAGCGCGAAGTTGGTGCAGTCACTGGAATGGGCTCTTTAAATTTTCGCACTGTTGTGACAGCGTATGTCACACGACAACAACATGGCGTTTGTAGTACGTCCAGACTTATTCATACTACCCGTATTCATACTATATAGAACGTACGTTTCTAACGGTTGTGAAGTACGTTCTTATTTAAATATAGTACCTACTCACACAGTACGCGTTTTCAGACGCAGCTCGTGATCATCTCTGCATAATCCACGAAAACGTGAATTTTTGAAAACTGTGGCATCATGAGCATGCGTATACGTGTTTGTTTAGATAGAGACGTCGCCATCTCCTGGCCTGACAGCAGAATACAGTGTTAGTCGTTTTCTCGAATCCGTGTGAACGGGGATCGTTTGAACAAAGCTGTCGTCTCTAAACGAAAAATGTGAAGGAACATAGATGTGGATAGTTGTCATGTAAACGACGTCCACTTTTTATAACTATACATTTTTTTAAATCCTAAGCAATAAACCTGCAGAATCCAGATTTACTTGTCCTTATAAAGCCATTAGTTTTTATGCTTGTGTCCGTCATTTAAAAAGCGAGGAAATATGACATTTGCACACAAGCACTCATTACCACAATGAACAAGACATTAGCTCAACACTTAAATGCTGATTCTTTATGTTTGCTACGGCAAGCTATGACATTATTATTGCCATTAGTAAGAGCCGGTGCAACTTTGCAATCAAACTTTGACCTGTCAGACTATAAACAAGCAAAACAGCTCAGCAACCACAAGTCATTGAATTGTCAGAGCTGTGGACAAACAGAGCTGGAGCTGTTTGTCAAATATGGACAAACCCAGCCGTTGGGTTACATTTTTTAATTATATTTTCAACCCATTGTTTGGGTTTGTCCATATTTGACCCAAAGTTGGGTTCAAACAACCCAGCATTTTTCGAGTGTGGGCTCTAAAATGAACACAATGACTTTCCTCAGCAGTCATCGCGTGCTTCAGATGCTCTCGCCCGCAGAAGAACAGTGATAAAGGAAGATCGCTCAGGATCCTGATCCCTCAGACACACAGCTCTGTGACCCCCGAGAGTCAGAACAGGCCCGAGGCGCTGAGAGACACAAGCTCACCCACCTCTGAGACTGACGAGCCTGGCATCAGGGGGATCGTCTGGTTGATCTGCTGCAGGATGTTCATATACGTTTGGATCTCAGCGAGGTTCTGTGGAGGAAGACACACGGGACAGGGATCAATGGAGGGGGACATCAGGAGTGAGACTGGTGAAAGGTCAAACTAATTACAGAGAAACGGGCATTAGAGGATGCAAAGAATGCTTCCCTTTAATTATAAAAAGAAAATTGATGATTATATGTAGATTACTGTACAAATTAGATTTGATTGTAAAACTGCAAAGAAATGATTCTTCAGTGGTTCCAATGACACTACGCTGGATCTCTCACTTAAAACTACGTTTAGTCGGCTTGAATAGGAAGCTGAGGTAGTTTTTCCTCCCCTATTGTGTCGTATATCCGTGCGAACAAGAAAAAATGTGGGCGGAGCTTGATTTTGTCTGTGGGGAATTGATTGGATGGTTAAATGCTATTGGTGGATCTCATGTGAGTGACAGGTTGCCCCGCCCACATCATCAGAGAAGAGAAGCTGACGATAATCAGCTCTATATTTCTTCACGCCCCAATGAAACGCAACAATTCACAAAATTAAGGGAATGCATAGCTGAAATAAAAATTTAGACGACTAGTAATTTTCTACTACCTCATTCTGAAAAAACAGAGTTTCTAATTATTGGGCAAAATACCTCTCACGTATCAATGAAAATTGCGGAACTGTTAGTTAAGACAGTGGAGATTTGAGTGTATTTTGGGTCACTGGACAGCTTATTGACATGCATTAAGTATGTATTATTACATAATAATGCTTTTATATTAAACAATAATGAGTGAGACTTGATTCAATCACTAAACGCAGCATTCTGGCTGCTGTGTCATACGTCTGTTCATGTGATTCTGTCATAGGGTTCTGTCATAGTTTCTGAAATAATGCAAATGTTGGTGAGAATATTCTTGCGTTCAGACGCTGACTGATTAAACATAAAGCACAGCCACACAATGGACTGTCAGTCCACGGCTCGGCAAAACACTGCTGACATCACATTTGAAAGATGGCAAATTCTGCTCTCTGAGAGAACAAATGTAAGCTCAGCACACACACTCTTTCAACAACTTTCAACTTTCGCAGAAGAACTTTCCAGAAGCTCCTTGAAAGACAGAAGTGGAAATAGGGCTTTTATTTCCTCCCACCTTCTTGTGCCTCTCTCTGGTAGCGTTGACGTCGTCCTGCAGAAACTGCAGCTGGATTTGATACTCAAGGTTCCTCAATAGCACTGTGTCGGCTTCCTGCAAACACAAGAGAAAATGGACTCATAATTGAGACTTTCTCTGGAAAACATTGTTCAGTGGTGGAGTTACTCAGAAACACTTCACAACATAAGACATCTCACTCCCCGATTTTCAACAGTGTGTTAAATTGAGGCCATATTGTACTGTTTTACAAAGTCTTGATGTGTTTCAGGCTCTACTAGAACAGGTTTTCCCGCTCGAATGTTGTTTATTCTCCTCATATTATCCATTGTTGCGGCTCCTCTCTTCCTAGTCTGTCAGTAACGCTCTGTTTACTTCCTGTCTTTTTGAAGCCCCTCCTTCTGAAAAGCACAATGTGCTCTGATTGGTCGGCTGGATCAGTGTGTTGTGATTGGTCGAGCTCTTCGAGTGTGTTTGGGAAATGTCCCGCCCCTTTCCATAAGCGCCAGTTTAACACACTACCAACTCAACCAGGCCCCGCCCCTTTATTATGCGCATGAATTATTATAATGAGGAATATTGTGACGTGTTCGCTCACGGAAGAAACTCAAGACTACAATGGAGGCGTTTCAGGAGTTCAGAAACACTGACATAGAGAAGAACTCAGAGATTGTTCATGCTTCAAGTAGCAACATTACACACACTGTAAAAAATATTGTTGGTTTAACTTACAAAAGTAAGTAACCTGGTTGCCTTAAAATTTTAAGTTCATTGAACTGGAAAAAGTGACTTAATACAATGAAGGAGAATGATTTAATCATCAGAAACTCAAAATTATATGTTATCTGAACTAAATAAATTATTTAAGTTGATTTGACAAAAGAAAAAATGTTGTGATTACTACACTTTAAAAAAATATTGTTGGTTTAACGTAAAAAAAGTAAGTAACCTGGGTTGCCTTAAAATTTTAAGTCGATTGAACTGGAAAAAGTGAGTTAATAAATGACGGCGATTAATTTAATCATCAGAAACTCAAAATAATAAGTTATCTCAACTAAATAAATTATTATAAAGTTGATTTGACAAAAGAAAATATGTTGTGATAACAAACCTTGAAAATATTTTTTTTTACAGTGAAAGATGAACATGGGAAAAGACATAATAGATCCTGTTAAATATTTGGAAAACTTCCAGTTTAACTAACTTTAATTAACTTCCAGTCAGTTGACCTGAAACTAATGTTTCCTATAGCACATTTGTTACAGCTGAGAATGCATTGTGTTACAAAAAAAACTGTAAAAATTTGAGTTTAGACAACTAAAAGCCTTTACATTTGCAAAAACTCGTATATGTTTCTGGCCTTGAGCGAAGCGCGTCGTGAAACTTACAGCATTGCATAAAAAGATAAAGTCACTTAAGTGTGTGTTTGATAGATTTTACTGCGCTTCACCTCGAGCCTTCGGACAGCCCTCGCCTGTGGAGATGCATGATCTCTCGTGGATTATTGCTTATGAATTCACCGCATCATGCGTATTATATCTTTACGTATTATGACTGCGTGTACCGTATCTCTTAAACGTCTGTCTAGTTTGAACTTGCTGCTCTCCGCGGAGGCTTTGCGTTTAAACCAACCTGATCTCACGGCAATTCGTACAAATTTTACGAGGTGGCTAATTCGTATGAATTCGTGTGACCACACTCGATTTTTGCTAAAAACTCGTCACTGGGTAAATTCATACTAAATTCATATGAATCAGTCTCATTTTACCTACTCTTACGAATTCGTATGAATTGGACGTGAGATAGCATTGGTTTAAACCCCTAAAAAAATATTTCAACTTAGTTAAATATTTTTTTGTCCAATTATTTACAAGTAAATAATTGGACAAACCAAGTTACAAGTACTTGTGTAACAAGCAGGATATGTACATCCAGTCGGTTGTTATCTCAGAATAACCCCCTTCAGGTGTGTGTGTGTGTTATCTCAAAATAAGCCCCTTACCCATCCTGTCGGGGGTTATTCTGAGAGAACGATCGGCTGGATGTACATTATTCCTCACACAATGGCCAGAGAAACTGCAGGTCACAGTATGTTTGTACCTTGCTGAGCTGTTCCAGTGTGTGTCGCAGCTGCTCTTGGTATTCACATTCATTTCTGTATCTGTGGACAACAGAGAGTGTGTCAAGTACAGTTCATCCCGGCAGTCGTGCATGTTCTCGGTTTTCATGTCAAGGCCCTCTCCAAGCAGAGAGTTATTGATCTGCTTTGACCTGTGCACCCTGATATCATTTCATTTGGTAATAATTCAGAGGTTTCTTGGGTGTTATGAAGCATTCAAACATGACTGATTATCCTTTACTACGCCCTTGACCTGTGAAAAAGTTCATTAATAAACTTCAGGTTTTTTAATAGATCTGTAAGGAAAGAACGTTTTCTTATTGAATCATTGAGCACCTTTGAGGAAGAATATAATTTATAAGCGTCTTATGATGTTCTTACATTAAAAAAAGATGTGCAATGTACTTGTGTTGCTGTTATATCACAAAACACTATAGAGAGAATGCATTGACGTCACTTTCCCGCCGGAAAGTGGGTGGGATAAGAAAGTTGGTTTATGGGTGGGATACGGTGTCAACAGTAGGGGTGTAACGGTACACAAAAATCACGGTTCGGTACGTACCTCGGTTTTAAAGTCACGGTTCGGTACGTTTTCGATACAGCAAAAAGAAAGAAATGCCAGAGAAATTTCCTATTTGTTTAAAGAAAAAATATTTTTAAATGAGTGTGAGTTTTCCTAGATCTTGAAACTTTCAGGTTTATAAATGGGGGTCATCTTTGAAGGATGAACAAATAATGTTTTGGTCATCACAGACTCAGAAAAAAAAGGAACAAAAGTTGTCACTGGGGCTGTACCTTTTCAAAAGGTAAACTTTTGTCCATTTCATGAGCTAATAAGTACATTTAGGTGTTAATATGTACATTTTGGGTGCTAATATGTACATTTTAAGTGTTAATATGTACATTTAAGTGTTAATATGTACATTTAAGTGTTAATATGTACATTTTAGGTGCTAATATGTCCATTTCAGGAGGTAATATGTCAATTTCATGAGCTAATATGTCCATTTTAGGTGGTAATATGTACATTTAAGGTACACTCTAAAAAATGCTGGGTTGTTTTAACCCAACTTTGGGTCAAATATGGACTAACCCAGCCGTTGGGTTAAATTTTTACATTACATTTTTAACCCAACATTTCGGGTTTGTCCATATTTGACCCAAAATTGGGTTAAAACAACCCAGCATTTTTTAGAGTGTACTAATATGTACATTTTAAGTGTTAATATGTCAATGTCATGAGCTAATATGTCCTTTTCAGGTGGTAATATGTCCATTTTAGGTGCTAATATGTACCACTAAGGTACCAATATGCAGCCTTTGGGTACAAAAGTGTACCTTTTGAAAAGGTACAGCCCCAGTGACAGCTTTTGTACCTTTTTTTTCTGAGAGTGCATTAAAAATAACATTTAAATATATATTTATTTATATAATATTTTAATTTTGAAGTGCTGGAAAAAGATGTGTGAAGTACTTGAAAGCATTTCACCATTCCAGCCAAACTGGTTCCAGTTAGTGTTACTATATTAAATCCATGGTGAATGTTGCTGGTCTGTGGACGAAACTAGTTCATTCACGGCACAATGTTTCTCCTGGTTTCCATGACAGCGCTGTTTGATCTAATAGAGATCTACGGTTAATAACGGAGAAATGTGAACGCTTCTCACTAGATCTCGCAGCGATGTTATTACCTCAGTGGCGAATTCAAATGTTTTCTTTACCGGATCTCTTAGCGCTGTGTAGTAACAGTGTCACTTGATCGAGATCGGCTCGCGCTGCACAGATGTTGCTGGTCCGAACCAGAGTATGTGAGCGGAGTGGAGCGGCAACAATTTCCCCTCCACGCTCCAAGCATTATATAATCACTCCGCTCCAGCTCCACTCCGGGTTCACCATTTACCGCTCCCGCTCCACTCCTCGCTCACTGATATCAGAAACACCGCTTCGTGTTCGCTCCCCAAGGAAATTCCGAATAAAGTATTTAAGTATGCTTTAAAATCTCACAAAATGTCTCCTCATCATAATAGATACATAGGCATAGTAAATAAATAAAAAAAACAACGTTAGGAGAATAGTTGCAATGTTGTTTATTGGATTTGGATAGTGTGCAAACTTTTCCTATGACATGCTATGCTTATTACAGGTTATCAGCATTATAAATTAAATATCATTGCTGCTTTTTGCAGAGCACATTTTGTTTGGAAAGAAGAAAATAACTACGTTTTCATCAGTTATTTATCTAGGCCTACGGGTCGCTACATTTCTCACAGATTCATGCTCATTTAAAATCAAATACTGACAGATAGCCGACTGTATGATTACATTTGTTTGAATGCAATGCATTAGTGAGAAAGCGATTGCGTTGGTGAATAAGTGTTACCTGTTTAAAATGTGCTTTCACCCCGCCCGATCCAGCGCCCCATCTCATGAAAGTGCGTAGGCTATCTATATTTTATTTCTCGTGGGCATAGCCTACGATACGCACTTAATGGCAAGAACGCACTTCACACCCATCCTAACCAAGGGGTTTAGTGTGCGTCATTTGCACGCACAAACAATTTTTTGGCATATAATAATAGGCACGAGAAATAAAATGTGTGCTATAGATTCGCACTTTCATGAGATCGTGGTGCCCGCTCATATTCAGTACAGGCTTGATAACTATAACCTCCCGCAGCCACTCATGTCCATCGGCGTCATCATAACAAACCCTCACATTTTTTTCTGATTTGAGTGATCCATCTGTATCATGCTAGCGTAATGTGTTTAACACGTGAATCCTTACTAAAAATGCAGTTCTATAATGAGCCGCTGGCATGAATTGTCCTCGTGATAGAGCGGTAGTGGAGCGCGCTCGGAGCGAGTGAAAACCACGACGCTCCGACTTTTAAAAAATCCGCTCCGCGCTCCATTCAAAATCATGCCGCTCCACTCCTCGCTCCGCTCCCACTCCACTCCGCTCACATACTCTGGTCCGAACTGATAAACGATCCGTGAAGCACATAATGAGTAGCGCAGTTTCGTTCTGCTTTCATTACGCTTGCCATTGATGTTGCGCAACGTTGTGTTGGCCGCGTCAGCACGAATTTTGCCGGCAGGAAAAATGGTCCAAGCAATCGTTCGGTTTGTATGCGTACCGAACCGGAAGCCTCGAAACGAAACGGTTCAATACGAATACATGTACCGTTACACCCCTAGTCAACAGTAATTATAGATGTAATTAATTAGGTATTTTAAATGCAAGTACAATGTAAAAACATGTATGTGCCCAATAAGTGCAACTAAAATGTTACTACATAGTAGTTAAAGATACTTGATATAAAGTGGGCACTTAGTAGCAAGTAAACTAACAAGCTGGAAATCAGAACTTAACATTCGAGTTAAAGTCGTTTAATAAATCTGTTTTTCTGCATCATTATTTAAGTCTCTGTTTTCTGCTCTTTTGATTAAATAGCTTTTCTTCTCTTCTCTGTTAATATTGTATAATCTACAGTGTTGTGCAAGTTACTTCCAAACTGTAATACATTAGGTATTACTTGTTACTGTTTTTTAAAAGTAATTCATTACCTTACAATATTACTGTCCCAGAATTGTAATGCGTTACATTACTCATGTATTACTTTTGAGTTACTTTCACCAAAATAACTAAGTAGAACTTAACTTTGGGGCTTTAACGATATGCAATATGAAACCGAAATCGCGATTCGCCACACGACTCAGATCCACGAACCTACAGAATCGCGACAAACCTCTTCCAACTCCAGCGTTATTCTCCTTACCGTCCAGATCCACTGCTGCCTTATCTTTAAATTAGGCTATTAGTATTATTTGAAGTTAACATTATAAAATACGTAGACCTACACCACAAAACTAGTTGAGGATAAATTATTTAAAATTGGGGAAGTCTAGCATTATGGACATGATGACATTTGCAGTCAAAACTTGAAATAAAAATTCTCAGAAAATACATGTTTTGAAACGTATATAGGCTACTTCCTTAAAGGACTCAGACAAATATCAGTCTATGTTTTATTTTTAATATTAGGGAAAAGACACATTCATGCGTGACAAAAAAATAGGAGGCAAAATCGATTTTTTGTAATTCTGTTAATTACACTGCGCAAATCGGATGAGGAGGGGTTGGCTCTCCAGTCTCCATAGAACTTAAAATATTCATTTTATTTTAGTTTTCGTGTTCGCATTTATGAGGAAAAAACAATGTTCCAGACGCGACCGCTCTGAACTGGCACTAAAAGACTGCTTTAAAACTTTCACACAGTCTGTTGCCTTTAAGAACTAAAAGCAGACAAAACACTGTAATACAACTGTAATACAAGCCTCACTGAACATGTAACGAGTAATTGATTAGTAATATTAGCAAAAAGTAATATGTTACTGTAATGTATTACTTTCGTAATGCGTTACTCCCAACACTGATAATCTACTGTAGGCTATTGTTGTGGAATTACACTGTTTAGTCAAAGGTCTGAAAACACAATCAATTTAAGATTTAGGTTTCACTTTAATTTGATGGTCCCTTTAACACATTCAGTTGACTACAAATAACGTTGCACTTACAGGTCTACTAACTCTCACTAGAGTATTAGTAGAGTATTAGTAGACTGGTAGGGTTAGGGATAGAATAAGTTGTCATGTATTTGCAATGTTAGAGTCAGTGAATTGTCTGTTGGAGCATCACAATAAAAAGTTAGCAGATATTAAGCAGACAGTCTACTGATACTCTAATGAGAGTTATTTAACATGCAAAGTTGAGTAAATCAGTTTATTTAGATGTAACCACATGTATACGTCATTTGATAACACACTTCTCATTTAGTGTATTCTGGCATCAGTTTCATGAATAGACTATAGTTTTTGATTTTTTATATCCCTTAAACAGCATCTCGATATTTGGTCATTTTGATATTATCTGCATTGGTCAATAATCACGATAAAGGCCCATTCACACAAAGGAAAAAAAAAACGTTAGCAATATCGAAAAAGAAACAGATCTAAAAATCTACAGTCCAGGATACAGAGGAACGATATCACTGGAATCACTTTAACAATGATTTTTGTCCAGCTGATGAATGATAAAAACATTGACAGCCAATCAGAGCTCCAGCATTTAAAGAGAGAGACGACGAAACTGCAGCATGCGCTTACAATGTACAACACGAAATCGGGCGTTGGTGTGCACGCTAATAAAGTTATCTTTTATAGTTATCGATCTTGGTTGTGTTGGTTTCAAATGCAATGTACTGTACACTGTAAAAAAAAACGTGATTTTAACGGTAAAATACTGTAAAAATGCTGCAGTGCAAAACTGTTAATTGGTTAACAGAAATTTCCGTACTATACACGGTAAATAACTGTGATATAATTTTACAGTAAAATACCGTTAAATTTACAGGTTTGAAAGTGAAAAAGAATAAATCATTGTATAATTTACAGTGAAAAACCGTAAATTGATTTCCGTAAATTTCCACAATTATATGAGTTTTTGTTGAAATAACTATAGTTCCTCATAGTTTTATTGTTTTTCGTCTAATCAGTTATGCACATTAGGGTTTATGTTACATTTAATGTTGTTAAATTAATGTTTATTGCATTTTTATTTCAGGTGTGTTACCATGATGGTGTTTAATGTTTACAATGTATTACAATTGTCTAAAACAGATATCAATACGTCATTAAGTTGCTAAATCAACATTTTATCAGAAAATAAAATACGGTTTGTTACTGTAAATTTTAAGTTAAGTTTGTAAAGCCATTAACGTTCCTACCTTATTTTTAACTGTAAAGTTCTGGCAACCACAGCTGCCGTTTTTTTACCGTAAAAATTACGGTTTTATTTTTCACAATGTAGTAGTCAATGACCAGTGGACATTCTCTTGACTATAAGAACCTTTGCAACTACATGCAAACTTATTGTAACCCTAACCCTACCAGTCTACTAATACTCTACTAACACTCTAATGAGATTGGTGCAACTTTTCTTATGTGTGTTGGGGGAGAATCTCTTCATTGACCACTACATTGCATTTGAAACCAACACAAACCAGAGTTAAGGCCTGTTCACATTAAGAACAAAACGTAATTTTCTTATCTTAAATCCAGTATTCGCATTATTCTCGCCTCGCCTCAGTCATCAAAAGTCTTCAACCACAATCTTCCTCCATGAGTTTGTCTAACCTGTTGTTGTACTCGTCCAGCGTGCGCTCTGCATCTTTCAGCTCTCTCTCCAGCTTGGCTCGGTCGGACCGCAGTTCTCGGATGCGTTGCCTGTTGACGCTGATCTGCTCGCTGAAGGTCTCCTCCACCCCCGGCGTCTCCTCCATGCGCTGCAGAGTCTCCAGCTGTTTGCGAAACACGGCGTTGCGTTGCTCCAGGATGCGCGCGCGGTTGATGTAACGCGCGAAACGGCTGTTCAGCTCCTGCAGGTTCTGCCATCCCGGGACGGCCGGAGCCGACTCCGTCTCTGGGCTGCTGGGCTCGTCGTACACATCGGAGCGCTCGTACTTCTCCTTGCGTACCTCGTGCCGGTAGCTGGACTTCAACATCGTTTGCGATCGTCACCTAAGTGCTTTACCCCTCAGCACCTTTAGTGTGTGAAAACTAGGGTGCTCACCCTCTGCTGCCTCATGCTAGACTAAACTCTGCCCGTTCGGGCCACGGGGACAAATAGCCAAAAGACTTTTCATCCCGGTGTTTCACATGGTGTGCCGTATGGATTCTTCCAGAAGAGTCCTGTGTGCACAAGGCCAGCAAAAGCACCATCATTGTTGAGGGCTTTGCTGTGTTGAATGATCTTTTGAGCTCTGCTTTTGTTTCCAGAAGTCTGTGATCACAATGATATGATTCCACAGCCCTCTGTTTGACAATGAAAAACTGCAGGGCCTGCTGTTTTAGGGCACACGAAACAACTAAACATTTCAACTACAGTCTGGTAATGGTGCATACTTTATTACCCAGCAT
Source organism: Pimephales promelas (assembly GCF_988280905.1). Lineage (NCBI taxonomy): Eukaryota > Metazoa > Chordata > Actinopteri > Cypriniformes > Leuciscidae > Pimephales > Pimephales promelas. The sequence goes on from NC_142779.1 coordinate 34,941,423, forward strand.
GTCAATACGTCCATTGGTGTACCTGCTGATTAACCTCATGAAATTGATGTCTTATTGCATGGAAACAAGAAGACCCAGTGGCCTACACTTTATACAGTAGTCAACATTTAAAGTGTGTGGATCAAAAAAGTACATCAAAGTTGTCCCAAAGCAAGAATGGGTATTGTTCAAAATTCATGTATAGCTTTAATGATAGGTTTTGAACCACTTCAAATGTAAATGTCAAACTTTTACAGCAGGAACATTTATTTTGCAGTATTGCTAGTAAGCCAACAGTTTTGGTTTATTCCTATTTTTAGCTTATAATTTTAAGTGACAAATGTCGCATTTAATTAACTTTTTTTTTTCTCTGTGACATTTTTTTTAATATTTATATATTTTTATAAACATGATAAGACCAAAATAACAAATAAAATTCTTCTAAGCAAACATTTTTTATTTGGTAATCGCTATCTTTCTTTAGGGGAAATTTAAAGGTTCACCCAAAAATGAAAATTAAGTCATTAATTACTCACCCCCATGCTGTACCAACCCCGTAAGACCTTCGTTCGTCTTCGGAGCACAAATGAATATATTTTTGATTAAATTTGAGAGCTGTATAACTACCACATTGGCTCCTAAGGGACTGCCTCTTGACGGCCCTGAAAGTCAATGAAGAAAATGTTTAAATATCCCAAGTGACTACCGTGGCTCAACTATATGTTTATCAAGCGACGCGAATACTTTTTGTGCGAAAAAACAAACAAAAATAACGACTTTATTCGACTATTTCTTTTCTTCCTTGTAGGCCAGAAACGAGACTTCCTTAGATTTCCACGACGCATGCGCGAGAATTGCGATCTGAAGTAGTGTAAGCTGGTGTAAGCAGATCGCAATTCTCGCATGCGTCGTGGAAATCTAAGGAAGTCTCGTTTCTGGCCTACAAGGAAGAAAAGAAATAGTCGAATAAACTCGTTATTTTTGTTTGTTTTTTCGCACAAAAAGTATTCGCGTCGCTTGATAAACATATAGTTGAGCCACGGTAGTCACTTGGGATATTTAAACATTTTCCTCATTGACTTTCTGGGCCATCAAGAGGCAGTCCCTTAGGAGCCAATGTGGTAGTTATACAGCTCTCAAATTTAATCAAAAATATCTTCATTTGTGTTCCGAAGACGAACGAAGGTCTTACGGGGTTGGTACAGCATGGGGGTGAGTAATTAATGACTTAATTTTTGGGTGAACTAACCCTTTAAATGTGAGATTCTGGAAACGAGATCTAAAATTTAGTGGGATGGGTCTTGTCGGGTCGGGATTTATGAAAAAAAATTATAATTATTCCAAACTTTTGACCACTAGTGTAAGTGTTTTTTAAGAGTTTCTTGTTCACCCAGCGTTCGGAGGTAATCAGCTGGTCACTGCGATCTGTCTGTGGCCCCGCTCAGGTGAAGGTGAGTCATCCACATCAGGGCTTTGGGGGTCTCTGCCATGCTCTGATTGGAGATGAAGCTTCTCTCTGTCATAATAGATTATTATCACACTAAAGCATCCTCAAGTGATTGCTCAAAGCAGAAGCTGGCAGAGCTCCCCTCTCCTTCACTTTGCAGTCTTCTTTCTAAATGAACACACTGTCCTTTGACTTTGTGAGGGACGTGACTGGCTAGAAGCAACTGGGAGGATGACGTATGATATGAGTGTGTCGAATGAACAGAGTTGTGTACGTTCTCTTGTGTGTTGTGTGTGCCTGGCTATAGAATCTTCACTGGGTTTTTTGTCATTTGGAATTGATATTTCTCAATGTGGAATATTCTTGTGTCTGCTGCATTTAGCTTTCACAATGATGAGCAGAACTTTGCAAAGACAGCTGAACAGAGCATTTTCCAAAGAGTAAATAAACACATTCAGAGCATTCACACAGAGCAACATTAAATGCCTGAATAGCACATACATCTCTTCATGTACAAAATCCATATACAGTAAATGCGTTTCCCCCAGTAGTTTCCAAGAGTGGAATTAAAAACGAAAAAGTTTCAACTTTGTTAAAAGCTCCACAAGAATAATTGAGGGGACATATCTACAGCTCAGTCGCCTTCAGGGTAACTCTTCGTTTTAATGCATTAGTAAAGCACAAACACACTAGTAATGAATGATTAACTTAACATACAGACATAGCCATTATTTACAATTTATCAAACATTTGAAGGATCCAGTGTTGTGTACTCGAGACTCGGACTCGGTCTCGAGACCATATTTTAATGGTCTCGGCCTTGTCATTGACTCGTACTCGAACATATTAGGCCTCGGACTTATTCCTGAGTCCGCTTGAGTCCCATTCAAAATATTGGGAAAAAATTGGGATCGGTTCCATTTTCGGTGTTTTTCGTATACGCAGCAAGCATTTTAAGAGGTGTTTTGACAATTCAAAGCCACCGAATGACAAATACAAAACATTTCGGACTCAGTGTGCAAGGACCTTAAAGCTGTAACGGGTGCATGCAGAAGACGACACAGAAGATGAAGATTCAAACGGGTAACTTTACTTATAATTATCCAACAGGTAGCGATCCATACAAAGAATTCAAACACACACTAAATTGTTTACGATACCGGAAAAAGAGTGCTGGATGAGGTGACCAATATATACACAAACTCAAACAAGATGATTAAAGGGGGGGTTGACAGCTTCCAGAATCTCCACGAGTTCAACACCGGATTCAACAAGAAACTGTTACTAAAACATGAAGCAGTTCCGACTTTAAAACCACAGGCAGCAGTTGTTGGGCCACAACCTGTAAGTAGGCTAAGACTTCATCATTTTAAATGTATTTGCATGTATATTGTAATTCCAGATGTAGCCTTGTGTTTATTTTATTTTATTTTATTTTTTTACAGGGTCAATGCACATTAACAAACAAGTGTAAACGTGCCAGAATTAGCCCAAGAGGTTTTTTCATATGTCAGCGCTGGCTTTATAGCCACTAGGCTACTAGTTATGCTATTTTGGGTCTACGACAAACGCGTACAATCATTATGGACCTGAATTTTGTATAAGTACTAATGTTTTAAACGTATTTTTCATGTATATATGCTTTATGACGTTATTTTCGATTTGATTAAGAACGTAAACTAATGCCGACTCTGTTTGTGTTTAACATTAGTAGCCAGTCAGTTATTGTTGCCAGTCAGATGCTATTGTGTTAAACAAACGTGTATAAAGTTAAAAAAATGTAGCGAATTATCATTCAGAAGCGTTTAGTAAGAGCCGTGTGTGGTGAGTTTGCTTGACTCTCTTCTCGGTCTGCTTCTGCCTCACTGATACTGCAGTTCGACACCATTATTTGCATCTGGACCGGAGCTCATGACATGCACGTTTCGCCCGTAAAGGTAATGGGCGTTAACTTTCCGGACAACGTGACAGTTTAGCCAATCACCACCCACGGCCCAAACGAACCAATCTGAGCCCACTGCCTGTTTCTGAGGGAGCGGTTTCATAGACTCAGGAAGTGAACCGCTCGTTCGAGGACAGATAGAGTGCGCGGCTGACAATAAAGGTGAAGTTTATGAAAAATAAGACTTTTTTAAAAGAAAAACCACGAATACATGTTATATTGCACCCCATAAACACAATCATGCAAAGAAAAAAAGCAGTCAACCCCCCCTTTGATCTAACACAGCTGACACGGATAAACTAATAATGACGGTCACCATGGATGCTGATGAGTGAGGTTGATCAGAAGAAAAGACGCATGACAAGTGAAAAACAAAGTCCATGAAACTGAAATTCTGTGCCTAAATGGCCTGATATTTAAAGCATTAGTGTCAACGGCAGTAAAATCCAAAACTCATTCCAAAATGTTATTCCAGCAACAACTGCAACTCTTTTTTGCGTCTTTCATTCTCGGTTACCATTTGCTCCGCGTACTGTAGCTCACGTTAGCCTCTGAAGATGTGATCTGTGATCTGACCCTGTGAGCGTAATGCCTGCTGACATTCTAGCACTCACCCACTGGGTTACAGCGCAGCCATTTGGGTCATGTAGTCTACCTCAATCCTCAAGACTGCACATGTAAACCACAATCTGCATGGCTTTACACAGTAGAGCACACACTCACAAAGTGATAAGAAGACACTTCAGAACACTGTTCAGTCATTGGTGGATAACTAGGAACAAATCAGCAACGCAATATGAATTAAACAGCTTTTAAACATTAAATATTGAAATAACACATTAAACGTGAAAGTATTATGCAATCATTTAAGACATTTCTCCTTATAGAACCATTTTGGCTTAAAGCGTTCTTTCTCAGTCAGGAATCCTAGGGTTCGTCATTGAAGGATGGGACCACGTTAGTTTGAAATGCCAGCTTGAAATGGATTATTTTTAACCGTCAGATCCCGCTGAGACAATTGTCTTGGACGTGAGGCTGACCCCCGTGGGCCGGGACTGGTGGCGGTTGCCATGACAGCTCGATGAACGCAGATAATGTAGGCCATCATGAACTTTACAGCGTTTGTGGCACAGCATGTCAATAGAACAAAATTATTTCGAATTGTTCATGGAGTTATAGTGAGAAACTTACAATAGAAGTCAATGACACCAATTTTTGGAGGATTTCAATGTTTGACTGTAAAGTTTCAGTCATTTCTGTGGCAGTTTTACTTATCATGATTGTGGTAATCAAAATGAAGTGCATGCTGTGCTGTTGAAGTTTTTTCATGTAAGAAGTTAGACTATCTAAGATGGCTGCTGCCTGTATAAGGGAACTGAACTGTCTTCATAAAATATTTTCTTATTAAACGGTCTGTACACTTACAAAGTTCTCAATGCTTCGTTTTGCATGTATGGACCCTCATTATGTTACTGTGTTAGTGTGGGGCTATTTTGAGCCTTGTTAGTGGTATAAACTAGCGATTTTTTTTTTTTACTTAGTAAATGCAACCCAGTACTAGCATTATACGCTAAACAGTTTTTAGAGATAAAACTCTTTACATTCGATTATCATGAAAACAAATCTCAGAGAACGGCGATGTTTTATTAGACCAAAGGTTAATTTTGCATCGGAGATCTCCTTTAACACTCTTATATAAATCTGATCATATTTTGTAAGTAGCCTATAATTTAAATCTGACTATTTTTTAAATTGTTTGTCATAAATATAAACATTTTAGGAAAATGTAATGGAGTTTCAAATCAAAATATGACTTACTGTCACGAAACAAGACATAGATTTCCTACATGTCCACTGTAGAGGACACCGGGACTTTTTGGGAGATACAAGTGAATAGGGTAAGGAATTATATTTCAATATTCCTATGAAATATTAGACATTATAATGAAAATCTCGCCAATTGCTCCACTTATTACACTTATTTTATTTATTTATTATATTTATTTAACAGGGACAGTGTATGGCATGCAGCCATACCAGAATTAGCTACAAGCTAAATTTCATCTGTAGTCCCTGGGCAGGAAAGGAAAACATACAACCAACAATCTTCTTTTTTCATTGAAAACATACAAAAAAACAAACTTCTTTTTTCATTGTGTGTTGCCCCAAGAACACATTAATATGCTAATTAGATACAATGAAGCGGGAAACCACTTATGGTCATTTTACACACATAAAGCAAAATGGTTTATCAAATCATTCTGTTACATCTTTCATTACATAGTTGAAAATTATCTTTATACGAAGTTTGATAGGCTATATGAAATCCTGAAACCTAACAATGATTGGTTGATTAAAATAAAACACCATTTTTGCCCATAAATGTCTTTTTATTTTTATTTTTAAAAACGAGTCCTACATAGCCTAACAAATAAATAAATATTATTTTTCAAAAACGTTGTTTTTCTTATTTTTTTTTTCTTTTTCTTTTTCTTATGCTTGTTATGTTATTTTTATGCGTTTTTCTGGGTCTCAGGAGGATAGTACTATATTGGGTGAATTCAGTCAGGTAAATTGGTACACCTTTTCCCAACTGAGCCTTTTAATCCAATGACTCTATTAAATGTATAATTTGCCGTATTGTCGAAACTCTTACGCGCGCCACAGTGAGCAGGAGGAGCCCGTGCTCGAGGACTGGAGATGATCAGAGCTTCACATCTGCCACCAGAGGGAGAGAGAACATGCTCATCTGTGCAGGACTCGCGCGGGGCTGCGCACACGGGCGCGCGCGTTACACAGATGCGGCACGAGACAATGACACGCGTCTCTCAACTCGGACAATTAGGTAAGTTTACGCACAACATCAGATGAGACAACTTCATCGTTATTTCTACGAAACATGTTATAAAACATGAGGTGACCGCGTAAATAATGTTGGATAAAGTGCTAAATATTTACTGTGAAATATCTGTCATTATTGATGTCTAATTATTGTTATTCTTATTCATGAAACGTTTACAGTCTTGCTCTAATAATAAAGTAAATGGCCAGCAAACAGAATTGTTAATTTTTCATTTCAAGAAAACAAACCATAATTGTAAGCACAGTTGCGTTATGATACCTCAATAAAGCTCATGTTGCAGACGCGCTGAAATATTCCAGTTCTATTGCATTTTTTTAGTAATGATTTACATAGCCTACTGTGCGGTTATGACTGTGATTACAATTGAGGATGATATATAAATATTTAAACTTTTGCTTGATGTATCACAAGTTAAAACCCTTTTAATGCATCGTTAATAGATGTTTAATAAAGGCAGAATCTTATTAAAATTGAATAGGCTGTTGTTTAATAATATCAAATTGTAAAAGTAAAATGATTTTCACTTTGAAATAAGCATCACATCAATCCTTGAATGTATATACAGTCAAACTGTCCACTTTAACCGTTTGACCAACAAATAAGAGATTTTTGTTTCTTTAAAATGGCATTACCATCTAAAAGCTGTTGGTTTGCATTTGCAAAGATCATTATTTTCTTACTGCTTGGTTTCCTAAGAGATCTGAGTGCTTTTTAGTGACATACATTCATGTTTCCCTCATAGTGGATCACGTTGGTCCACTTTTTTAGTAATACAGACACATTGCAGAAGGAGAAAGTGCATTATAAATACGTTATCCGCAGGAGAAAGGCTTGCAGTGCTCATGGAGGCGATATTTTGAATAATATTCTGGTTGCTCTTTTCCATATATTTATAGAAAAAGGGAAATTAAGCTTTCAATGAACTAAAAGCACAATAAAAGTTTCTCAAAAAAATATAGTGAAAGTCTTCTGAAATCCCATACTGTAAAGGTGTTTTTTTCTGCCCCAAATATATGCTAAATATGTGTTGTAGACAAGTAAATATATTTTTGTAAATTGAACATTTCGTTTTAACGCTCATATGCCAAAATATATTTCATGCGCAAGAAAACACATTTCCAGTCTACACTGCATTTTGGCTAAATGCAAATGTGGATGGAATAGCCTTCTAAAGATCTACATGTTTTGTATCCATCATTTAAAATATACAGAGAATTAAACCACATGCCAACACCTTGAACTTTTGATTAAGTTCCTCAAAGTATTTCTCCTGCTTTTTTATAAACTTCAACTTTTGCAGTGTGACAAGTTTTAAAGTTCATGTACAACAATTAAAGTTTTTCTTTAAATATGAAGTTTGTAAATGTATTCTCTTGGTTTATGAATAAAAAAATAAATATTTTTATTTTATTTTAAAATAATAAATAAATCTGTGACGTTGTCTGTGAACTTCTTTCTGAAACGCGTCACAAAAATGGACCGAAACTCAGCGAATAATTGGAACGCAGACATGAGAGATATGTCTTTAGAAAGCTTGAAGTGTCTACTTTTAAACTCAGTAATATTGTTTACCACATGAAATAATATCAGTGTTTGTTGCCTGCGTTTATGTTTTCTTTCGTTGACCGTGATTGTTTTGTGTTTCATGTGCGGCTTCCTCCTACTGAAAATGAAATCTGAAGCATTATCAAAAGACAAGAACCAGCCTGGATCATGACCGCTGACTGCTAAGACGAGAAACCCTCCAGAAATAACAAGAGCTCCTTCTCTCACTCACTCACTCACTCCTCCTGTGTTTCTGCCATGGCGGACGCAAACATCTCTCAGGTGGCAGCCGTGTACGTGAACCCTCGTAGTCAAGTTCCCGTTCTGGACGTCCATGACGCTTACACGGACTTCTACGACATGGACTATGGCGTTCCTGCTGACGAGATGCCGGACACCACGCAGGGGCTGGCCTACTTCGTGGCCACCATCGTCATCGGAGCGGTCCTGATCTGTATCATGTTGGTGTGTGGCTTCGGAAACTTGTTGTTCATCGCCACTCTGGCCCGATACAAAAAACTCAGGAACCTCACCAACCTGCTGATCGCTAACCTGGCCATCTCCGACTTCATCGTGGCGGTGGTTTGCTGCCCTTTCTTGGTGGATTACTATGTGGTCAAGCAGCTCTCCTGGGACCATGGGAAAGTGCTGTGTGCCTCCGTCAACTACCTCAGGACTGTGTCTCTGTACGTGTCCACCAATGCCTTACTGGCCATCGCCGTCGACAGGTCGGTGTGATTTAGATATCCTAGCCAACCCGGTCTCATCCAAAGACGTCATATAACTGACGTTTTGGGACGTTTTTTGACCATACGTCAATATTCGCCTTTTTAGGGCCCCCTTAAACGTCGGTAGATGAGGTTATGGGATCCTAACTCTACCCCAGACCTAAACTTAACCCTAAACCTAACCCGTCACCTAACTGACGTTAAAGGTAAAGCGTCAGTTGTATGACGGCCCGGGATCGCCATCTACTGACGTTTAAGGGGGCCCTAAAAAGGCGGATATTGACGTATGGTCAAAATACGTCCCAAAACGTCAGTTATATGACTTTTTGGGATGAGACTGTGTTATCCTAGCATACTGTAAAAATGGATATATATCGAATCAATAAAGTTGTGGCAACAGAGTACAAGCAATATTATTAATTACGTTTAACAAATCAGATTTGAGTAATAATTAGTCAAATCAATTCTTTAAAAGTTCAATTCAATTCAATTCAAATGTATCTTTGTAGCGCTTTTCAACATATTAACATATTGTTTCAAAAGCACCTTTACAGAAAGTGCATTTCAGGATTGTACAGAGAAAAATACAGTTAGTTAATCATGTATTAATTTAGGGTAAAACATATCGCCGGCGTTACTGTATGTTAAAAGTACAATTAAAAATTACAATTAGTAAAATGTAAAAAATTCTGAATAACAGACAGACGTCAAAGATTAATTAAGAACTCTTTATTATAGATTGCCGACATTGAAGACACCTGATGTTAACAAGCAGAATCACTGAAAGAGAAAACGTAATGTTAAGTCACCATTATGGTGATCGTTGTTTGTTTCAGTTGGGCTCTTAAGTCGTTTACTTTACGTTTGTTTGGCTGCTGTACCCGAGTTATGATAGCCAGATGAACAGATAGAAAAGGCGATCTGACAACCCGGCCTCACGGGAATTCGTACGAATTCTACGAGGTGGCTAATTCGTAACAATTCGTACGACCTCACTCGTACGATTTTGCTAAATCGTACATATTTTATATACATATATGTACAGCTTCACTACTTCCTGAATTTCAGCCAGCTCCTTGTTTCCTGTCTGCCATTATTGGACACATTAATTAATTCAGGTGTGCTTGACCTCAGTAGTCATGGCAACAATAATCAGACACACCTGAATTAATCAATTTTGTCCAATAATGGCAGACAGGAAACAAGGAGCAGCTGTGCATAAAGCCCATTCGTATGAATTCATACGAATTGCCTACCCCTGACCCCGCCCCTAAACATAACCGTCACGTGGGTTTAGACAAATCGTACGAATTCGTACGAGTGAGGTCGTATGAATTAGTACGAATTAGCCACTTTTGAATCACTCGTACGAATTCGTCCGAATTGGTCGTGAGATAGCGTAGCAACCGATGGTGTTGGTTATGTTTTAACACAATAATTTGCCCTGAATCACTGAACTCATAGAGCCCAATTTTCTTGGTTATTTAATACATTTACTTTTATTGATTTTTGTAGCACTGGCCTTGTACAGCATAATATTTGCAATGAAATCTGCATATTTAGTTGCCGAAATGTTCTTGGCTTTCAGATGCATTATGCACTGAGGCTCTTATACTCTTCAAATACAACTCAGCTGTGAGGAAAATATTGCATACTCTGCAACAAAAGCTTTCCAGTTATTCAGTAGGATTGAAATATCTGCCATGCATTATCCTGTATGGAGAATAAAGCAAGTGAAAACCTGTTCACTATCCTAGCAAGCCAATGTAAGGAATGGTTCAATTCAAAACGGAAATCCTGTCATCATTTACTCACCCTCAAGTCGTTCCAAACCTGTGTGAGTTTCATTATTCTGTTGAACACAAAGGAAGATACTTTGAATTTGAAGAGTTTGGGTTACCAGCTACAATAAACAATTGGTCCCCATTGACTTCCATAGAAGGAAAAAGGAGTCAATGGGTGGTTACAACTGTGTGGTTACCGACATTCTTCAAAGTATGTGTTCTTCAAAAAACATTCTTCTTTCGTGTTCAGCAGAAGAAAGAAACAAATACATGTTTGAAACAACTTGAGGGGGACCAAATGATGACCGAATTTTCATTTGGAGTGAACTATTCCTGTAAAAATCATATATAAAAGTAATATGAAAATTTTAGATGACTGATAATTCTTTATATTAGAAAGCCGATAATGATATATTGGCCGATAAATCTAAATTACTATTTTTTTTTTATTACGAAAAATGTATTACAAAAGTCTCACAACTAAAAGTCATGTCCCAAGCACTTCAACATAAATCAAACAAAAGAAGTACAGTAGCATAGTTTGTAACAGTGTAAGTTTTCAAAATAAATTTTAAACTTTCTACACCAAAAATGTAAATTAAAATTAAAATCATATTTCAAGCACTTCAAACCCATCATTGTGAAAAATGTGTATCTGAAGTGTCTCAGTTAAAGAAATAATCCATTATTTATTGGTATTAATTTATCGGCCAAATTTTCTCGTTGAACCGATAACTATAACATTTAAAATGAACATATCGGCCGATATCAATATGGCGGCTGATATATCGTGCATCCCCAGGCAATAAGTCACCAGCTTAAAGAAGTGAATTAAAGGATTAGAGAATGTGATGCATTATTAACAGTACAGCAATAATCACAATAAACAATACTTCTGGCAATTAAAATAATTCATTAGTCTAAATGTAAGCTATTTAAAGTTGACAAATAATGAAAAAAAAAATCTCATTATTTACTCTCTCTTGTTTTTTTCTAAAACCATAAGCTGTTATTTTTGTGTTGGTCCAAAAGGATAATTTTCAAAGAATCGTCATACAGCTGTTTTCCATGATATAAGACCCCAGATAGCAGCACACATATGTCTTTAAGACGTCAGTTTAACAACATACATTCTAAATCATTACATCTTAAAGATATATTCTAAACGTCTCTGTGATGTATGTGCGGGACTTCAAAAACACAAAACAGCATAAAAAGCTTTGTGGGGTGAAATAGTCCATATAACTATTCCCAGTCTTCTGATGTCATACAATAGCAGGACATAAAAAAAATAGAAATTGAAGCTGTTATTTACTCTGTGAAATCTCATTCAAATTTGCATTCACATGTCGACACACCATGGCAGGATTGATGTCAGTGTGTGTCGCAGCTGAACATTACACACTCGCATATCTCTTCACATTTGAATATGTCACATTTCATTCAGTAACACTGGTGAAGGGAAAGACTATCGTGAATAACAACTCTTATTCCTCCTGGATCTACTAGTACTTGGCAGATTTGACAATCATGGTCACTATGAATTATTATTATAATAATCATAATAATAAAATGTCCCTTTGTGTTAAAAAAATTAATGCATATTGTACATTGGAACAACATAAAAATGAGTAAAGAGTGATGTAATTTTAATGTTATTAACTTTTTATGACGCCGCTGTATTTATAATGCATTTTAATGGTATTCTTAATGCATTTTAAAAACCTTAATATTCATAACAACAGTTATAACACACAATAAGCATATTATAGTTCCCTAGGTCTAATATATGGCTCATACCTTGGCATTGATTAAGTATCTGGCTCATCTTACAGTAAAGTCTTCATGGAAACATTTAAAAGGCTTTATAAGGTACTCATAATATTTTTCAGTGCTTTTTGTCTGCTTCAAGTAATAACATGAGTTATAACTGTTGTTACGGTTATTCATAAGATGATATAACATATTATGTGTAATTATACATGCATTATAATGCCTTAAGAATACCGTTATAATGCATTTTAAATAAAGGCTTCACAGAAAGTGTTTACCAGCTTATTTAAAACTCCGAACCCTGTTTTATTCAATAAATAAAACCCAACCCGCTTCCAGAAATAGAGACTGTGCTAATGCTAATGCTAATGCTAATGCTCACATATAAATGACTGTTGGAGATATTTCTGTAAAAATGTGATTGAATCCCACGGGCAAGAAATTGTTTAAAATGCGGGTATTCTTTACATCCTTTTCCAGTATAACACACACGCTGCAACTCGAAATGTGATAAAGCATGTGCGAACATTTCCCATATTAATGATCAGTGTGTGTTGTCCTGACTCTTATATCAGAGAGTGAATCAAGATTACATTTCAGCTCCTGCTCTATTTCTTTACTAATAGCTTTTAAAGTTTCCCCCGACACTTCATCTAAGCTAGTCATTTTACACAGTTCGTCGTACCTCGTCAGTGTTTTTAATTATCAAAAAGGCCTCACGAAAACCACTTATGATTACATTTGCCTTGCTGTTTGACTGGTCTGTAATGACAGTCAATAATTAAGGAACATTTAATTATGAATGGCTTACAAGTTTCTGATCAACTGAAAGACATCCTTAAATAGAACAAATTGTACTAGATGAGCATTTCCTAAAGGAGCATTAGTGCAGCAAATTAATTGTGTTAAAGTCCGCTTGAAATGAAGTTGCTCTAGTCTTTTCTCCTCTATTGTGTCGAGTGAAACTTCTGGAACAAGAACAGATGTGGGCGGAGCTTGATTGTGTCTGTGGGGAGGTGATTGGCTGATTGGATGGTTGTGCTTTGCTATTGGCTGATCTCATGTGAGTGACAGGTTGCCCCGCCCACATCATCAGAGAAGAGATGCTGCGAGAGGAACTTATTCTGATTCAAGATTACCAGGAACATCGATTTAACACAATAATGATGTGCTGATGAATTATAATAAATACTGCAACATTAAACTGAATTGATTTCACAGTGACTTCCATGTGTTAGTGAGCTTTAGGTTTTCACACACATGACTCGCTGTGCAGTGTAAAGTTTGCAGTTATGTTAATTATTTTATATTTATAAAATAATAAGAAAGATGTGATTATTCACTATTCAGTATGGAAAAAAAAGGATAGTTTACTCAAAAAATAAAATTATCTCCACAAGCTTGCACACTTTACTTGTATGACTTTTACTGACATTGATGAAGATGCAATACATAATTATGCAAATTCAAAAGGAGAAAGAGCTGCATGATTAATCATTAAATCATTAATCATGATTAAATGATCAATTAAGTGATTCGGCTCAGATTATTAAATCTTAAGTCTGATCACATCAGTGTTCTGATCCGTTGTCTTGTGTGGATATGAAACCGCTTTACTAACAGTCCTTTCAACACACAGTATCAATATTTCTGTCTTACAATCATTCATATTATCACAAAAGTACTAGAATAAAAGTGTATTGTTCAACGGTTCACAAAATTCACGGTTTGGTTCGATACGATACGCCAAAAACAAAGAAATGCCAGAGAAATGTTCTATTTATTAAAAGAAAAGTTCAATAAATGTGAGTTTTCCTTCATGTTGAAACTTTTAGTTTTATAAATGACATTTGAGTTTTAACATTTGAGTTTTGAAGTGCTGGAAAATATATATAAATGCATTTTACTATTTCACCCAAACTTCCAGCGAGTGTTACTACAGTAAACCCACGGTGAATGTTGCTGATCTGTGGACTTACGGCCTGTACATGTTAACAAAATTTCTCCTGGTTTCCACATAAGTGCTGTTTGATCCGTTAATAACAGAGAATATGTTTCTCACTAGATCTCGCTGCAATGTTATTACTTTATCTCCGCCCCTGATACCTAACCCCACCCCTAAACCTACCCATCTCTGCCCCCTGATCCCTATCCCCACCCCTAAACCTACCCATCTCCACCCCCTGATCCATAACCCCACCCCTAATACTACCCATCTCCGCCCCCTGATCCATAACCCCACCCCTAAACCTACCCATCTCCACCCCCTGATCCCTAATCCTACCCATCTCCGCCCCTTGATCCTTAACCCCGCCCCTAATCCTACCCATCTCCACCCCCAGATCCCTAACCCCACCCCTAATCCTTCCCATCTCCACCCGCTGATCCCTAGCCCCGCCCCTTATCCTAGCCATCTCCGCCCACTGATCCCTAACCCCACCCCTAATCCTACCAATCTCCACCCCCTGATCCCTAACCCCACCCCTAATCCTACCCATCTCCACCCCCTGATCCATAACCCCACCCCTAATACTACCCATCTCCGCCCCCTGATCCATAACCCCACTCCTAAACCTACCCATCTCCACCCCCTGATCCCTAATCCTACCCATCTCCGCCCCCTGATCCCTAACCCCACCCCTAATCCTACCCATCTCCACCCCTTGATCCTTAACCCCGCCCCTAATCCTACCCATCTCCACCCCCAGATCCCTAACCCCACCCCCTAATCCTTCCCATCTCCACCCCCTGATCCCTAACCCCACCCCTAATCCTTCCCATCTCCACCCCCTGATCCCTAATCCCACCCCTAATCCTTCCCATCTCCACCCCCTGATCCCTAGCCCCGCCCCTTATCCTAGCCATCTCCGCCCACTGATCCCTAACCCCACCCCTAATCCTACCCATCTCCACCCCCTGATCCCTAACCCCACCCCTAATCCTACCCATCTCCACTCCCTGATCCTAACCCCACCCCTAATCCTACCCATCTCCACCCCCTGATCCCTAACCCCACCCCTAATCCTACCCATCTCCACTCCCTGATCCCTAACCCCACCCCTAATCCTACCCATCTCCACCCCCAGATCCCTAACCCCACCCCTAATCCTTCCCATCTCCACCCCCTGATCCCTAACCCCACCCCTAATCCTTCCCATCTCCACCCCCTGATCCCTAGCCCCGCCCCTTATCCTAGCCATCTCCGCCCACTGATCCCTAACCCCACCCCTAATCCTACCCATCTCCACCCCCTGATCCTTAACCCCACCCCTAATCCTACCCATCTCCGCCCCCTGATTGCTAACCCTACCCATTTGCGCCCCCTGATCCTAACCCCACCCCTAATCCTACCCATCTCCACTCCCTGATCCCTAACCCCACCCCTAATCCTACCCATCTCCACCCCAGGAACCTTAACTCCACCCCTAAACAAAACAAAAACAAACAAAAAACAACTTTTTAGTGAATTTCCCTGTACAGTGTGAATGCAAAATGACCCTGCTCATCTTTGTGGTGTGTAGGTATATGGCCATCGTTCATCCCTTGAGGCCCAGAATGAAGCTCCAGACCGCATACTGTCTCATCACCGGGGTGTGGGTCGTCCCGATGTTCATTTCCATACCGTCTGCATACTTCGCGTCCGCCACCAAAGTCCCCAACGGGGCGAACCGCAGCAAGACCTTCTGCGCCCAGATCTGGACGGTGGACCAGCAGCTGTACTACCGCTCGTACTTCCTCTTCATCTTCGCGGTGGAGTTCGTGGGGCCGGTGCTCACCATGGCCCTGTGTTACCTGCGCATCTCCCGGGAACTCTGGTTCAAGAGCGTGCCGGGTTTCCAGACGGAGCAGATCCGCAAGCGCCTGCGCTGCCGGAGGAAGACGGTCATGGTGCTCATCGGGATCCTCACCGCGTACATCCTCTGCTGGGCTCCGTACTACGGATACACAATCCTGCGGGATTTCCACCCGACGCTCATCTCGCGGGAGCGCAACTCCCTGGTGGCGTTCTACATCATCGAGTGCATCGCCATGAGCAACAGCATGATCAACACTTTCTGCTTCGTCAGCGTGAAGAACAACACGGTCAAATACTTCAAGAGGATCGTTCTTCTGCGCTGGAAATCCACATACACCTCCGGGAAGACCGTGGAGGAGACGGACATCCATCCCAACCTCCCCGAATGTAAGAAGGGAGCCGAACTGAGTGGTTTTCACGTCACCCACATTACAGACGATTAAAGAGTACTGGTAACACTATAGAATAAGGTTCATTAGTTAACCAACATTAACTACTCTAACAAGAGCAAAACACTTCTTGCAGTATTTATTAATCTTTCTTAATGTTAATACAGCTGATAATGTTAGTTCACATCAACTAATGTTAACAAATACAACCTTTGATCATGTCTTAGTAAATCTTAAAATTAATATTAAATAAGATTAATTAATGCTGAAGTAGTGCATTTCATTCTTAGTCCATGTTAGCTAAAGTAATTAACTAATGAACGTTATTGTTGTGTTACCAGATGTTGTTTATACTGGCATTGTCTTGTGACTGTTGTTATGTTCTCGTGGTTTTAGTCAATTTCTTTCCTGTGAAATTCTTTGTACAGTATGTATAAGCGATCATTTCAGTTGTTTTGCACAAATGTATTTTATGAGTAAATGAACTGATCAGCATATTGTAAAGGACGTAGGTAAAATATAAAACTACTGACTTTCTTTTTTACTGAACAACATTTTGTTTGTTTTTTGGCAACGCTTTACTTAAAAGCTTTATATATAATGCATTATAAAAATGTTTAATGCATCAATTATGCTCCGTATCATGTATTATGATCTCATGAATAATTTCAACCACAATTATAATACATTATAATACTTATCTATTCATTGTTACACCTTGAGAAAGTATAATGCATTAAAGCACATGAAAATCAACCAATTTCATATGCAACAAGGAATCTGCAAATATTATAATGCATTTTAACTTTGGTTACTACGATTATTTATGACTTTTTTTTTTATTCACTCAAAAGGTAAATCTATTTCTCTTAGGAGAAACCGAGTGGGATTTTTTTACTTCCACAACTTTAAAGCTCTATTTATGAAAAAAATTTCGGCAGTATTTGTATAAATACAATTATAGACTCATTGAATCACCACTCAGTAATTTACTATCATGCATTACAGATTATTTGAAAATGATAAGCAGGATCTTTTTTCAGTGGATGTTTTATATTTGGAAGAAATTAATTTTTCCATAGTTCTGGAAATGTGGACATTTGCTGTCTTTTGTGTTGTTAATACAGTGTCTGCATGCAATCTAGCCAAATAAAGTTGAACCTGAGAACCATGTGTCATGTAAGTATTACAGTCCTATAATTTTACAGTCATAATTCAAGAAGCAATATCGATCAGTTTCGTGGTGATAAACATTCGATCGCACATAAACTGTGAGTTATATTTCTCTGTGCTCTGTAAAGCAAGGTCTCTATCTATCTGAAGTCCAAGGACAGTTCATTCATAATTTACAGAATCTGTCGATACTTAACTCATCACATGAAAAATTATATTTAGTGTGGTCATTGTTGAATATAGTAGAGAAGTTTAATCTAACTTTCACAAAACAACTGTATCTTTGATGAAAGACTAATTAACAAATTTAATTACACAAGTTTTCAGTAATATTAATTAACTACATGTCTATGGGTTTGGTTTTGTTCAGGGTTAGGCGCATGTAATTATGCACAATTTAAAGTTTTACTATTTTATTGATATGTATTTCTATAGTACATGTAACAATGACACCAAAAGTGCTACCAACATATCTGCCCTGTCTCAACATGTATCCAGCTCAATAGCAGTACTTTTGCAATACAAAATCATTATAACTAACAATTATTCTTTTGATGCAAGTAAATTGTTAAAGACACCTAATATAAAGTGGGACCAAAAAGGGTTTTCCTTACATTGCAGTGCAGTCATCTATTATCTTCAGTACAATAAACTCAAAACTTTTCAATTGTGTCACCATTTACCCCTCACGTAGCTCCAAACCGAGCCTTTTTTTCTCTTGAAATATGAAAAGAGACATTATAAAAATGTCAAAGCTATTGATTTTTCCAGAATGAAGAGCAGGCCGATCAGTAGCTGTCAAATTCTGCGGTGCTTTTGTTACATACAAATACAATGTTGTATCATTTGATCTCTGATTCCCTTCAATACCGAAGGAAACCAAAGAAAGTCCCCAACAAGGACAAGGAGGACTTGGGATACTGGCATTTTTGGTGTGATTGGGATATTTTGTCCTCATAATGTGGGGTTTTCTGAAACACACACAAGAGCAGAGGTGTAAAGTCTAGGTTCAGAAAGTAAAAGTCCTCCTCAGTATTGTGTTCCTGTCTCCTGGATTTGCTGATTATCACAGTTCTTCAGTGAAATAAATCAGAGTTCATGGGTGGAATAAACATAAGACAGGACTTTACTTTCTGACCGCTGGACTTTACAAGAGCAACAACTGATATATTCATCATGTATATCATACAAACCCGATTCCAAAAACACGTTGGAACACTGTACAAATTGTGAGTAAAAAAAGGAATGCAATAATTTACATTGATTAACTGTTTTGGGTTTTGGATTTCATGAGAGCTACACATTCCAAAGGACGGGTAGCAATAAGAGGCCCAACTGGAGGACCAACTTATTAGGTCAATTAGCAACATGATTGGGTATAAAATGAGAGTGACAGTGTCAATTCCCCCAATGCTGCTGCGAAAAATAGTGGAGCAATTCAGAAATGAGTTTGTCAGAGAAAAATTGCAAATAGTTTGAAGTTATCATCATCTACAGAGCATAATATCATCCAAAGATTCAGAGAATCTGGAACAATCGCTGTCCATAAGGGTCAAATCCGGAAAACCATTCTGGATGCCCGTGATCTTCAGACCCTTAGACGACACTGCATCACATACAGGAATACAGTAATGGAAATCACAACAATCACAGTCATTTCTGCAAAAGGATTCCCGACCAAGTATTGAGTGCATAACTGAACATAATTTTTTGAAGGTTGACTTTTTTTTCTGAATTAAAAACACTTCTTTTATTGGTCAGATGAAATATGCTAATTGTTTGAGATTTGGAATTTTGGGTTTTCATGAGCTGTATGCCAAAATCATCAGTATTAAAACAATAAAAGACCTGAAATATTTCAGTTGGAGTGCAATGAATCTAAAATATATGAAAGGTTAATTTTTGTCATTACATTATGGAAAATAATTAACTTTTATCACAATATGCTATTTTTTTTTTTTTTTAGAAGGACCTGTATATCAGCAGGCATGTTCATCCCTGCGTCTCAATGTCCATACTATCCATCCTAAACTTGTAAGTTGAAGAAAGAAGTTGGTTGTCAGGGGATGTAGCTCAGTGGTAGAGCGCATGCTTTGCATGTATGAGGTCCTGGGTTCAATCCCCAGCATCTCCAAACAATTACTTTGCTTGTTTATTGAACCTCGGAACAACATATGTTTGCATTCCAGTGTTGACCGTTATCACCTATACATTTTGATTTAATGGTAAATGTAGGTAAATTAGAGATTACATGTTTCACCATGAGGGGATGTAGCTCAGTGGTAGAGTGCATGCTTTGCATGTCTGAGGTCATGGATTCAATCCCCAGAATCTCCAAGCAATGTTGGTCTTTTACGTTGAATGTTTTTCTCCGAGCTACATCCCCTCATGGTGATGTGTGTTCTTGTATTTACCTACATGTGTGTTTGAATCAAAATTTATAGGTGATAAAGGTCAACACTGGAATGCATACACATGTGGTTTTGAGGTTTAAGAAACAAGCAAAGGAAGTAATGGAAAGTTCCACATGGCTTGGAGACTGAACCCATGAACTCATACATGCATAACATGCACTTTACCACTGAGCTACATCCCCTTATTTAGCTATAGTTTAAAGGAGCTGTATGCAAGAAATTTATTTCAATTAATCATAATTTTTTCTTGGTATGTCACTAGACTTTAAGAAATCATGTTCATTTCAAATACTTATATCACTGACAACAGTAGTCCGGCCAGGATATTGTCACTTAAAAAGTGAAGTCGCAGCCCTTGACTGATGTTGATGTTGTCATGTTGTGTTTTTCTTCTGCATCACCCTCCACCAATCTACCAATCACGGACTGTTGTGGCATTCGTGTTGCCAGCTCTTCACTAGTTACCACAGCTGCAGATATAAACATGTCGGATTCGGATAAAAAAATTCTAACGTTGCGAAACCCCAAAAAACTCGAAATGAATCCGAAATACTTTGTTACAAAGTCTGAAATAAATAATTAACAGAAAAAAAACCTGTGCAGGACTCGTCACTTGCATTTGGAAGTTTCAAGTAGCAGCCTACATTCCTGCAGCATATCTGGCAACCTCGAGTCATGGGGGAAGGCGGGGAAACCCTAATTTGAAAGTGATTGCA
The DNA here is from genome assembly GCF_988280905.1 of Pimephales promelas. NCBI lineage: Eukaryota > Metazoa > Chordata > Actinopteri > Cypriniformes > Leuciscidae > Pimephales > Pimephales promelas. The sequence continues at coordinate 34,961,972 of NC_142779.1, forward strand.
GTACCAGTTTTGGCCACAATCTTGCATACAGCTCTTTTAAATATTATTTTCTCCATACACAATATATACGTAAGACATGCCTTTGACTTTAAAGTCCAACATTGTTTGGAGATGCTGAGTATTGAACCCAGAACCTCATACATGCAAAGCATGCGCTCTACCACTGAGCTACATTGTCTGTTCAACTGATGTTTTCTCTTGTTTAAATATTATTTTCTTTATGCACAATGTATATGTGATATTTGCCTTTGACTTAAAATAACAACATTGTTTGGAAATGCAGGGGATTGAAACTAAGACCTCATACCTAGGAAGCATCTGAGCTAAAAGCCCTCATAGTAATCAGTGTGTTCTGTTATTTACCTACATGTACCTTTAAATCAATATTTACAGGTGATAAAGATCAACACTAGAATGCATACATATGTGGTTCTGAGGTTCAAGAAACAAGTAGTGAAAGTAATCGAAAGTTCCACATTGCTTGGAGATGTTGGGGATTGAAACCAGGAGCTCATTCATGCAAAGCATGTGCTCTACCACTGAGCTACAACAGCTAAACAAATTTAGCTGTTGTTTTTTTCTTGTTTAAATATTATTTTCCTTGTGCACAACGTATATGTGATATGCCTTTGACTTAAAAAGACCAACATTGCTTGGAGATGCAACCCAAGACCTCATGATGGAAACAAAAAAGCATCATCAGCTGAATCAGAGGATGTAGCTCAGTGGTAGAGTGCCTGTTTTGCATGTATGAGGTCTTGGGTTCAATCTCCAGCATCTTGAAGCACTATTGGTCTTATAAGTTGGTCTTATAAGTGTGTTCTGTTAAGTACCCGTGCCATTAAATCAAAATGTATTGGTGATAAAAACGTCAACACTGGAATGGATACATATGCAGTTCAGAGGTTTAAGAATCAAGCAAAGAAAGTAATGGAAAGTTCCACATTGCTTGGACATGCTGGGGATTAAACCCATGAATTAATGCATACAAAGCATGTGCTTTAACATTGAGCTACACACCCTGAGTTTGTTTTTTTTTCTTGTTTAAATATTGTTTTCTTTATGTAAGAAATATATGTGAGAAATGCCTTTGACTTAAAAGTCCAGCATTGCTTGGAGATGCTGGGAATCAAAGACCGGAAATACTGTAGGTCGTGTAAGTCGACAAGTGGTCAAGTACAAAGACGGCAACTGTTGGTATTTGGACAGGCGCATAAAAAATGTGCAGACTGGTGCTTCCCCAAGATACATACACTCTACAGGTCCAGAGGAGAATCAAGAATGATCAATTAAGGTAAAAGGGGTGGAGCCACCTTAACTCAAAGCTGTACAAAATGGGAAAGCCAAGAGCTGGTGTGTGTTGAGGTGTTTGTGTTGAAGTTTGTTAGGATGGGGTTCCTGAAAGTTGTCTTAGTGGTTATGATTGTTGTGTTTGATCTGCCTGATGTCTTGGGAAGTTTGAGGAACAGTCATAGTCCAAGAAGCATGGGGCCAAAATCAGACCCAGCTACCAGAAGTCCTGCCCTTTCTCCTCTAGGGCTCTGGAACCCTTTGCAAGTGGCTTCTCAGTTTCAGAGTCCTCTGGGTCCCGACTCCAAAAGCCTTGCACAGGATCCTTTTGGCCTTCAGGAGAAGCTGCTGTTGCAGGGTCCAGTGAAGCCTTTGGATTGGTGGTATCCCATTGTTCCAGAGGTGCAGAGCGAGGTGGCGGTGGACTTCCAGTTGAGGCAACCTGTGACTCCCAGCAGCGTAGCGGTTCAATGTGGAGAGAACCGGGTTCTCGTAGAGGCCCAGCAGGACTTCTTCAGCAATGGTCAGTTGATCCAGCCAACTGGTCTGTCTTTAGGTGGATGTCCTGTTGTTGGTCAGGATCCTGGGGCAAGAGTGCTCATCTTTGAGTATGAGTTACAGGACTGCAACAGTGTGCTGATGGTAAGAGTTTATCAATCTTAATGGGTTATATGTTGTGATAGAGGACCTTTCAAGGAATGTCAGTTCAGTTGGTTTTATGTTAGTTAAGACCAAGTTCTGTCTACTTGAATGGGTCAATCCTTAATGTTCAAGTGACTTGCCTTTTAAATAACCCTTCAAACCAACATCTGACGTAAACTATTCCATAAACGGCGTGAAAGGAGCTTAAACAATAACAAATCTTGTACACTTAATTGTGTTTACCTTGGAACCTTACCCTGGAGTGTGCATGTTCAATCGTAAGTACATGCTTCCAAAACCTTGACTTTCTCTGGAAACACAGGTGCTTCTGAGAGCAGTTGTGATGTATTTACTTTTTTAGGAGTTCCACCATATTGCACAATGCACCTTTTCTTATTCGTATAAATGTGAGTGCATGGTCTTGGTGAATGTTAAATCTTTGGGACGACCCTCTTGTTAACCACAGTCTTTTTACAGATTAATGAGGATGAGCTTGTCTACACCTTCTCTCTTACCTACACCCCTGAGGCGCTTGCAGGTACTCCGATTACCCGGACCGATGGTGCAGTTGTTGGTGTTCAATGCCATTATCAAAGGTAGGGGATCTCTGTGACGTTCTGCACTTTCTCATGTGACTGGGAGACATTTTAATGTTTAATTTCATGAACCGCAGGCTCCAAAATGTAAGCAGTGATGCCTTGAGGCCAACATGGGTCCCTTATGCCTCAACAGAGGCTGGTGAAGAAGTCTTGGTCTTCTCCCTGAAGATCATGATGGGTTGGAACATGTGTTCTTTGAATAAAATGTAACCTTTACCTTGCTATTGTGGCTGTACCTAAATTTTTTTTTGTGTATGTGTGTGTAGATGATTGGTCATATCAGAGGCCTTCATACTCGTATTTCCTGGGTGGTGTTATTAACATTGAGGCATCTGTGAAGCAGTACAATCATGTGCCTCTGCGTGTGTTCGTGGATCACTGTGTGGCCACTCAAGTACTTGATGTGAACTCCCTTCCGAGATATTCCTTCATTGAGAATCATGGGTAAGGTCATGGCCCTTGATGTGGTAGGACTGTTTAAGTTGCCTTTTGTAACTGTCACAGTCATGGGTAAGGTCTAGTTGCTTGATGCTCTACAGTTGACATTCATGATTTGCTCTTTGTGATGGTTTTGTCGTCAGGTGCTTTGTGGATGCCAAAACTACAGCTTCCAGCTCCCGCTTCATGCCTCGGTCACAAGCTGACAAGATCCAGTTCCAGCTGGAGGCGTTCATGTTCCAGGAGGGCAACAGTCCCTCTGTATGTATTATGACCATCAGGAGTTAACTTGACTTCTCCCATCTTCTTTGGTTTTGTGACTTGTCTGTCATCTCTTGCAGATCTACATCACATGTATTCTGAAGGCCACTATTGCTTCTGCACCCAGTGACGCTCAGCGCAAATCCTGTTCATTTGCCAACGGGTATACGTTTTTATCTTTATTTGCATGCTAAGATGACTTTTTCTCATGTTGAAGGCACCATTTCTTTGTATTGTTGCAGGTGGTTTGCTGCTGATGGAAACGACCAAGTTTGTGGTTGCTGTGACTCATCATGTGGTCCTGATGGTGAATTTCTTGCTTCTCCCTATGGAGGTTGGTAGCATTTGCTCTTTCTAGGATTGCTTTTGATTCAAGTGCTCTAACTTGGTTTTTTCTTCTCTCTAGGCATTCAGTGGGAAGGCAAGGCCTCACTTGGTCCTGTAATGGTTCAAGGGCAAAAGAGTTCACAATAAAACTGACAAATCAATGGTTCAAGTCTGGTTCAACTGCTTTTGTCTTTGAAAAAGTGCTGCATTCTGTCAATGTGATAACCAATAGTCCTTCTGTACTTAAAGTCCTATACAGCATGCAACCAAAGAGTTCCAGAGTATAACTTCTCTTTCTCCATGAGGAGCTTAATGATTAACATTTTAAAGACTGCTAGTGAAAGCCCATGTTTATGCTTTAGAAGCCATTAGTTTGTTATTTGTTTAACAAGACTTCTGGTGAAAATCATGCAATGGCAGCCATAGTACAGTGGTGGCAGTGCACTCCCCACACCTGTGGAGAGATTATGGATCCAATTCAATGGATGGGGATTATTAGGAGGCCATGATTGGCAGGGCCAATGGAGGGGATTTGTCCGGGACACTGGGGTTACACTCTTGCTCTTTATGAGAAGTGCCATGGGATTTTTAATAACCACCAGTCAGGACCTCAGGTTAACATCTCATCTGAAGGACGGTGCTCTTAATCTGGCAAAAAAATTCCAAAAGACCAGGGAACACCTTATCCAATGAAGCACTGAGGGTGATGTAATTGAGTGTCTTAATATTTTCTTGTCTCTGCATATTTGCTGGTTCATTTGAAATATTTCAATGTGACATTTGTTCTACATGCCTATAGTGCAAATTGATGCTAAATTTTCATTTTAGAAAATAAGGGTTTCTATTAGAGAACTGTTTGGGGTGTGTATGTTGTAGGAAAAAATGTCAAAGTATCCAAGGAAAATCCTAAAGGAACCAGCAGTGACTTGGTTTTCTGGGCTCTGGTGCTATACCTGCAACACTCAATAGACTGAATATTTATGCATGCGCATAATGTAATTTTTCACAAGTTCGCTTTCTTTGTGTGTGCACTTTGAATATATTTATTTTTTTCAAAAGTTTGCTTTGGCCTGCAAAAAGCTGTTGCCATGTAATTGGCCAATGCATACTTTTTTTTTTTTTTTTATTTTTTTTTTTATTGTGTTTTGTAAATGCCCACTTAATGTGTAAGAGAAGAGACAGAGTTTCTGTGCAAAAATTCAAATTCTTGGTCACTTGACCACATGTCTGTTTGACAGGAAGTGTGTATGCCAGACTGCCCCATGTTTTAAAAATACCAAAGCTCAGTGCCATTAATGTCCACTAAACCCACACCATATGAATTCCGCTTCGGAGTGGTATTCAAGGCTAAGGGTATCCCATCATGTATCGTGTATGGAAACTAGAATGCCCCTAAATCACGAGATGGGGAAAACATGGTAATACTTTATTTTGATGGTCCCTTTTGAACATTCTGTTGACTGTAGACATGTCCCAATTCAGAGACTGCGTCCTCAAAACAGATTAGAGTAGTGCAGATTATAGATAAAGTTCAAGAGGTGTAGCACACATCCAAAACAATAAAACTGGGTGCTGGGCAGTCAGGTAGCAACAAAAGTAAACAATAAGTCCACACACCAGAAGATGCTCCTAAGCAAATTTATTGGTTGCTCACACATGCACGTGTCACGTTTCGGGCCCAAGCCCTTCATCAGACATAAACAAGTGGGGAGACACCTCCATATATACAGCCATGCATGGTCACATGATCACAAACATCCAATCAAGTGAATGGGCAATTACATCACAAAAAAGAAAAAACAGATAAGAACATGAAAAGGGCATATACCAACATTAATAATATGCAACATGTATAATACAAAAAATTATTTTAGAAATATATTAGATAGCTAAAAAGAGGGGGGCTGCAGTGCTTAAAGCACAGCCTAAGTAGTATTTTGGAAAAGTATCCATATAAAAGACATCATACATACACAGCATTCACTCTACCACTGAGCTACTGTACATCCCCTCGTGGTGAGAAGTGTGTTCTGTTATTTACCAACATGTGACTTTAAAGGGACAATGTGTACTTTTTTATGTATTTTATTATTTAAAATCAATATTTTTATTCATAAATATGTCATCCATGGTGTACAAATACCTCTGCCAATTATGTGCCTTATCCTCGTAAACGAAGAATTTATTATCTTTATATACATGGGACGGGTAGGTCCACGGAGGCTTGCATGTAGTTCCGCCATCTTGAAAAACTATGATAGCAGAGAGGGGGGAAAAAAGTACTAGACCAACGCCTTTCCACAACGTGTTTTCGTTCAGAGCCAGCGTGACATGACTGAAGCAGCAGAAGAGGAGGAGCAGAGCGGTGAGAGGCGCTTCACGGCTCAGGCAAGTTTAAATGGCTGCATTGAAAATCCATTATAGGTGATTAACGTCAACACTGGAAGGCATACATATGCGGTTCAGAGTTTTAAGAAACAAGCACTTAAAAGAGTTTGACATATAAGACCAACATTGCTTGGACATGCTTATATTTTTTTATATTATATGCAATTTCTTTATGCAATATATGTGAGATATGCCTTTGACTTAAAAGTCCAACATTTCTTGGAGATCCTAGGGATCAAAGACCGGAAATACTGTAGGTCATGTAAGTGGAATATTATTCAACTTTCTTCAATATTATATCAAGTACAAAGACGGCAAGTGTGGCTATTTGGACAGAGACAGATGCATAAAAAAATGTGCAGACTGGTGCTTCCCCAAGATACATACACTCTACAGGTCCAGAGGAGAATCAAAAATGATCAATTAAGGTAAAAGGGGTGGAGCCACCTTAACTCAAAGTTGTATAAAACGGGAAAGCCAAGAGCTGGTGTGTATTGTGGTGTTTGTGTTAAAGATTGTTAGGATGGGGTTCCTGAAAGTTGTCTTAGTGGTTGTGATTGTTGCATTTGATCTGCCTGATGTCTTGGGAAGTTTGAGGTACAGTCATAGTCCAAGAAGCATGGGGCCAAAATCAGATCCAGCTACCAGAAGTCCTGCCCTTTCTCCTCTAGGGCTCTGGAACCCTTTGCAAGTGGCTTCTCAGTTTCAGAGTCCTCTGGGTCCCGACTCCAAAAGCCTTGCACAGGATCCTTTTGGTCTTCAGGAGAAGCTGCTGTTGCAGGGTCCAGTGAAGCCTTTGGATTGGAGGTATCCCATCGTTCCAGAGGTGCAGAGTGAGGTGGCGGTGGACTTCCAGTTGAGGCAACCCGTGACTCCCAACAGCGTAGCGGTTCAATGTGGAGAGAACCGGGTTCTCGTAGAGGCCCAGCAGGACTTCTTCAGCAATGGTCAGTTGATCCAGCCAACTGGTCTGTCTTTAGGTGGATGTCCTGTTGTTGGTCAGGATCCTGGGGCAAGAGTGCTCATCTTTGAGTATGAATTACAGGACTGCAACAGTGTGCTGATGGTAAGAATTTATCTTAATGGTTATTTGTTGTGGTGGAGGACCTTTCAAGGAATGTCAGTTCACTTGGTTTTACAATGCCAGTTAAGACCAAGTTATATCTATTTGAATAGGTCAATGTTCAAGCTATTTTCATTTAAATAACCCTTCACACCAACATCTGATGTAAACCGTCCCATAAATCGTATGAAAGGAGCTTAAACAATAACTCTTGTACCTTTTAATTGTGTTTCCAAAATGTGCATGCTTCCCAAACATTGACTTTCTCTGGCAACACTAGAGCTTTTGAAGGTGGCTGTGGGCATGTGAGGAGTATACTAATTAGTGTTTTCTCTTTGGGATTTCCACCATATTGCACGTTCTCTTAGAAATGAGTGCACAGTGTTGGTGTATGTAAAGTCTGTGGGATGACCCTCTTGGTAACCACAATCTTTTTACAGATGAATGAGGATGAGCTTGTCTACACCTTCTCTCTTACCTACACCCCTGAGGCGCTTGCAGGTACTCCGATTACCCGGACCGATGGTGCAATTGTTGGTGTTCAATGCCATTATCAAAGGTAGGAGGTCTCTGTGACTTTCTGCACTTCCTCATTCAACTGGGAGACCATTTAATGGGTACTTTCATGAACCGCAGGCTCCAAAATGTAAGCAGTGATGCCTTGAGGCCAACATGGATTCCTTATGCCTCAACAGCGGCTGGTGAAGAAGTCTTGGTGTTCTCCCTGAAGATCATGATGGGTTGGTACAGATTTTCTTTAAATAAAACGTTACCTTTGCTTGCTATTGTGGCTCTGCCTAATTATTTGTTCGTTTATTTTTTGTAGATGATTGGTCCTATCAGAGGCCTTCATACTCGTATTTCCTGGGCGGTGTTATTAACATTGAGGCATCTGTGAAGCAGTATAATCATGTGCCTCTGCGTGTGTTTGTGGACCGCTGTGTGGCCACTCAAGTACCTGATGTGAACTCTCTTCCGAGATATTCCTTCATTGAGAATCATGGGTAAGTGTATGGATCTTGATGTGGTAGGACTCTTAAGTTACCTTTTGTAAACACTATCACAGTCATGGGTAAGATCTAGTTGCTTGATGCTCTACAGTTGACATTCAGTTGGTTTCGTCGTCAGGTGCTTTGTGGATGCCAAAACTACAGCTTCCAGCTCCCGCTTCATGCCTCGGTCACAAGCTGACAAGATCCAGTTCCAGCTGGAGGCGTTCATGTTCCAGGAGGGCAACAGTCCTTCTGTATGTACTATGAATGAGTTAACTTGACTTCTCCTCCCATCTGCTTTGGTTTTGTGACCTGTCTGTCATCTCTTGCAGATCTACATAACATGTATTCTGAAGGCAACTATTGCTTCTGCACCCAGTGATGCTCAGCGCAAATCCTGTTCCTATGCCAACGGGTAATTGATTATTATTTTTGTTTTAAGATGACTTTTCTCATGTTGAAGGCTCTATGTGTTTGTGTTGCAGATGGTTTGCTGCTGATGGAAATGACCAAGTTTGTGGTTGCTGTGACTCAACATGTGGTCCTGATGGTGAATTTGCTGCTTCTCCCTATGGAGGTTGGTAGCGTTTGCTCTTTCTAAGGTTGCTTTTGATTCAAGTGGTCTAACTGGGCTTTCTTCTCTTTAGGAATTGAGTGGGAAGGCAAGGCTTCACTTGGTCCTGTAATGGTTCAAGGGCAAAAGAGTTCTCAATAAAACTGACAAATCAATCCTTGATTGTATCTGACTTGTCATTTTGCTGCATGTCTGGTTTAACTGCTTTTGACTTTGAAAAACTGCCTCATTCTGCCAATGTGGTAACCAAATCTGTTTGGCAGGAGATATGAGTTGTCAGCGCATTTAATGAATCATCTCACTGAATACCGAACTGATTTTCGCACAGGGTTTTTTGTTGCAAATGTCATGCATGTAGCTATGGTACAGGACGCATGGGATATTTTAATCACAAAATATAAACTGTAGTCCGGTAATGTTAAATCTTACGACAAGTAACTCCCGAGCAATAGTCCGCCGATTTGAGCAGGAATATGCTGCGCTCATCTAGACCTGCTATGCAACACAATAGGAATACGACCAGTTTAGATGGCAGCCGCATTTCTCAGTGCCCAGCAGCCAATGGGGCATCTAGTCTTTATATGATCTCTATGGTAGTGTTGGCCGGTTCGTGAACGAATCGTTCTTTTGAACTGGTACTTTTTAGTGAACTGGACTGAATTGTTCTGAACAGTTCATGTCTTGCGTCAGTGCTTAATCCACAAGTTATTAAAGTTACTCACTTTCAGACATGCCTGACAGTCCCTCCAAATTGAAAAACCAATATCCAAGAGTATATTTTACTCCAGTAACCCCAACAGTTCACTGAACTGAGAAATGTTGGTGCCACTGCTGAGAGAAGTGATGAGCACGAGTAGCTGGTACTGCGCATTCGTGTACTAACGAACACAGAGGTACAGCGGTTCTTGGATCACCAGAACTTAGACTGAGCTTGTGTGTCATCTTCATGCCAGTTATTCAGCCAATAAAGTATAGGCCAAAGTATTTCAAAGAAAATTGTTTTAATACTACACACTGTACAAAGGTTTAATTTGCATTTTTTTTTCAAACGACCCGACCGACCGCAACCCGAATATCATTAAAAATATTTAGAAGGCCCAAATAGAAGGCCCAAGCCCTTCATCAGGCATAAACAAGTGGGGAGACACCTCCATATATACAGCCATGCATGGTCACATGATCACATATATCCAATCAAGTGAATGGGCAATTACATCACAAAAGGGAAAAAACAGATAAGAACATGAAAAGGGCATATACCAACATTAATAATACGCAACATGTATAATACAAAAAATGTTGTTAGAAATATATTAGATAGCTAAAAAGTGGGGGCCTGCAGTGCTTAAAGCACAGCCTAAGTAGTATTTTGGAAAAGTATCCGTATAAAAGACATCATACATACACAGCATTCACTCTACCACTGAGCTACTGTACATCCCTTTGTGGTGAGAAGTGTGTTCTGTTATTTACCAACATGTGACTTTAAAGGGACAATGTGTACTTTTTTATGTCTTTTATTATTTAAAATCAATATTTTTATTCATAAATATGTCATCCATGGTGTACAAATACCTCTGCCAATTATGTGCCTTATCCTCGTAAACGAAGAATTTATTATCTTTATATACATGGGACGGGTAGGTCCACGGAGGCTTGCATGTAGTTCCGCCATCTTGAAAAACTATGATAGCAGAGAGGGGGAAAAAAAGTACTAGACCAACGCCTTTCCACAACGTGTTTTCGTTCAGAGCCAGCGTGACATGACTGAAGCAGCAGAAGAGGAGGAGCAGAGCGGTGAGAGGCGCTTCACGGCTCAGGCAAGTTTAAATGGCTGCATTGAAAATCCATTATAGGTGATTAACGTCAACACTGGAAGGCATACATATGCGGTTCAGAGTTTTAAGAAACAAGCACTTAAAAGAGTTTGACATATAAGACCAACATTGCTTGGACATGCTTATATTTTTTTATATTATATGCAATTTCTTTATGCAATATATGTGAGATATGCCTTTGACTTAAAAGTCCAACATTTCTTGGAGATCCTAGGGATCAAAGACCGGAAATACTGTAGGTCATGTAAGTGGAATATTATTCAACTTTCTTCAATATTATATCAAGTACAAAGACGGCAAGTGTGGCTATTTGGACAGAGACAGATGCATAAAAAAATGTGCAGACTGGTGCTTCCCCAAGATACATACACTCTACAGGTCCAGAGGAGAATCAAAAATGATCAATTAAGGTAAAAGGGGTGGAGCCACCTTAACTCAAAGTTGTATAAAACGGGAAAGCCAAGAGCTGGTGTGTATTGTGGTGTTTGTGTTAAAGATTGTTAGGATGGGGTTCCTGAAAGTTGTCTTAGTGGTTGTGATTGTTGCATTTGATCTGCCTGATGTCTTGGGAAGTTTGAGGTACAGTCATAGTCCAAGAAGCATGGGGCCAAAATCAGATCCAGCTACCAGAAGTCCTGCCCTTTCTCCTCTAGGGCTCTGGAACCCTTTGCAAGTGGCTTCTCAGTTTCAGAGTCCTCTGGGTCCCGACTCCAAAAGCCTTGCACAGGATCCTTTTGGTCTTCAGGAGAAGCTGCTGTTGCAGGGTCCAGTGAAGCCTTTGGATTGGAGGTATCCCATCGTTCCAGAGGTGCAGAGTGAGGTGGCGGTGGACTTCCAGTTGAGGCAACCCGTGACTCCCAACAGCGTAGCGGTTCAATGTGGAGAGAACCGGGTTCTCGTAGAGGCCCAGCAGGACTTCTTCAGCAATGGTCAGTTGATCCAGCCAACTGGTCTGTCTTTAGGTGGATGTCCTGTTGTTGGTCAGGATCCTGGGGCAAGAGTGCTCATCTTCGAGTATGAATTACAGGACTGCAACAGTGTGCTGATGGTAAGAATTTATCTTAATGGTTATTTGTTGTGGTGGAGGACCTTTCAAGGAATGTCAGTTCACTTGGTTTTACAATGCCAGTTAAGACCAAGTTATATCTATTTGAATAGGTCAATGTTCAAGCTATTTTCATTTAAATAACCCTTCACACCAACATCTGATGTAAACCGTCCCATAAATCGTATGAAAGGAGCTTAAACAGTAACTCTTGTACCTTTTAATTGTGTTTCCAAAATGTGCATGCTTCCCAAACATTGACTTTCTCTGGCAACACTAGAGCTTTTGAAGGTGGCTGTGGGCATGTGAAGAGTATACTAATTAGTGTTTTCTCTTTGGGATTTCCACCATATTGCACGTTCTCTTAGAAATGAGTGCACAGTGTTGGTGTATGTAAAGTCTGTGGGATGACCCTCTTGGTAACCACAATCTTTTTACAGATGAATGAGGATGAGCTTGTCTACACCTTCTCTCTTACCTACACCCCTGAGGCGCTTGCAGGTACTCCGATTACCCGGACCGATGGTGCAATTGTTGGTGTTCAATGCCATTATCAAAGGTAGGAGGTCTCTGTGACTTTCTGCACTTTCTCATTCAACTGGGAGACCATTTAATGGGTACTTTCATGAACCGCAGGCTCCAAAATGTAAGCAGTGATGCCTTGAGGCCAACATGGATTCCTTATGCCTCAACAGCGGCTGGTGAAGAAGTCTTGGTGTTCTCCCTGAAGATCATGATGGGTTGGTACAGATTTTCTTTAAATAAAACGTTACCTTTGCTTGCTATTGTGGCTCTGCCTAATTATTTGTTCGTTTATTTTTTGTAGATGATTGGTCCTATCAGAGGCCTTCATACTCGTATTTCCTGGGCGGTGTTATTAACATTGAGGCATCTGTGAAGCAGTATAATCATGTGCCTCTGCGTGTGTTTGTGGACCGCTGTGTGGCCACTCAAGTACCTGATGTGAACTCTCTTCCGAGATATTCCTTCATTGAGAATCATGGGTAAGGGTATGGATCTTGATGTGGTAGGACTCTTAAGTTACCTTTTGTAAACACTATCACAGTCATGGGTAAGATCTAGTTGCTTGATGCTCTACAGTTGACATTCAGTTGGTTTCGTCGTCAGGTGCTTTGTGGATGCCAAAACTACAGCTTCCAGCTCCCGCTTCATGCCTCGGTCACAAGCTGACAAGATCCAGTTCCAGCTGGAGGCGTTCATGTTCCAGGAGGGCAACAGTCCTTCTGTATGTACTATGAATGAGTTAACTTGACTTCTCCTCCCATCTGCTTTGGTTTTGTGACCTGTCTGTCATCTCTTGCAGATCTACATAACATGTATTCTGAAGGCAACTATTGCTTCTGCACCCAGTGATGCTCAGCGCAAATCCTGTTCCTATGCCAACGGGTAATTGATTATTATTTTTGTTTTAAGATGACTTTTCTCATGTTGAAGGCTCTATGTGTTTGTGTTGCAGATGGTTTGCTGCTGATGGAAATGACCAAGTTTGTGGTTGCTGTGACTCAACATGTGGTCCTGATGGTGAATTTGCTGCTTCTCCCTATGGAGGTTGGTAGCGTTTGCTCTTTCTAAGGTTGCTTTTGATTTAAGTGGTCTAACTGGGCTTTCTTCTCTTTAGGAATTGAGTGGGAAGGCAAGGCTTCACTTGGTCCTGTAATGGTTCAAGGGCAAAAGAGTTCTCAATAAAACTGACAAATCAATCCTTGATTGTATCTGACTTGTCATTTTGCTGCATGTCTGGTTTAACTGCTTTTGACTTTGAAAAACTGCCTCATTCTGCCAATGTGGTGAAACCAAATCTGTTTGGCAGGAGATATGAGTTGTCAGCGCATTTAATGAATCATCTCACTGAATACCGAACTGATTTTCGCACAGGGTTTTTTGTTGCAAATGTCATGCATGTAGCTATGGTACAGGACGCATGGGATATTTTAATCACAAAATATAAACTGTAGTCCGGTAATGTTAAATCTTACGACAAGTAACTCCCGAGCAATAGTCCGCCGATTTGAGCAGGAATATGCTGCGCTCATCTAGACCTGCTATGCAACACAATAGGAATACGACCAGTTTAGATGGCAGCCGCATTTCTCAGTGCCCAGCAGCCAATGGGGCATCTAGTCTTTATATGATCTCTATGGTAGTGTTGGCCGGTTCGTGAACGAATCGTTCTTTTGAACTGGTACTTTTTAGTGAACTGGACTGAATTGTTCTGAACAGTTCATGTCTTGCGTCAGTGCTTAATCCACAAGTTATTAAAGTTACTCACTTTCAGACATGCCTGACAGTCCCTCCAAATTGAAAAACCAATATCCAAGAGTATATTTTACTCCAGTAACCCCAACAGTTCACTGAACTGAGAAATGTTGGTGCCACTGCTGAGAGAAGTGATGAGCACGAGTAGCTGGTACTGCGCATTCGTGTACTAACGAACACAGAGGTACAGCGGTTCTTGGATCACCAGAACTTAGACTGAGCTTGTGTGTCATCTTCATGCCAGTTATTCAGCCAATAAAGTATAGGCCAAAGTATTTCAAAGAAAATTGTTTTAATACTACACACTGTACAAAGGTTTAATTTGCATTTTTTTTTTCAAACGACCCGACCGACCGCAACCCGAATATCATTAAAAATATTTAGAAGGCCCAAATAGAAGGCCCAAGCCCTTCATCAGGCATAAACAAGTGGGGAGACACCTCCATATATACAGCCATGCATGGTCACATGATCACATATATCCAATCAAGTGAATGGGCAATTACATCACAAAAGGGAAAAAACAGATAAGAACATGAAAAGGGCATATACCAACATTAATAATACGCAACATGTATAATACAAAAAATGTTGTTAGAAATATATTAGATAGCTAAAAAGTGGGGGCCTGCAGTGCTTAAAGCACAGCCTAAGTAGTATTTTGGAAAAGTATCCGTATAAAAGACATCATACATACACAGCATTCACTCTACCACTGAGCTACTGTACATCCCTTTGTGGTGAGAAGTGTGTTCTGTTATTTACCAACATGTGACTTTAAAGGGACAATGTGTACTTTTTTATGTCTTTTATTATTTAAAATCAATATTTTTATTCATAAATATGTCATCCATGGTGTACAAATACCTCTGCCAATTATGTGCCTTATCCTCGTAAACGAAGAATTTATTATCTTTATATACATGGGACGGGTAGGTCCACGGAGGCTTGCATGTAGTTCCGCCATCTTGAAAAACTATGATAGCAGAGAGGGGGAAAAAAAGTACTAGACCAACGCCTTTCCACAACGTGTTTTCGTTCAGAGCCAGCGTGACATGACTGAAGCAGCAGAAGAGGAGGAGCAGAGCGGTGAGAGGCGCTTCACGGCTCAGGCAAGTTTAAATGGCTGCATTGAAAATCCATTATAGGTGATTAACGTCAACACTGGAAGGCATACATATGCGGTTCAGAGTTTTAAGAAACAAGCACTTAAAAGAGTTTGACATATAAGACCAACATTGCTTGGACATGCTTATATTTTTTTATATTATATGCAATTTCTTTATGCAATATATGTGAGATATGCCTTTGACTTAAAAGTCCAACATTTCTTGGAGATCCTAGGGATCAAAGACCGGAAATACTGTAGGTCATGTAAGTGGAATATTATTCAACTTTCTTCAATATTATATCAAGTACAAAGACGGCAAGTGTGGCTATTTGGACAGAGACAGATGCATAAAAAAATGTGCAGACTGGTGCTTCCCCAAGATACATACACTCTACAGGTCCAGAGGAGAATCAAAAATGATCAATTAAGGTAAAAGGGGTGGAGCCACCTTAACTCAAAGTTGTATAAAACGGGAAAGCCAAGAGCTGGTGTGTATTGTGGTGTTTGTGTTAAAGATTGTTAGGATGGGGTTCCTGAAAGTTGTCTTAGTGGTTGTGATTGTTGCATTTGATCTGCCTGATGTCTTGGGAAGTTTGAGGTACAGTCATAGTCCAAGAAGCATGGGGCCAAAATCAGATCCAGCTACCAGAAGTCCTGCCCTTTCTCCTCTAGGGCTCTGGAACCCTTTGCAAGTGGCTTCTCAGTTTCAGAGTCCTCTGGGTCCCGACTCCAAAAGCCTTGCACAGGATCCTTTTGGTCTTCAGGAGAAGCTGCTGTTGCAGGGTCCAGTGAAGCCTTTGGATTGGAGGTATCCCATCGTTCCAGAGGTGCAGAGTGAGGTGGCGGTGGACTTCCAGTTGAGGCAACCCGTGACTCCCAACAGCGTAGCGGTTCAATGTGGAGAGAACCGGGTTCTCGTAGAGGCCCAGCAGGACTTCTTCAGCAATGGTCAGTTGATCCAGCCAACTGGTCTGTCTTTAGGTGGATGTCCTGTTGTTGGTCAGGATCCTGGGGCAAGAGTGCTCATCTTCGAGTATGAATTACAGGACTGCAACAGTGTGCTGATGGTAAGAATTTATCTTAATGGTTATTTGTTGTGGTGGAGGACCTTTCAAGGAATGTCAGTTCACTTGGTTTTACAATGCCAGTTAAGACCAAGTTATATCTATTTGAATAGGTCAATGTTCAAGCTATTTTCATTTAAATAACCCTTCACACCAACATCTGATGTAAACCGTCCCATAAATCGTATGAAAGGAGCTTAAACAGTAACTCTTGTACCTTTTAATTGTGTTTCCAAAATGTGCATGCTTCCCAAACATTGACTTTCTCTGGCAACACTAGAGCTTTTGAAGGTGGCTGTGGGCATGTGAAGAGTATACTAATTAGTGTTTTCTCTTTGGGATTTCCACCATATTGCACGTTCTCTTAGAAATGAGTGCACAGTGTTGGTGTATGTAAAGTCTGTGGGATGACCCTCTTGGTAACCACAATCTTTTTACAGATGAATGAGGATGAGCTTGTCTACACCTTCTCTCTTACCTACACCCCTGAGGCGCTTGCAGGTACTCCGATTACCCGGACCGATGGTGCAATTGTTGGTGTTCAATGCCATTATCAAAGGTAGGAGGTCTCTGTGACTTTCTGCACTTTCTCATTCAACTGGGAGACCATTTAATGGGTACTTTCATGAACCGCAGGCTCCAAAATGTAAGCAGTGATGCCTTGAGGCCAACATGGATTCCTTATGCCTCAACAGCGGCTGGTGAAGAAGTCTTGGTGTTCTCCCTGAAGATCATGATGGGTTGGTACAGATTTTCTTTAAATAAAACGTTACCTTTGCTTGCTATTGTGGCTCTGCCTAATTATTTGTTCGTTTATTTTTTGTAGATGATTGGTCCTATCAGAGGCCTTCATACTCGTATTTCCTGGGCGGTGTTATTAACATTGAGGCATCTGTGAAGCAGTATAATCATGTGCCTCTGCGTGTGTTTGTGGACCGCTGTGTGGCCACTCAAGTACCTGATGTGAACTCTCTTCCGAGATATTCCTTCATTGAGAATCATGGGTAAGGGTATGGATCTTGATGTGGTAGGACTCTTAAGTTACCTTTTGTAAACACTATCACAGTCATGGGTAAGATCTAGTTGCTTGATGCTCTACAGTTGACATTCAGTTGGTTTCGTCGTCAGGTGCTTTGTGGATGCCAAAACTACAGCTTCCAGCTCCCGCTTCATGCCTCGGTCACAAGCTGACAAGATCCAGTTCCAGCTGGAGGCGTTCATGTTCCAGGAGGGCAACAGTCCTTCTGTATGTACTATGAATGAGTTAACTTGACTTCTCCTCCCATCTGCTTTGGTTTTGTGACCTGTCTGTCATCTCTTGCAGATCTACATAACATGTATTCTGAAGGCAACTATTGCTTCTGCACCCAGTGATGCTCAGCGCAAATCCTGTTCCTATGCCAACGGGTAATTGATTATTATTTTTGTTTTAAGATGACTTTTCTCATGTTGAAGGCTCTATGTGTTTGTGTTGCAGATGGTTTGCTGCTGATGGAAATGACCAAGTTTGTGGTTGCTGTGACTCAACATGTGGTCCTGATGGTGAATTTGCTGCTTCTCCCTATGGAGGTTGGTAGCGTTTGCTCTTTCTAAGGTTGCTTTTGATTTAAGTGGTCTAACTGGGCTTTCTTCTCTTTAGGAATTGAGTGGGAAGGCAAGGCTTCACTTGGTCCTGTAATGGTTCAAGGGCAAAAGAGTTCTCAATAAAACTGACAAATCAATCCTTGATTGTATCTGACTTGTCATTTTGCTGCATGTCTGGTTTAACTGCTTTTGACTTTGAAAAACTGCCTCATTCTGCCAATGTGGTGAAACCAAATCTGTTTGGCAGGAGATATGAGTTGTCAGCGCATTTAATGAATCATCTCACTGAATACCGAACTGATTTTCGCACAGGGTTTTTTGTTGCAAATGTCATGCATGTAGCTATGGTACAGGACGCATGGGATATTTTAATCACAAAATATAAACTGTAGTCCGGTAATGTTAAATCTTACGACAAGTAACTCCCGAGCAATAGTCCGCCGATTTGAGCAGGAATATGCTGCGCTCATCTAGACCTGCTATGCAACACAATAGGAATACGACCAGTTTAGATGGCAGCCGCATTTCTCAGTGCCCAGCAGCCAATGGGGCATCTAGTCTTTATATGATCTCTATGGTAGTGTTGGCCGGTTCGTGAACGAATCGTTCTTTTGAACTGGTACTTTTTAGTGAACTGGACTGAATTGTTCTGAACAGTTCATGTCTTGCGTCAGTGCTTAATCCACAAGTTATTAAAGTTACTCACTTTCAGACATGCCTGACAGTCCCTCCAAATTGAAAAACCAATATCCAAGAGTATATTTTACTCCAGTAACCCCAACAGTTCACTGAACTGAGAAATGTTGGTGCCACTGCTGAGAGAAGTGATGAGCACGAGTAGCTGGTACTGCGCATTCGTGTACTAACGAACACAGAGGTACAGCGGTTCTTGGATCACCAGAACTTAGACTGAGCTTGTGTGTCATCTTCATGCCAGTTATTCAGCCAATAAAGTATAGGCCAAAGTATTTCAAAGAAAATTGTTTTAATACTACACACTGTACAAAGGTTTAATTTGCATTTTTTTTTTCAAACGACCCGACCGACCGCAACCCGAATATCATTAAAAATATTTAGAAGGCCCAAATAGAAGGCCCAAGCCCTTCATCAGGCATAAACAAGTGGGGAGACACCTCCATATATACAGCCATGCATGGTCACATGATCACATATATCCAATCAAGTGAATGGGCAATTACATCACAAAAGGGAAAAAACAGATAAGAACATGAAAAGGGCATATACCAACATTAATAATACGCAACATGTATAATACAAAAAATGTTGTTAGAAATATATTAGATAGCTAAAAAGTGGGGGCCTGCAGTGCTTAAAGCACAGCCTAAGTAGTATTTTGGAAAAGTATCCGTATAAAAGACATCATACATACACAGCATTCACTCTACCACTGAGCTACTGTACATCCCTTTGTGGTGAGAAGTGTGTTCTGTTATTTACCAACATGTGACTTTAAAGGGACAATGTGTACTTTTTTATGTCTTTTATTATTTAAAATCAATATTTTTATTCATAAATATGTCATCCATGGTGTACAAATACCTCTGCCAATTATGTGCCTTATCCTCGTAAACGAAGAATTTATTATCTTTATATACATGGGACGGGTAGGTCCACGGAGGCTTGCATGTAGTTCCGCCATCTTGAAAAACTATGATAGCAGAGAGGGGGAAAAAAAGTACTAGACCAACGCCTTTCCACAACGTGTTTTCGTTCAGAGCCAGCGTGACATGACTGAAGCAGCAGAAGAGGAGGAGCAGAGCGGTGAGAGGCGCTTCACGGCTCAGGCAAGTTTAAATGGCTGCATTGAAAATCCATTATAGGTGATTAACGTCAACACTGGAAGGCATACATATGCGGTTCAGAGTTTTAAGAAACAAGCACTTAAAAGAGTTTGACATATAAGACCAACATTGCTTGGACATGCTTATATTTTTTTATATTATATGCAATTTCTTTATGCAATATATGTGAGATATGCCTTTGACTTAAAAGTCCAACATTTCTTGGAGATCCTAGGGATCAAAGACCGGAAATACTGTAGGTCATGTAAGTGGAATATTATTCAACTTTCTTCAATATTATATCAAGTACAAAGACGGCAAGTGTGGCTATTTGGACAGAGACAGATGCATAAAAAAATGTGCAGACTGGTGCTTCCCCAAGATACATACACTCTACAGGTCCAGAGGAGAATCAAAAATGATCAATTAAGGTAAAAGGGGTGGAGCCACCTTAACTCAAAGTTGTATAAAACGGGAAAGCCAAGAGCTGGTGTGTATTGTGGTGTTTGTGTTAAAGATTGTTAGGATGGGGTTCCTGAAAGTTGTCTTAGTGGTTGTGATTGTTGCATTTGATCTGCCTGATGTCTTGGGAAGTTTGAGGTACAGTCATAGTCCAAGAAGCATGGGGCCAAAATCAGATCCAGCTACCAGAAGTCCTGCCCTTTCTCCTCTAGGGCTCTGGAACCCTTTGCAAGTGGCTTCTCAGTTTCAGAGTCCTCTGGGTCCCGACTCCAAAAGCCTTGCACAGGATCCTTTTGGTCTTCAGGAGAAGCTGCTGTTGCAGGGTCCAGTGAAGCCTTTGGATTGGAGGTATCCCATCGTTCCAGAGGTGCAGAGTGAGGTGGCGGTGGACTTCCAGTTGAGGCAACCCGTGACTCCCAACAGCGTAGCGGTTCAATGTGGAGAGAACCGGGTTCTCGTAGAGGCCCAGCAGGACTTCTTCAGCAATGGTCAGTTGATCCAGCCAACTGGTCTGTCTTTAGGTGGATGTCCTGTTGTTGGTCAGGATCCTGGGGCAAGAGTGCTCATCTTCGAGTATGAATTACAGGACTGCAACAGTGTGCTGATGGTAAGAATTTATCTTAATGGTTATTTGTTGTGGTGGAGGACCTTTCAAGGAATGTCAGTTCACTTGGTTTTACAATGCCAGTTAAGACCAAGTTATATCTATTTGAATAGGTCAATGTTCAAGCTATTTTCATTTAAATAACCCTTCACACCAACATCTGATGTAAACCGTCCCATAAATCGTATGAAAGGAGCTTAAACAGTAACTCTTGTACCTTTTAATTGTGTTTCCAAAATGTGCATGCTTCCCAAACATTGACTTTCTCTGGCAACACTAGAGCTTTTGAAGGTGGCTGTGGGCATGTGAAGAGTATACTAATTAGTGTTTTCTCTTTGGGATTTCCACCATATTGCACGTTCTCTTAGAAATGAGTGCACAGTGTTGGTGTATGTAAAGTCTGTGGGATGACCCTCTTGGTAACCACAATCTTTTTACAGATGAATGAGGATGAGCTTGTCTACACCTTCTCTCTTACCTACACCCCTGAGGCGCTTGCAGGTACTCCGATTACCCGGACCGATGGTGCAATTGTTGGTGTTCAATGCCATTATCAAAGGTAGGAGGTCTCTGTGACTTTCTGCACTTTCTCATTCAACTGGGAGACCATTTAATGGGTACTTTCATGAACCGCAGGCTCCAAAATGTAAGCAGTGATGCCTTGAGGCCAACATGGATTCCTTATGCCTCAACAGCGGCTGGTGAAGAAGTCTTGGTGTTCTCCCTGAAGATCATGATGGGTTGGTACAGATTTTCTTTAAATAAAACGTTACCTTTGCTTGCTATTGTGGCTCTGCCTAATTATTTGTTCGTTTATTTTTTGTAGATGATTGGTCCTATCAGAGGCCTTCATACTCGTATTTCCTGGGCGGTGTTATTAACATTGAGGCATCTGTGAAGCAGTATAATCATGTGCCTCTGCGTGTGTTTGTGGACCGCTGTGTGGCCACTCAAGTACCTGATGTGAACTCTCTTCCGAGATATTCCTTCATTGAGAATCATGGGTAAGGGTATGGATCTTGATGTGGTAGGACTCTTAAGTTACCTTTTGTAAACACTATCACAGTCATGGGTAAGATCTAGTTGCTTGATGCTCTACAGTTGACATTCAGTTGGTTTCGTCGTCAGGTGCTTTGTGGATGCCAAAACTACAGCTTCCAGCTCCCGCTTCATGCCTCGGTCACAAGCTGACAAGATCCAGTTCCAGCTGGAGGCGTTCATGTTCCAGGAGGGCAACAGTCCTTCTGTATGTACTATGAATGAGTTAACTTGACTTCTCCTCCCATCTGCTTTGGTTTTGTGACCTGTCTGTCATCTCTTGCAGATCTACATAACATGTATTCTGAAGGCAACTATTGCTTCTGCACCCAGTGATGCTCAGCGCAAATCCTGTTCCTATGCCAACGGGTAATTGATTATTATTTTTGTTTTAAGATGACTTTTCTCATGTTGAAGGCTCTATGTGTTTGTGTTGCAGATGGTTTGCTGCTGATGGAAATGACCAAGTTTGTGGTTGCTGTGACTCAACATGTGGTCCTGATGGTGAATTTGCTGCTTCTCCCTATGGAGGTTGGTAGCGTTTGCTCTTTCTAAGGTTGCTTTTGATTCAAGTGGTCTAACTGGGCTTTCTTCTCTTTAGGAATTGAGTGGGAAGGCAAGGCTTCACTTGGTCCTGTAATGGTTCAAGGGCAAAAGAGTTCTCAATAAAACTGACAAATCAATCCTTGATTGTATCTGACTTGTCATTTTGCTGCATGTCTGGTTTAACTGCTTTTGACTTTGAAAAACTGCCTCATTCTGCCAATGTGGTGAAACCAAATCTGTTTGGCAGGAGATATGAGTTGTCAGCGCATTTAATGAATCATCTCACTGAATACCGAACTGATTTTCGCACAGGGTTTTTTGTTGCAAATGTCATGCATGTAGCTATGGTACAGGACGCATGGGATATTTTAATCACAAAATATAAACTGTAGTCCGGTAATGTTAAATCTTACGACAAGTAACTCCCGAGCAATAGTCCGCCGATTTGAGCAGGAATATGCTGCGCTCATCTAGACCTGCTATGCAACACAATAGGAATACGACCAGTTTAGATGGCAGCCGCATTTCTCAGTGCCCAGCAGCCAATGGGGCATCTAGTCTTTATATGATCTCTATGGTAGTGTTGGCCGGTTCGTGAACGAATCGTTCTTTTGAACTGGTACTTTTTAGTGAACTGGACTGAATTGTTCTGAACAGTTCATGTCTTGCGTCAGTGCTTAATCCACAAGTTATTAAAGTTACTCACTTTCAGACATGCCTGACAGTCCCTCCAAATTGAAAAACCAATATCCAAGAGTATATTTTACTCCAGTAACCCCAACAGTTCACTGAACTGAGAAATGTTGGTGCCACTGCTGAGAGAAGTGATGAGCACGAGTAGCTGGTACTGCGCATTCGTGTACTAACGAACACAGAGGTACAGCGGTTCTTGGATCACCAGAACTTAGACTGAGCTTGTGTGTCATCTTCATGCCAGTTATTCAGCCAATAAAGTATAGGCCAAAGTATTTCAAAGAAAATTGTTTTAATACTACACACTGTACAAAGGTTTAATTTGCATTTTTTTTTTCAAACGACCCGACCGACCGCAACCCGAATATCATTAAAAATATTTAGAAGGCCCAAATAGAAGGCCCAAGCCCTTCATCAGGCATAAACAAGTGGGGAGACACCTCCATATATACAGCCATGCATGGTCACATGATCACATATATCCAATCAAGTGAATGGGCAATTACATCACAAAAGGGAAAAAACAGATAAGAACATGAAAAGGGCATATACCAACATTAATAATACGCAACATGTATAATACAAAAAATGTTGTTAGAAATATATTAGATAGCTAAAAAGTGGGGGCCTGCAGTGCTTAAAGCACAGCCTAAGTAGTATTTTGGAAAAGTATCCGTATAAAAGACATCATACATACACAGCATTCACTCTACCACTGAGCTACTGTACATCCCTTTGTGGTGAGAAGTGTGTTCTGTTATTTACCAACATGTGACTTTAAAGGGACAATGTGTACTTTTTTATGTCTTTTATTATTTAAAATCAATATTTTTATTCATAAATATGTCATCCATGGTGTACAAATACCTCTGCCAATTATGTGCCTTATCCTCGTAAACGAAGAATTTATTATCTTTATATACATGGGACGGGTAGGTCCACGGAGGCTTGCATGTAGTTCCGCCATCTTGAAAAACTATGATAGCAGAGAGGGGGAAAAAAAGTACTAGACCAACGCCTTTCCACAACGTGTTTTCGTTCAGAGCCAGCGTGACATGACTGAAGCAGCAGAAGAGGAGGAGCAGAGCGGTGAGAGGCGCTTCACGGCTCAGGCAAGTTTAAATGGCTGCATTGAAAATCCATTATAGGTGATTAACGTCAACACTGGAAGGCATACATATGCGGTTCAGAGTTTTAAGAAACAAGCACTTAAAAGAGTTTGACATATAAGACCAACATTGCTTGGACATGCTTATATTTTTTTATATTATATGCAATTTCTTTATGCAATATATGTGAGATATGCCTTTGACTTAAAAGTCCAACATTTCTTGGAGATCCTAGGGATCAAAGACCGGAAATACTGTAGGTCATGTAAGTGGAATATTATTCAACTTTCTTCAATATTATATCAAGTACAAAGACGGCAAGTGTGGCTATTTGGACAGAGACAGATGCATAAAAAAATGTGCAGACTGGTGCTTCCCCAAGATACATACACTCTACAGGTCCAGAGGAGAATCAAAAATGATCAATTAAGGTAAAAGGGGTGGAGCCACCTTAACTCAAAGTTGTATAAAACGGGAAAGCCAAGAGCTGGTGTGTATTGTGGTGTTTGTGTTAAAGATTGTTAGGATGGGGTTCCTGAAAGTTGTCTTAGTGGTTGTGATTGTTGCATTTGATCTGCCTGATGTCTTGGGAAGTTTGAGGTACAGTCATAGTCCAAGAAGCATGGGGCCAAAATCAGATCCAGCTACCAGAAGTCCTGCCCTTTCTCCTCTAGGGCTCTGGAACCCTTTGCAAGTGGCTTCTCAGTTTCAGAGTCCTCTGGGTCCCGACTCCAAAAGCCTTGCACAGGATCCTTTTGGTCTTCAGGAGAAGCTGCTGTTGCAGGGTCCAGTGAAGCCTTTGGATTGGAGGTATCCCATCGTTCCAGAGGTGCAGAGTGAGGTGGCGGTGGACTTCCAGTTGAGGCAACCCGTGACTCCCAACAGCGTAGCGGTTCAATGTGGAGAGAACCGGGTTCTCGTAGAGGCCCAGCAGGACTTCTTCAGCAATGGTCAGTTGATCCAGCCAACTGGTCTGTCTTTAGGTGGATGTCCTGTTGTTGGTCAGGATCCTGGGGCAAGAGTGCTCATCTTCGAGTATGAATTACAGGACTGCAACAGTGTGCTGATGGTAAGAATTTATCTTAATGGTTATTTGTTGTGGTGGAGGACCTTTCAAGGAATGTCAGTTCACTTGGTTTTACAATGCCAGTTAAGACCAAGTTATATCTATTTGAATAGGTCAATGTTCAAGCTATTTTCATTTAAATAACCCTTCACACCAACATCTGATGTAAACCGTCCCATAAATCGTATGAAAGGAGCTTAAACAGTAACTCTTGTACCTTTTAATTGTGTTTCCAAAATGTGCATGCTTCCCAAACATTGACTTTCTCTGGCAACACTAGAGCTTTTGAAGGTGGCTGTGGGCATGTGAAGAGTATACTAATTAGTGTTTTCTCTTTGGGATTTCCACCATATTGCACGTTCTCTTAGAAATGAGTGCACAGTGTTGGTGTATGTAAAGTCTGTGGGATGACCCTCTTGGTAACCACAATCTTTTTACAGATGAATGAGGATGAGCTTGTCTACACCTTCTCTCTTACCTACACCCCTGAGGCGCTTGCAGGTACTCCGATTACCCGGACCGATGGTGCAATTGTTGGTGTTCAATGCCATTATCAAAGGTAGGAGGTCTCTGTGACTTTCTGCACTTTCTCATTCAACTGGGAGACCATTTAATGGGTACTTTCATGAACCGCAGGCTCCAAAATGTAAGCAGTGATGCCTTGAGGCCAACATGGATTCCTTATGCCTCAACAGCGGCTGGTGAAGAAGTCTTGGTGTTCTCCCTGAAGATCATGATGGGTTGGTACAGATTTTCTTTAAATAAAACGTTACCTTTGCTTGCTATTGTGGCTCTGCCTAATTATTTGTTCGTTTATTTTTTGTAGATGATTGGTCCTATCAGAGGCCTTCATACTCGTATTTCCTGGGCGGTGTTATTAACATTGAGGCATCTGTGAAGCAGTATAATCATGTGCCTCTGCGTGTGTTTGTGGACCGCTGTGTGGCCACTCAAGTACCTGATGTGAACTCTCTTCCGAGATATTCCTTCATTGAGAATCATGGGTAAGGGTATGGATCTTGATGTGGTAGGACTCTTAAGTTACCTTTTGTAAACACTATCACAGTCATGGGTAAGATCTAGTTGCTTGATGCTCTACAGTTGACATTCAGTTGGTTTCGTCGTCAGGTGCTTTGTGGATGCCAAAACTACAGCTTCCAGCTCCCGCTTCATGCCTCGGTCACAAGCTGACAAGATCCAGTTCCAGCTGGAGGCGTTCATGTTCCAGGAGGGCAACAGTCCTTCTGTATGTACTATGAATGAGTTAACTTGACTTCTCCTCCCATCTGCTTTGGTTTTGTGACCTGTCTGTCATCTCTTGCAGATCTACATAACATGTATTCTGAAGGCAACTATTGCTTCTGCACCCAGTGATGCTCAGCGCAAATCCTGTTCCTATGCCAACGGGTAATTGATTATTATTTTTGTTTTAAGATGACTTTTCTCATGTTGAAGGCTCTATGTGTTTGTGTTGCAGATGGTTTGCTGCTGATGGAAATGACCAAGTTTGTGGTTGCTGTGACTCAACATGTGGTCCTGATGGTGAATTTGCTGCTTCTCCCTATGGAGGTTGGTAGCGTTTGCTCTTTCTAAGGTTGCTTTTGATTCAAGTGGTCTAACTGGGCTTTCTTCTCTTTAGGAATTGAGTGGGAAGGCAAGGCTTCACTTGGTCCTGTAATGGTTCAAGGGCAAAAGAGTTCTCAATAAAACTGACAAATCAATCCTTGATTGTATCTGACTTGTCATTTTGCTGCATGTCTGGTTTAACTGCTTTTGACTTTGAAAAACTGCCTCATTCTGCCAATGTGGTGAAACCAAATCTGTTTGGCAGGAGATATGAGTTGTCAGCGCATTTAATGAATCATCTCACTGAATACCGAACTGATTTTCGCACAGGGTTTTTTGTTGCAAATGTCATGCATGTAGCTATGGTACAGGACGCATGGGATATTTTAATCACAAAATATAAACTGTAGTCCGGTAATGTTAAATCTTACGACAAGTAACTCCCGAGCAATAGTCCGCCGATTTGAGCAGGAATATGCTGCGCTCATCTAGACCTGCTATGCAACACAATAGGAATACGACCAGTTTAGATGGCAGCCGCATTTCTCAGTGCCCAGCAGCCAATGGGGCATCTAGTCTTTATATGATCTCTATGGTAGTGTTGGCCGGTTCGTGAACGAATCGTTCTTTTGAACTGGTACTTTTTAGTGAACTGGACTGAATTGTTCTGAACAGTTCATGTCTTGCGTCAGTGCTTAATCCACAAGTTATTAAAGTTACTCACTTTCAGACATGCCTGACAGTCCCTCCAAATTGAAAAACCAATATCCAAGAGTATATTTTACTCCAGTAACCCCAACAGTTCACTGAACTGAGAAATGTTGGTGCCACTGCTGAGAGAAGTGATGAGCACGAGTAGCTGGTACTGCGCATTCGTGTACTAACGAACACAGAGGTACAGCGGTTCTTGGATCACCAGAACTGAGACTGAGCTTGTGTGTCATCTTCATGCCAGTTATTCAGCCAAAGTGTAGGCCAAAGTATTTCAAAGAAAATTGTTTTAATACTACACACTGTACAAAGGTTTAATTTGCATTTTTTTCAAACGACCCGACCGACCGCAACCCGAATATCATTAAAAATATTTAGAAGGCCCAAATAGAAGGCCCAAGCCCTTCATCAGGCATAAACAAGTGGGGAGACACCTCCATATATACAGCCATGCATGGTCACATGATCACATATATCCAATCAAGTGAATGGGCAATTACATCACAAAAGAGAAAAAACAGATAAGAACATGAAAAGGGCATCTACCAATATTAATAATACGCAACATGTATAATACAAAAAATGTTGTTAGAAATATATTAGATAGCTAAAAAGTGGGGGCCTGCAGTGCTTAAAGCACAGCCTAAGTAGTATTTTGGAAAAGTATCCGTATAAAAGACATCATACATACACAGCATTCACTCTACCACTGAGCTACTGTACATCCCTTTGTGGTGAGAAGTGTGTTCTGTTATTTACCAACATGTGACTTTAAAGGGACAATGTGTACTTTTTTATGTCTTTTATTATTTAAAATCAATATTTTTATTCATAAATATGTCATCCATGGTGTACAAATACCTCTGCCAATTATGTGCCTTATCCTCGTAAACGAAGAATTTATTATCTTTATATACATGGGACGGGTAGGTCCACGGAGGCTTGCATGTAGTTCCGCCATCTTGAAAAACTATGATAGCAGAGAGGGGGAAAAAAAGTACTAGACCAACGCCTTTCCACAACGTGTTTTCGTTCAGAGCCAGCGTGACATGACTGAAGCAGCAGAAGAGGAGGAGCAGAGCGGTGAGAGGCGCTTCACGGCTCAGGCAAGTTTAAATGGCTGCATTGAAAATCCATTATAGGTGATTAACGTCAACACTGGAAGGCATACATATGCGGTTCAGAGTTTTAAGAAACAAGCACTTAAAAGAGTTTGACATATAAGACCAACATTGCTTGGACATGCTTATATTTTTTTATATTATATGCAATTTCTTTATGCAATATATGTGAGATATGCCTTTGACTTAAAAGTCCAACATTTCTTGGAGATCCTAGGGATCAAAGACCGGAAATACTGTAGGTCATGTAAGTGGAACATTATTCAACTTTCTTCAATATTATATCAAGTACAAAGACGGCAAGTGTGGCTATTTGGACAGAGACAGATGCATAAAAAAATGTGCAGACTGGTGCTTCCCCAAGATACATACACTCTACAGGTCCAGAGGAGAATCAAAAATGATCAATTAAGGTAAAAGGGGTGGAGCCACCTTAACTCAAAGTTGTATAAAACGGGAAAGCCAAGAGCTGGTGTGTATTGTGGTGTTTGTGTTAAAGATTGTTAGGATGGGGTTCCTGAAAGTTGTCTTAGTGGTTGTGATTGTTGCATTTGATCTGCCTGATGTCTTGGGAAGTTTGAGGAACGGTCATAGTCCAAGAAGCATGGGGCCAAAATCAGATCCAGCTACCAGAAGTCCTGCCCTTTCTCCTCTAGGGCTCTGGAACCCTTTGCAAGTGGCTTCTCAGTTTCAGAGTCCTCTGGGTCCCGACTCCAAAAGCCTTGCACAGGATCCTTTTGGTCTTCAGGAGAAGCTGCTGTTGCAGGGTCCAGTGAAGCCTTTGGATTGGAGGTATCCCATCGTTCCAGAGGTGCAGAGTGAGGTGGCGGTGGACTTCCAGTTGAGGCAACCCGTGACTCCCAACAGCGTAGCGGTTCAATGTGGAGAGAACCGGGTTCTCGTAGAGGTCCAGCAGGACTTCTTCAGCAATGGTCAGTTGATCCAGCCAACTGGTCTGTCTTTAGGTGGATGTCCTGTTGTTGGTCAGGATCCTGGGGCAAGAGTGCTCATCTTTGAGTATGAATTACAGGACTGCAACAGTGTGCTGATGGTAAGAATTTATCTTAATGGTTATTTGTTGTGGTGGAGGACCTTTCAAGGAATGTCAGTTCACTTGGTTTTACAATGCCAGTTAAGACCAAGTTATATCTATTTGAATAGGTCAATGTTCAAGCTATTTTCATTTAAATAACCCTTCACACCAACATCTGATGTAAACCGTCCTATAAATCGTATGAAAGGAGCTTAAACAATAACTCTTGTACCTTTTAATTGTGTTTCCAAAATGTGCATGCTTCCCAAACATTGACTTTCTCTGGCAAAACTGGAGCTTTTGAAGGTGGCTGTGGGCATGTGAAGAGTATACTAATTAGTGTTTTCTCTTTGGGATTTCCACCATATTGCACGTTCTCTTAGAAATGAGTGCACAGTGTTGGTGTATGTAAAGTCTGTGGGATGACCCTCTTGGTAACCACAATCTTTTTACAGATGAATGAGGATGAGCTTGTCTACACCTTCTCTCTTACCTACACCCCTGAGGCGCTTGCAGGTACTCCGATTACCCGGACCGATGGTGCAATTGTTGGTGTTCAATGCCATTATCAAAGGTAGGAGGTCTCTGTGACTTTCTGCACTTCCTCATTCAACTGGGAGACCATTTAATGGGTACTTTCATGAACCGCAGGCTCCAAAATGTAAGCAGTGATGCCTTGAGGCCAACATGGATTCCTTATGCCTCAACAGCGGCTGGTGAAGAAGTCTTGGTGTTCTCCCTGAAGATCATGATGGGTTGGTACAGATTTTCTTTAAATAAAACGTTACCTTTGCTTGCTATTGTGGCTCTGCCTAATTATTTGTTCGTTTATTTTTTGTAGATGATTGGTCCTATCAGAGGCCTTCATACTCGTATTTCCTGGGCGGTGTTATTAACATTGAGGCATCTGTGAAGCAGTATAATCATGTGCCTCTGCGTGTGTTTGTGGACCGCTGTGTGGCCACTCAAGTACCTGATGTGAACTCTCTTCCGAGATATTCCTTCATTGAGAATCATGGGTAAGTGTATGGATCTTGATGTGGTAGGACTCTTAAGTTACCTTTTGTAAACACTATCACAGTCATGGGTAAGATCTAGTTGCTTGATGCTCTACAGTTGACATTCAGTTGGTTTCGTC
The DNA here is from genome assembly GCF_988280905.1 of Pimephales promelas. Lineage (NCBI taxonomy): Eukaryota > Metazoa > Chordata > Actinopteri > Cypriniformes > Leuciscidae > Pimephales > Pimephales promelas. The sequence goes on from NC_142779.1 coordinate 34,992,354, forward strand.
GTCAGGTGCTTTGTGGATGCCAAAACTACAGCTTCCAGCTCCCGCTTCATGCCTCGGTCACAAGCTGACAAGATCCAGTTCCAGCTGGAGGCGTTCATGTTCCAGGAGGGCAACAGTCCTTCTGTATGTACTATGAATGAGTTAACTTGACTTCTCCTCCCATCTGCTTTGGTTTTGTGACCTGTCTGTCATCTCTTGCAGATCTACATAACATGTATTCTGAAGGCAACTATTGCTTCTGCACCCAGTGATGCTCAGCGCAAATCCTGTTCCTATGCCAACGGGTAATTGATTATTTTTTTTGTTTTAAGATGACTTTTCTCATGTTGAAGGCTCTATGTGTTTGTGTTGCAGATGGTTTGCTGCTGATGGAAATGACCAAGTTTGTGGTTGCTGTGACTCAACATGTGGTCCTGATGGTGAATTTGCTGCTTCTCCCTATGGAGGTTGGTAGCGTTTGCTCTTTCTAAGGTTGCTTTTGATTCAAGTGGTCTAACTGGGCTTTCTTCTCTTTAGGAATTGAGTGGGAAGGCAAGGCTTCACTTGGTCCTGTAATGGTTCAAGGGCAAAAGAGTTCTCAATAAAACTGACAAATCAATCCTTGATTGTATCTGACTTGTCATTTTGCTGCATGTCTGGTTTAACTGCTTTTGACTTTGAAAAACTGCCTCATTCTGCCAATGTGGTGAAACCAAATCTGTTTGGCAGGAGATATGAGTTGTCAGCGCATTTAATGAATCATCTCACTGAATACCGAACTGATTTTCGCACAGGGTTTTTTGTTGCAAATGTCATGCATGTAGCTATGGTACAGGACGCATGGGATATTTTAATCACAAAATATAAACTGTAGTCCGGTAATGTTAAATCTTACGACAAGTAACTCCCGAGCAATAGTCCGCCGATTTGAGCAGGAATATGCTGCGCTCATCTAGACCTGCTATGCAACACAATAGGAATACGACCAGTTTAGATGGCAGCCGCATTTCTCAGTGCCCAGCAGCCAATGGGGCATCTAGTCTTTATATGATCTCTATGGTAGTGTTGGCCGGTTCGTGAACGAATCGTTCTTTTGAACTGGTACTTTTTAGTGAACTGGACTGAATTGTTCTGAACAGTTCATGTCTTGCGTCAGTGCTTAATCCACAAGTTATTAAAGTTACTCACTTTCAGACATGCCTGACAGTCCCTCCAAATTGAAAAACCAATATCCAAGAGTATATTTTACTCCAGTAACCCCAACAGTTCACTGAACTGAGAAATGTTTGTGCCACTGCTGAGAGAAGTGATGAGCACGAGTAGCTGGTACTGCGCATTCGTGTACTAACGAACACAGAGGTACAGCGGTTCTTGGATCACCAGAACTGAGACTGAGCTTGTGTGTCATCTTCATGCCAGTTATTCAGCCAAAGTGTAGGCCAAAGTATTTCAAAGAAAATTGTTTTAATACTACACACTGTACAAAGGTTTAATTTGCATTTTTTTCAAACGACCCGACCGACCGCAACCCGAATATCATTAAAAATATTTAGAAGGCCCAAATAGAAGGCCCAAGCCCTTCATCAGGCATAAACAAGTGGGGGAGACACCTCCATATATACAGCCATGCATGGTCACATGATCACATATATCCAATCAAGTGAATGGGCAATTACATCACAAAAGAGAAAAAACAGATAAGAACATGAAAAGGGCATATACCAATATTAATAATACGCAACATGTATAATACAAAAAATGTTGTTAGAAATATATTAGATAGCTAAAAAGTGGGGGCCTGCAGTGCTTAAAGCACAGCCTAAGTAGTATTTTGGAAAAGTATCCGTATAAAAGACATCATACATACACAGCATTCACTCTACCACTGAGCTACTGTACATCCCTTTGTGGTGAGAAGTGTGTTCTGTTATTTACCAACATGTGAGGGACAATGTGTACTTTTTTATGTCTTTTATTATTTAAAATCAATATTTTTATTCATAAATATGTCATCCATGGTGTACAAATACCTCTGCCAATTATGTGCCTTATCCTCGTAAACGAAGAATTTATTATCTTTATATACATGGGACGGGTAGGTCCACGGAGGCTTGCATGTAGTTCCGCCATCTTGAAAAACTATGATAGCAGAGAGGGGGAAAAAAAGTACTAGACCAACGCCTTTCCACAACGTGTTTTCGTTCAGAGCCAGCGTGACATGACTGAAGCAGCAGAAGAGGAGGAGCAGAGCGGTGAGAGGCGCTTCACGGCTCAGGCAAGTTTAAATGGCTGCATTGAAAATCCATTATAGGTGATTAACGTCAACACTGGAAGGCATACATATGCGGTTCAGAGTTTTAAGAAACAAGCACTTAAAAGAGTTTGACATATAAGACCAACATTGCTTGGACATGCTTATATTTTTTTATATTATATGCAATTTCTTTATGCAATATATGTGAGATATGCCTTTGACTTAAAAGTCCAACATTTCTTGGAGATCCTAGGGATCAAAGACCGGAAATACTGTAGGTCATGTAAGTGGAACATTATTCAACTTTCTTCAATATTATATCAAGTACAAAGACGGCAAGTGTGGCTATTTGGACAGAGACAGATGCATAAAAAAATGTGCAGACTGGTGCTTCCCCAAGATACATACACTCTACAGGTCCAGAGGAGAATCAAAAATGATCAATTAAGGTAAAAGGGGTGGAGCCACCTTAACTCAAAGTTGTATAAAACGGGAAAGCCAAGAGCTGGTGTGTATTGTGGTGTTTGTGTTAAAGATTGTTAGGATGGGGTTCCTGAAAGTTGTCTTAGTGGTTGTGATTGTTGCATTTGATCTGCCTGATGTCTTGGGAAGTTTGAGGAACGGTCATAGTCCAAGAAGCATGGGGCCAAAATCAGATCCAGCTACCAGAAGTCCTGCCCTTTCTCCTCTAGGGCTCTGGAACCCTTTGCAAGTGGCTTCTCAGTTTCAGAGTCCTCTGGGTCCCGACTCCAAAAGCCTTGCACAGGATCCTTTTGGTCTTCAGGAGAAGCTGCTGTTGCAGGGTCCAGTGAAGCCTTTGGATTGGAGGTATCCCATCGTTCCAGAGGTGCAGAGTGAGGTGGCGGTGGACTTCCAGTTGAGGCAACCCGTGACTCCCAACAGCGTAGCGGTTCAATGTGGAGAGAACCGGGTTCTCGTAGAGGCCCAGCAGGACTTCTTCAGCAATGGTCAGTTGATCCAGCCAACTGGTCTGTCTTTAGGTGGATGTCCTGTTGTTGGTCAGGATCCTGGGGCAAGAGTGCTCATCTTCGAGTATGAATTACAGGACTGCAACAGTGTGCTGATGGTAAGAATTTATCTTAATGGTTATTTGTTGTGGTGGAGGACCTTTCAAGGAATGTCAGTTCACTTGGTTTTACAATGCCAGTTAAGACCAAGTTATATCTATTTGAATAGGTCAATGTTCAAGCTATTTTCATTTAAATAACCCTTCACACCAACATCTGATGTAAACCGTCCCATAAATCGTATGAAAGGAGCTTAAACAGTAACTCTTGTACCTTTTAATTGTGTTTCCAAAATGTGCATGCTTCCCAAACATTGACTTTCTCTGGCAACACTAGAGCTTTTGAAGGTGGCTGTGGGCATGTGAAGAGTATACTAATTAGTGTTTTCTCTTTGGGATTTCCACCATATTGCACGTTCTCTTAGAAATGAGTGCACAGTGTTGGTGTATGTAAAGTCTGTGGGATGACCCTCTTGGTAACCACAATCTTTTTACAGATGAATGAGGATGAGCTTGTCTACACCTTCTCTCTTACCTACACCCCTGAGGCGCTTGCAGGTACTCCGATTACCCGGACCGATGGTGCAATTGTTGGTGTTCAATGCCATTATCAAAGGTAGGAGGTCTCTGTGACTTTCTGCACTTTCTCATTCAACTGGGAGACCATTTAATGGGTACTTTCATGAACCGCAGGCTCCAAAATGTAAGCAGTGATGCCTTGAGGCCAACATGGATTCCTTATGCCTCAACAGCGGCTGGTGAAGAAGTCTTGGTGTTCTCCCTGAAGATCATGATGGGTTGGTACAGATTTTCTTTAAATAAAACGTTACCTTTGCTTGCTATTGTGGCTCTGCCTAATTATTTGTTCGTTTATTTTTTGTAGATGATTGGTCCTATCAGAGGCCTTCATACTCGTATTTCCTGGGCGGTGTTATTAACATTGAGGCATCTGTGAAGCAGTATAATCATGTGCCTCTGCGTGTGTTTGTGGACCGCTGTGTGGCCACTCAAGTACCTGATGTGAACTCTCTTCCGAGATATTCCTTCATTGAGAATCATGGGTAAGGGTATGGATCTTGATGTGGTAGGACTCTTAAGTTACCTTTTGTAAACACGATCACAGTCATGGGTAAGATCTAGTTGCTTGATGCTCTACAGTTGACATTCAGTTGGTTTCGTCGTCAGGTGCTTTGTGGATGCCAAAACTACAGCTTCCAGCTCCCGCTTCATGCCTCGGTCACAAGCTGACAAGATCCAGTTCCAGCTGGAGGCGTTCATGTTCCAGGAGGGCAACAGTCCTTCTGTATGTACTATGAATGAGTTAACTTGACTTCTCCTCCCATCTGCTTTGGTTTTGTGACCTGTCTGTCATCTCTTGCAGATCTACATAACATGTATTCTGAAGGCAACTATTGCTTCTGCACCCAGTGATGCTCAGCGCAAATCCTGTTCCTATGCCAACGGGTAATTGATTATTATTTTTGTTTTAAGATGACTTTTCTCATGTTGAAGGCTCTATGTGTTTGTGTTGCAGATGGTTTGCTGCTGATGGAAATGACCAAGTTTGTGGTTGCTGTGACTCAACATGTGGTCCTGATGGTGAATTTGCTGCTTCTCCCTATGGAGGTTGGTAGCGTTTGCTCTTTCTAAGGTTGCTTTTGATTCAAGTGGTCTAACTGGGCTTTCTTCTCTTTAGGAATTGAGTGGGAAGGCAAGGCTTCACTTGGTCCTGTAATGGTTCAAGGGCAAAAGAGTTCTCAATAAAACTGACAAATCAATCCTTGATTGTATCTGACTTGTCATTTTGCTGCATGTCTGGTTTAACTGCTTTTGACTTTGAAAAACTGCCTCATTCTGCCAATGTGGTGAAACCAAATCTGTTTGGCAGGAGATATGAGTTGTCAGCGCATTTAATGAATCATCTCACTGAATACTGAACTGATTTTCGCACAGGGTTTTTTGTTGCAAATGTCATGCATGTAGCTATGGTACAGGACGCATGGGATATTTTAATCACAAAATATAAACTGTAGTCCGGTAATGTTAAATCTTACGACAAGTAACTCCCGAGCAATAGTCCACCGATTTGAGCAGGAATATGCTGCGCTCATCTAGACCTGCTATGCAACACAATAGGAATACGACCAGTTTAGATGGCAGCCGCATTTCTCAGTGCCCAGCAGCCAATGGGGCATCTAGTCTTTATATGATCTCTATGGTAGTGTTGGCCGGTTCGTGAACGAATCGTTCTTTTGAACTGGTACTTTTTAGTGAACTGGACTGAATTGTTCTGAACAGTTCATGTCTTGCGTCAGTGCTTAATCCACAAGTTATTAAAGTTACTCACTTTCAGACATGCCTGACAGTCCCTCCAAATTGAAAAACCAATATCCAAGAGTATATTTTACTCCAGTAACCCCAACAGTTCACTGAACTGAGAAATGTTGGTGCCACTGCTGAGAGAAGTGATGAGCACGAGTAGCTGGTACTGCGCATTCGTGTACTAACGAACACAGAGGTACAGCGGTTCTTGGATCACCAGAACTTAGACTGAGCTTGTGTGTCATCTTCATGCCAGTTATTCAGCCAAAGTGTAGGCCAAAGTATTTCAAAGAAAATTGTTTTAATACTACACACTGTACAAAGGTTTAATTTGCATTTTTTTCAAACGACCCGACCGACCGCAACCCGAATATCATTAAAAATATTTAGAAGGCCCAAATAGAAGGCCCAAGCCCTTCATCAGGCATAAACAAGTGGGGAGACACCTCCATATATACAGCCATGCATGGTCACATGATCACATATATCCAATCAAGTGAATGGGCAATTACATCACAAAAGAGAAAAAACAGATAAGAACATGAAAAGGGCATATACCAACATTAATAATACGCAACATGTATAATACAAAAAATGTTGTTAGAAATATATTACATAGCTAAAAAGTGGGGGCCTGCAGTGCTTAAAGCACAGCCTAAGTAGTATTTTGGAAAAGTATCCGTATAAAAGACATCATACATGCACAGCATTCACTCTACCACTGAGCTACTGTACATCCCTTTGTGGTGAGAAGTGTGTTCTGTTATTTACCAACATGTGACTTTAAAGGGACAATGTGTACTTTTTTATGTCTTTTATTATTTAAAATCAATATTTTTATTCATAAATATGTCATCCATGGTGTACAAATACCTCTGCCAATTATGTGCCTTATCCTCGTAAACGAAGAATTTATTATCTTTATATACATGGGACGGGTAGGTCCACGGAGGCTTGCATGTAGTTCCGCCATCTTGAAAAACTATGATAGCAGAGAGGGGGAAAAAAAGTACTAGACCAACGCCTTTCCACAACGTGTTTTCGTTCAGAGCCAGCGTGACATGACTGAAGCAGCAGAAGAGGAGGAGCAGAGCGGTGAGAGGCGCTTCACGGCCCCGGCAAGTTTAAATGGCTGCAATGAAAATCCATTATAGTTGATTAACGTCAACACTGGAAGGCATACGTATGTGGTTCAGAGTTTTAAGAAACAAGCACTTAAAAGAGTTTGACATATAAGACCAACATTGCTTGGACATGCTTATATTTTTTTTATATTATATGCAATTTCTTTATGCAATATATGTGAGATATGCCTTTGACTTAAAAGTCCAACATTTCTTGGAGATCCTAGGGATCAAAGACCGGAAATACTGTAGGTCATGTAAGTGGAATATTATTCAACTTTCTTCAATATTATATCAAGTACAAAGACGGCAAGTGTTGCTATTTGGACAGAGACAGATGCATAAAAAAATGTGCAGACTGGTGCTTCCCCAAGATACATACACTCTACAGGTCCAGAGAAGAATCAAAAATGATCAATTAAGGTAAAAGGGGTGGAGCCACCTTAACTCAAAGTTGTATAAAACGGGAAAGCCAAGAGCTGGTGTGTATTGTGGTGTTTGTGTTAAAGATTGTTAGGATGGGGTTCCTGAAAGTTGTCTTAGTGGTTGTGATTGTTGCATTTGATCTGCCTGATGTCTTGGGAAGTTTGAGGTACAGTCATAGTCCAAGAAGCATGGGGCCAAAATCAGATCCAGCTACCAGAAGTCCTGCCCTTTCTCCTCTAGGGCTCTGGAACCCTTTGCAAGTGGCTTCTCAGTTTCAGAGTCCTCTGGGTCCCGACTCCAAAAGCCTTGCACAGGATCCTTTTGGTCTTCAGGAGAAGCTGCTGTTGCAGGGTCCAGTGAAGCCTTTGGATTGGAGGTATCCCATCGTTCCAGAGGTGCAGAGTGAGGTGGCGGTGGACTTCCAGTTGAGGCAACCCGTGACTCCCAACAGCGTAGCGGTTCAATGTGGAGAGAACCGGGTTCTCGTAGAGGCCCAGCAGGACTTCTTCAGCAATGGTCAGTTGATCCAGCCAACTGGTCTGTCTTTAGGTGGATGTCCTGTTGTTGGTCAGGATCCTGGGGCAAGAGTGCTCATCTTTGAGTATGAATTACAGGACTGCAACAGTGTGCTGATGGTAAGAATTTATCTTAATGGTTATTTGTTGTGGTGGAGGACCTTTCAAGGAATGTCAGTTCACTTGGTTTTACAATGCCAGTTAAGACCAAGTTATATCTATTTGAATAGGTCAATGTTCAAGCTATTTTCATTTAAATAACCCTTCACACCAACATCTGATGTAAACCGTCCTATAAATCGTATGAAAGGAGCTTAAACAATAACTCTTGTACCTTTTAATTGTGTTTCCAAAATGTGCATGCTTCCCAAACATTGACTTTCTCTGGCAACACTGGAGCTTTTGAAGGTGGCTGTGGGCATGTGAAGAGTATACTAATTAGTGTTTTCTCTTTGGGATTTCCACCATATTGCACGTTCTCTTAGAAATGAGTGCACAGTGTTGGTGTATGTAAAGTCTGTGGGATGACCCTCTTGGTAACCACAATCTTTTTACAGATGAATGAGGATGAGCTTGTCTACACCTTCTCTCTTACCTACACCCCTGAGGCGCTTGCAGGTACTCCGATTACCCGGACCGATGGTGCAATTGTTGGTGTTCAATGCCATTATCAAAGGTAGGAGGTCTCTGTGACTTTCTGCACTTTCTCATTCAACTGGGAGACCATTTAATGGGTACTTTCATGAACCGCAGGCTCCAAAATGTAAGCAGTGATGCCTTGAGGCCAACATGGATTCCTTATGCCTCAACAGCGGCTGGTGAAGAAGTCTTGGTGTTCTCCCTGAAGATCATGATGGGTTGGTACAGATTTTCTTTAAATAAAACGTTACCTTTGCTTGCTATTGTGGCTCTGCCTAATTATTTGTTCGTTTATTTTTTGTAGATGATTGGTCCTATCAGAGGCCTTCATACTCGTATTTCCTGGGCGGTGTTATTAACATTGAGGCATCTGTGAAGCAGTATAATCATGTGCCTCTGCGTGTGTTTGTGGACCGCTGTGTGGCCACTCAAGTACCTGATGTGAACTCTCTTCCGAGATATTCCTTCATTGAGAATCATGGGTAAGGGTATGGATCTTGATGTGGTAGGACTCTTAAGTTACCTTTTGTAAACACTATCACAGTCATGGGTAAGATCTAGTTGCTTGATGCTCTACAGTTGACATTCAGTTGGTTTCGTCGTCAGGTGCTTTGTGGATGCCAAAACTACAGCTTCCAGCTCCCGCTTCATGCCTCGGTCACAAGCTGACAAGATCCAGTTCCAGCTGGAGGCGTTCATGTTCCAGGAGGGCAACAGTCCTTCTGTATGTACTATGAATGAGTTAACTTGACTTCTCCTCCCATCTGCTTTGGTTTTGTGACCTGTCTGTCATCTCTTGCAGATCTACATAACATGTATTCTGAAGGCAACTATTGCTTCTGCACCCAGTGATGCTCAGCGCAAATCCTGTTCCTATGCCAACGGGTAATTGATTATTATTTTTGTTTTAAGATGACTTTTCTCATGTTGAAGGCTCTATGTGTTTGTGTTGCAGATGGTTTGCTGCTGATGGAAATGACCAAGTTTGTGGTTGCTGTGACTCAACATGTGGTCCTGATGGTGAATTTGCTGCTTCTCCCTATGGAGGTTGGTAGCGTTTGCTCTTTCTAAGGTTGCTTTTGATTCAAGTGGTCTAACTGGGCTTTCTTCTCTTTAGGAATTGAGTGGGAAGGCAAGGCTTCACTTGGTCCTGTAATGGTTCAAGGGCAAAAGAGTTCTCAATAAAACTGACAAATCAATCCTTGATTGTATCTGACTTGTCATTTTGCTGCATGTCTGGTTTAACTGCTTTTGACTTTGAAAAACTGCCTCATTCTGCCAATGTGGTGAAACCAAATCTGTTTGGCAGGAGATATGAGTTGTCAGCGCATTTAATGAATCATCTCACTGAATACCGAACTGATTTTCGCACAGGGTTTTTTGTTGCAAATGTCATGCATGTAGCTATGGTACAGGACGCATGGGATATTTTAATCACAAAATATAAACTGTAGTCCGGTAATGTTAAATCTTACGACAAGTAACTCCCGAGCAATAGTCCGCCGATTTGAGCAGGAATATGCTGCGCTCATCTAGACCTGCTATGCAACACAATAGGAATACGACCAGTTTAGATGGCAGCCGCATTTCTCAGTGCCCAGCAGCCAATGGGGCATCTAGTCTTTATATGATCTCTATGGTAGTGTTGGCCGGTTCGTGAACGAATCGTTCTTTTGAACTGGTACTTTTTAGTGAACTGGACTGAATTGTTCTGAACAGTTCATGTCTTGCGTCAGTGCTTAATCCACAAGTTATTAAAGTTACTCACTTTCAGACATGCCTGACAGTCCCTCCAAATTGAAAAACCAATATCCAAGAGTATATTTTACTCCAGTAACCCCAACAGTTCACTGAACTGAGAAATGTTGGTGCCACTGCTGAGAGAAGTGATGAGCACGAGTAGCTGGTACTGCGCATTCGTGTACTAACGAACACAGAGGTACAGCGGTTCTTGGATCACCAGAACTGAGACTGAGCTTGTGTGTCATCTTCATGCCAGTTATTCAGCCAAAGTGTAGGCCAAAGTATTTCAAAGAAAATTGTTTTAATACTACACACTGTACAAAGGTTTAATTTGCATTTTTTTCAAACGACCCGACCGACCGCAACCCGAATATCATTAAAAATATTTAGAAGGCCCAAATAGAAGGCCCAAGCCCTTCATCAGGCATAAACAAGTGGGGAGACACCTCCATATATACAGCCATGCATGGTCACATGATCACATATATCCAATCAAGTGAATGGGCAATTACATCACAAAAGAGAAAAAACAGATAAGAACATGAAAAGGGCATATACCAATATTAATAATACGCAACATGTATAATACAAAAAATGTTGTTAGAAATATATTAGATAGCTAAAAAGTGGGGGCCTGCAGTGCTTAAAGCACAGCCTAAGTAGTATTTTGGAAAAGTATCCGTATAAAAGACATCATACATACACAGCATTCACTCTACCACTGAGCTACTGTACATCCCTTTGTGGTGAGAAGTGTGTTCTGTTATTTACCAACATGTGAGGGACAATGTGTACTTTTTTATGTCTTTTATTATTTAAAATCAATATTTTTATTCATAAATATGTCATCCATGGTGTACAAATACCTCTGCCAATTATGTGCCTTATCCTCGTAAACGAAGAATTTATTATCTTTATATACATGGGACGGGTAGGTCCACGGAGGCTTGCATGTAGTTCCGCCATCTTGAAAAACTATGATAGCAGAGAGGGGGAAAAAAAGTACTAGACCAACGCCTTTCCACAACGTGTTTTCGTTCAGAGCCAGCGTGACATGACTGAAGCAGCAGAAGAGGAGGAGCAGAGCGGTGAGAGGCGCTTCACGGCTCAGGCAAGTTTAAATGGCTGCATTGAAAATCCATTATAGGTGATTAACGTCAACACTGGAAGGCATACATATGCGGTTCAGAGTTTTAAGAAACAAGCACTTAAAAGAGTTTGACATATAAGACCAACATTGCTTGGACATGCTTATATTTTTTTATATTATATGCAATTTCTTTATGCAATATATGTGAGATATGCCTTTGACTTAAAAGTCCAACATTTCTTGGAGATCCTAGGGATCAAAGACCGGAAATACTGTAGGTCATGTAAGTGGAACATTATTCAACTTTCTTCAATATTATATCAAGTACAAAGACGGCAAGTGTGGCTATTTGGACAGAGACAGATGCATAAAAAAATGTGCAGACTGGTGCTTCCCCAAGATACATACACTCTACAGGTCCAGAGGAGAATCAAAAATGATCAATTAAGGTAAAAGGGGTGGAGCCACCTTAACTCAAAGTTGTATAAAACGGGAAAGCCAAGAGCTGGTGTGTATTGTGGTGTTTGTGTTAAAGATTGTTAGGATGGGGTTCCTGAAAGTTGTCTTAGTGGTTGTGATTGTTGCATTTGATCTGCCTGATGTCTTGGGAAGTTTGAGGAACGGTCATAGTCCAAGAAGCATGGGGCCAAAATCAGATCCAGCTACCAGAAGTCCTGCCCTTTCTCCTCTAGGGCTCTGGAACCCTTTGCAAGTGGCTTCTCAGTTTCAGAGTCCTCTGGGTCCCGACTCCAAAAGCCTTGCACAGGATCCTTTTGGTCTTCAGGAGAAGCTGCTGTTGCAGGGTCCAGTGAAGCCTTTGGATTGGAGGTATCCCATCGTTCCAGAGGTGCAGAGTGAGGTGGCGGTGGACTTCCAGTTGAGGCAACCCGTGACTCCCAACAGCGTAGCGGTTCAATGTGGAGAGAACCGGGTTCTCGTAGAGGCCCAGCAGGACTTCTTCAGCAATGGTCAGTTGATCCAGCCAACTGGTCTGTCTTTAGGTGGATGTCCTGTTGTTGGTCAGGATCCTGGGGCAAGAGTGCTCATCTTCGAGTATGAATTACAGGACTGCAACAGTGTGCTGATGGTAAGAATTTATCTTAATGGTTATTTGTTGTGGTGGAGGACCTTTCAAGGAATGTCAGTTCACTTGGTTTTACAATGCCAGTTAAGACCAAGTTATATCTATTTGAATAGGTCAATGTTCAAGCTATTTTCATTTAAATAACCCTTCACACCAACATCTGATGTAAACCGTCCCATAAATCGTATGAAAGGAGCTTAAACAGTAACTCTTGTACCTTTTAATTGTGTTTCCAAAATGTGCATGCTTCCCAAACATTGACTTTCTCTGGCAACACTAGAGCTTTTGAAGGTGGCTGTGGGCATGTGAAGAGTATACTAATTAGTGTTTTCTCTTTGGGATTTCCACCATATTGCACGTTCTCTTAGAAATGAGTGCACAGTGTTGGTGTATGTAAAGTCTGTGGGATGACCCTCTTGGTAACCACAATCTTTTTACAGATGAATGAGGATGAGCTTGTCTACACCTTCTCTCTTACCTACACCCCTGAGGCGCTTGCAGGTACTCCGATTACCCGGACCGATGGTGCAATTGTTGGTGTTCAATGCCATTATCAAAGGTAGGAGGTCTCTGTGACTTTCTGCACTTTCTCATTCAACTGGGAGACCATTTAATGGGTACTTTCATGAACCGCAGGCTCCAAAATGTAAGCAGTGATGCCTTGAGGCCAACATGGATTCCTTATGCCTCAACAGCGGCTGGTGAAGAAGTCTTGGTGTTCTCCCTGAAGATCATGATGGGTTGGTACAGATTTTCTTTAAATAAAACGTTACCTTTGCTTGCTATTGTGGCTCTGCCTAATTATTTGTTCGTTTATTTTTTGTAGATGATTGGTCCTATCAGAGGCCTTCATACTCGTATTTCCTGGGCGGTGTTATTAACATTGAGGCATCTGTGAAGCAGTATAATCATGTGCCTCTGCGTGTGTTTGTGGACCGCTGTGTGGCCACTCAAGTACCTGATGTGAACTCTCTTCCGAGATATTCCTTCATTGAGAATCATGGGTAAGGGTATGGATCTTGATGTGGTAGGACTCTTAAGTTACCTTTTGTAAACACGATCACAGTCATGGGTAAGATCTAGTTGCTTGATGCTCTACAGTTGACATTCAGTTGGTTTCGTCGTCAGGTGCTTTGTGGATGCCAAAACTACAGCTTCCAGCTCCCGCTTCATGCCTCGGTCACAAGCTGACAAGATCCAGTTCCAGCTGGAGGCGTTCATGTTCCAGGAGGGCAACAGTCCTTCTGTATGTACTATGAATGAGTTAACTTGACTTCTCCTCCCATCTGCTTTGGTTTTGTGACCTGTCTGTCATCTCTTGCAGATCTACATAACATGTATTCTGAAGGCAACTATTGCTTCTGCACCCAGTGATGCTCAGCGCAAATCCTGTTCCTATGCCAACGGGTAATTGATTATTATTTTTGTTTTAAGATGACTTTTCTCATGTTGAAGGCTCTATGTGTTTGTGTTGCAGATGGTTTGCTGCTGATGGAAATGACCAAGTTTGTGGTTGCTGTGACTCAACATGTGGTCCTGATGGTGAATTTGCTGCTTCTCCCTATGGAGGTTGGTAGCGTTTGCTCTTTCTAAGGTTGCTTTTGATTCAAGTGGTCTAACTGGGCTTTCTTCTCTTTAGGAATTGAGTGGGAAGGCAAGGCTTCACTTGGTCCTGTAATGGTTCAAGGGCAAAAGAGTTCTCAATAAAACTGACAAATCAATCCTTGATTGTATCTGACTTGTCATTTTGCTGCATGTCTGGTTTAACTGCTTTTGACTTTGAAAAACTGCCTCATTCTGCCAATGTGGTGAAACCAAATCTGTTTGGCAGGAGATATGAGTTGTCAGCGCATTTAATGAATCATCTCACTGAATACTGAACTGATTTTCGCACAGGGTTTTTTGTTGCAAATGTCATGCATGTAGCTATGGTACAGGACGCATGGGATATTTTAATCACAAAATATAAACTGTAGTCCGGTAATGTTAAATCTTACGACAAGTAACTCCCGAGCAATAGTCCACCGATTTGAGCAGGAATATGCTGCGCTCATCTAGACCTGCTATGCAACACAATAGGAATACGACCAGTTTAGATGGCAGCCGCATTTCTCAGTGCCCAGCAGCCAATGGGGCATCTAGTCTTTATATGATCTCTATGGTAGTGTTGGCCGGTTCGTGAACGAATCGTTCTTTTGAACTGGTACTTTTTAGTGAACTGGACTGAATTGTTCTGAACAGTTCATGTCTTGCGTCAGTGCTTAATCCACAAGTTATTAAAGTTACTCACTTTCAGACATGCCTGACAGTCCCTCCAAATTGAAAAACCAATATCCAAGAGTATATTTTACTCCAGTAACCCCAACAGTTCACTGAACTGAGAAATGTTGGTGCCACTGCTGAGAGAAGTGATGAGCACGAGTAGCTGGTACTGCGCATTCGTGTACTAACGAACACAGAGGTACAGCGGTTCTTGGATCACCAGAACTTAGACTGAGCTTGTGTGTCATCTTCATGCCAGTTATTCAGCCAAAGTGTAGGCCAAAGTATTTCAAAGAAAATTGTTTTAATACTACACACTGTACAAAGGTTTAATTTGCATTTTTTTCAAACGACCCGACCGACCGCAACCCGAATATCATTAAAAATATTTAGAAGGCCCAAATAGAAGGCCCAAGCCCTTCATCAGGCATAAACAAGTGGGGAGACACCTCCATATATACAGCCATGCATGGTCACATGATCACATATATCCAATCAAGTGAATGGGCAATTACATCACAAAAGAGAAAAAACAGATAAGAACATGAAAAGGGCATATACCAACATTAATAATACGCAACATGTATAATACAAAAAATGTTGTTAGAAATATATTACATAGCTAAAAAGTGGGGGCCTGCAGTGCTTAAAGCACAGCCTAAGTAGTATTTTGGAAAAGTATCCGTATAAAAGACATCATACATGCACAGCATTCACTCTACCACTGAGCTACTGTACATCCCTTTGTGGTGAGAAGTGTGTTCTGTTATTTACCAACATGTGACTTTAAAGGGACAATGTGTACTTTTTTATGTCTTTTATTATTTAAAATCAATATTTTTATTCATAAATATGTCATCCATGGTGTACAAATACCTCTGCCAATTATGTGCCTTATCCTCGTAAACGAAGAATTTATTATCTTTATATACATGGGACGGGTAGGTCCACGGAGGCTTGCATGTAGTTCCGCCATCTTGAAAAACTATGATAGCAGAGAGGGGGAAAAAAAGTACTAGACCAACGCCTTTTCACAACGTGTTTTCGTTCAGAGCCAGCGTGACATGACTGAAGCAGCAGAAGAGGAGGAGCAGAGCGGTGAGAGGCGCTTCACGGCCCCGGCAAGTTTAAATGGCTGCAATGAAAATCCATTATAGTTGATTAACGTCAACACTGGAAGGCATACGTATGTGGTTCAGAGTTTTAAGAAACAAGCACTTAAAAGAGTTTGACATATAAGACCAACATTGCTTGGACATGCTTATATTTTTTTATATTATATGCAATTTCTTTATGCAATATATGTGAGATATGCCTTTGACTTAAAAGTCCAACATTTCTTGGAGATCCTAGGGATCAAAGACCGGAAATACTGTAGGTCATGTAAGTGGAATATTATTCAACTTTCTTCAATATTATATCAAGTACAAAGACGGCAAGTGTTGCTATTTGGACAGAGACAGATGCATAAAAAAATGTGCAGACTGGTGCTTCCCCAAGATACATACACTCTACAGGTCCAGAGAAGAATCAAAAATGATCAATTAAGGTAAAAGGGGTGGAGCCACCTTAACTCAAAGTTGTATAAAACGGGAAAGCCAAGAGCTGGTGTGTATTGTGGTGTTTGTGTTAAAGATTGTTAGGATGGGGTTCCTGAAAGTTGTCTTAGTGGTTGTGATTGTTGCATTTGATCTGCCTGATGTCTTGGGAAGTTTGAGGTACAGTCATAGTCCAAGAAGCATGGGGCCAAAATCAGATCCAGCTACCAGAAGTCCTGCCCTTTCTCCTCTAGGGCTCTGGAACCCTTTGCAAGTGGCTTCTCAGTTTCAGAGTCCTCTGGGTCCCGACTCCAAAAGCCTTGCACAGGATCCTTTTGGTCTTCAGGAGAAGCTGCTGTTGCAGGGTCCAGTGAAGCCTTTGGATTGGAGGTATCCCATCGTTCCAGAGGTGCAGAGTGAGGTGGCGGTGGACTTCCAGTTGAGGCAACCCGTGACTCCCAACAGCGTAGCGGTTCAATGTGGAGAGAACCGGGTTCTCGTAGAGGCCCAGCAGGACTTCTTCAGCAATGGTCAGTTGATCCAGCCAACTGGTCTGTCTTTAGGTGGATGTCCTGTTGTTGGTCAGGATCCTGGGGCAAGAGTGCTCATCTTTGAGTATGAATTACAGGACTGCAACAGTGTGCTGATGGTAAGAATTTATCTTAATGGTTATTTGTTGTGGTGGAGGACCTTTCAAGGAATGTCAGTTCACTTGGTTTTACAATGCCAGTTAAGACCAAGTTATATCTATTTGAATAGGTCAATGTTCAAGCTATTTTCATTTAAATAACCCTTCACACCAACATCTGATGTAAACCGTCCTATAAATCGTATGAAAGGAGCTTAAACAATAACTCTTGTACCTTTTAATTGTGTTTCCAAAATGTGCATGCTTCCCAAACATTGACTTTCTCTGGCAACACTGGAGCTTTTGAAGGTGGCTGTGGGCATGTGAAGAGTATACTAATTAGTGTTTTCTCTTTGGGATTTCCACCATATTGCACGTTCTCTTAGAAATGAGTGCACAGTGTTGGTGTATGTAAAGTCTGTGGGATGACCCTCTTGGTAACCACAATCTTTTTACAGATGAATGAGGATGAGCTTGTCTACACCTTCTCTCTTACCTACACCCCTGAGGCGCTTGCAGGTACTCCGATTACCCGGACCGATGGTGCAATTGTTGGTGTTCAATGCCATTATCAAAGGTAGGAGGTCTCTGTGACTTTCTGCACTTTCTCATTCAACTGGGAGACCATTTAATGGGTACTTTCATGAACCGCAGGCTCCAAAATGTAAGCAGTGATGCCTTGAGGCCAACATGGATTCCTTATGCCTCAACAGCGGCTGGTGAAGAAGTCTTGGTGTTCTCCCTGAAGATCATGATGGGTTGGTACAGATTTTCTTTAAATAAAACGTTACCTTTGCTTGCTATTGTGGCTCTGCCTAATTATTTGTTCGTTTATTTTTTGTAGATGATTGGTCCTATCAGAGGCCTTCATACTCGTATTTCCTGGGCGGTGTTATTAACATTGAGGCATCTGTGAAGCAGTATAATCATGTGCCTCTGCGTGTGTTTGTGGACCGCTGTGTGGCCACTCAAGTACCTGATGTGAACTCTCTTCCGAGATATTCCTTCATTGAGAATCATGGGTAAGGGTATGGATCTTGATGTGGTAGGACTCTTAAGTTACCTTTTGTAAACACTATCACAGTCATGGGTAAGATCTAGTTGCTTGATGCTCTACAGTTGACATTCAGTTGGTTTCGTCGTCAGGTGCTTTGTGGATGCCAAAACTACAGCTTCCAGCTCCCGCTTCATGCCTCGGTCACAAGCTGACAAGATCCAGTTCCAGCTGGAGGCGTTCATGTTCCAGGAGGGCAACAGTCCTTCTGTATGTACTATGAATGAGTTAACTTGACTTCTCCTCCCATCTGCTTTGGTTTTGTGACCTGTCTGTCATCTCTTGCAGATCTACATAACATGTATTCTGAAGGCAACTATTGCTTCTGCACCCAGTGATGCTCAGCGCAAATCCTGTTCCTATGCCAACGGGTAATTGATTATTATTTTTGTTTTAAGATGACTTTTCTCATGTTGAAGGCTCTATGTGTTTGTGTTGCAGATGGTTTGCTGCTGATGGAAATGACCAAGTTTGTGGTTGCTGTGACTCAACATGTGGTCCTGATGGTGAATTTGCTGCTTCTCCCTATGGAGGTTGGTAGCGTTTGCTCTTTCTAAGGTTGCTTTTGATTCAAGTGGTCTAACTGGGCTTTCTTCTCTTTAGGAATTGAGTGGGAAGGCAAGGCTTCACTTGGTCCTGTAATGGTTCAAGGGCAAAAGAGTTCTCAATAAAACTGACAAATCAATCCTTGATTGTATCTGACTTGTCATTTTGCTGCATGTCTGGTTTAACTGCTTTTGACTTTGAAAAACTGCCTCATTCTGCCAATGTGGTGAAACCAAATCTGTTTGGCAGGAGATATGAGTTGTCAGCGCATTTAATGAATCATCTCACTGAATACCGAACTGATTTTCGCACAGGGTTTTTTGTTGCAAATGTCATGCATGTAGCTATGGTACAGGACGCATGGGATATTTTAATCACAAAATATAAACTGTAGTCCGGTAATGTTAAATCTTACGACAAGTAACTCCCGAGCAATAGTCCGCCGATTTGAGCAGGAATATGCTGCGCTCATCTAGACCTGCTATGCAACACAATAGGAATACGACCAGTTTAGATGGCAGCCGCATTTCTCAGTGCCCAGCAGCCAATGGGGCATCTAGTCTTTATATGATCTCTATGGTAGTGTTGGCCGGTTCGTGAACGAATCGTTCTTTTGAACTGGTACTTTTTAGTGAACTGGACTGAATTGTTCTGAACAGTTCATGTCTTGCGTCAGTGCTTAATCCACAAGTTATTAAAGTTACTCACTTTCAGACATGCCTGACAGTCCCTCCAAATTGAAAAACCAATATCCAAGAGTATATTTTACTCCAGTAACCCCAACAGTTCACTGAACTGAGAAATGTTTGTGCCACTGCTGAGAGAAGTGATGAGCACGAGTAGCTGGTACTGCGCATTCGTGTACTAACGAACACAGAGGTACAGCGGTTCTTGGATCACCAGAACTGAGACTGAGCTTGTGTGTCATCTTCATGCCAGTTATTCAGCCAAAGTGTAGGCCAAAGTATTTCAAAGAAAATTGTTTTAATACTACACACTGTACAAAGGTTTAATTTGCATTTTTTTCAAACGACCCGACCGACCGCAACCCGAATATCATTAAAAATATTTAGAAGGCCCAAATAGAAGGCCCAAGCCCTTCATCAGGCATAAACAAGTGGGGAGACACCTCCATATATACAGCCATGCATGGTCACATGATCACATATATCCAATCAAGTGAATGGGCAATTACATCACAAAAGAGAAAAAACAGATAAGAACATGAAAAGGGCATATACCAACATTAATAATACGCAACATGTATAATACAAAAAATGTTGTTAGAAATATATTAGATAGCTAAAAAGTGGGGGCCTGCAGTGCTTAAAGCACAGCCTAAGTAGTATTTTGGAAAAGTATCCGTATAAAAGACATCATACATACACAGCATTCACTCTACCACTGAGCTACTGTACATCCCTTTGTGGTGAGAAGTGTGTTCTGTTATTTACCAACATGTGACTTTAAAGGGACAATGTGTACTTTTTTATGTCTTTTATTATTTAAAATCAATATTTTTATTCATAAATATGTCATCCATGGTGTACAAATACCTCTGCCAATTATGTGCCTTATCCTCGTAAACGAAGAATTTATTATCTTTATATACATGGGACGGGTAGGTCCACGGAGGCTTGCATGTAGTTCCGCCATCTTGAAAAACTATGATAGCAGAGAGGGGGAAAAAAAGTACTAGACCAACGCCTTTCCACAACGTGTTTTCGTTCAGAGCCAGCGTGACATGACTGAAGCAGCAGAAGAGGAGGAGCAGAGCGGTGAGAGGCGCTTCACGGCTCAGGCAAGTTTAAATGGCTGCATTGAAAATCCATTATAGGTGATTAACGTCAACACTGGAAGGCATACATATGCGGTTCAGAGTTTTAAGAAACAAGCACTTAAAAGAGTTTGACATATAAGACCAACATTGCTTGGACATGCTTATATTTTTTTATATTATATGCAATTTCTTTATGCAATATATGTGAGATATGCCTTTGACTTAAAAGTCCAACATTTCTTGGAGATCCTAGGGATCAAAGACCGGAAATACTGTAGGTCATGTAAGTGGAACATTATTCAACTTTCTTCAATATTATATCAAGTACAAAGACGGCAAGTGTGGCTATTTGGACAGAGACAGATGCATAAAAAAATGTGCAGACTGGTGCTTCCCCAAGATACATACACTCTACAGGTCCAGAGGAGAATCAAAAATGATCAATTAAGGTAAAAGGGGTGGAGCCACCTTAACTCAAAGTTGTATAAAACGGGAAAGCCAAGAGCTGGTGTGTATTGTGGTGTTTGTGTTAAAGATTGTTAGGATGGGGTTCCTGAAAGTTGTCTTAGTGGTTGTGATTGTTGCATTTGATCTGCCTGATGTCTTGGGAAGTTTGAGGAACGGTCATAGTCCAAGAAGCATGGGGCCAAAATCAGATCCAGCTACCAGAAGTCCTGCCCTTTCTCCTCTAGGGCTCTGGAACCCTTTGCAAGTGGCTTCTCAGTTTCAGAGTCCTCTGGGTCCCGACTCCAAAAGCCTTGCACAGGATCCTTTTGGTCTTCAGGAGAAGCTGCTGTTGCAGGGTCCAGTGAAGCCTTTGGATTGGAGGTATCCCATCGTTCCAGAGGTGCAGAGTGAGGTGGCGGTGGACTTCCAGTTGAGGCAACCCGTGACTCCCAACAGCGTAGCGGTTCAATGTGGAGAGAACCGGGTTCTCGTAGAGGCCCAGCAGGACTTCTTCAGCAATGGTCAGTTGATCCAGCCAACTGGTCTGTCTTTAGGTGGATGTCCTGTTGTTGGTCAGGATCCTGGGGCAAGAGTGCTCATCTTTGAGTATGAATTACAGGACTGCAACAGTGTGCTGATGGTAAGAATTTATCTTAATGGTTATTTGTTGTGGTGGAGGACCTTTCAAGGAATGTCAGTTCACTTGGTTTTACAATGCCAGTTAAGACCAAGTTATATCTATTTGAATAGGTCAATGTTCAAGCTATTTTCATTTAAATAACCCTTCACACCAACATCTGATGTAAACCGTCCTATAAATCGTATGAAAGGAGCTTAAACAATAACTCTTGTACCTTTTAATTGTGTTTCCAAAATGTGCATGCTTCCCAAACATTGACTTTCTCTGGCAACACTGGAGCTTTTGAAGGTGGCTGTGGGCATGTGAAGATTATACTAATTAGTGTTTTCTCTTTGGGATTTCCACCATATTGCACGTTCTCTTAGAAATGAGTGCACAGTGTTGGTGTATGTAAAGTCTGTGGGATGACCCTCTTGGTAACCACAATCTTTTTACAGATGAATGAGGATGAGCTTGTCTACACCTTCTCTCTTACCTACACCCCTGAGGCGCTTGCAGGTACTCCGATTACCCGGACCGATGGTGCAATTGTTGGTGTTCAATGCCATTATCAAAGGTAGGAGGTCTCTGTGACTTTCTGCACTTCCTCATTCAACTGGGAGACCATTTAATGGGTACTTTCATGAACCGCAGGCTCCAAAATGTAAGCAGTGATGCCTTGAGGCCAACATGGATTCCTTATGCCTCAACAGCGGCTGGTGAAGAAGTCTTGGTGTTCTCCCTGAAGATCATGATGGGTTGGTACAGATTTTCTTTAAATAAAACGTTACCTTTGCTTGCTATTGTGGCTCTGCCTAATTATTTGTTCGTTTATTTTTTGTAGATGATTGGTCCTATCAGAGGCCTTCATACTCGTATTTCCTGGGCGGTGTTATTAACATTGAGGCATCTGTGAAGCAGTACAATCATGTGCCTCTGCGTGTGTTTGTGGACCGCTGTGTGGCCACTCAAGTACCTGATGTGAACTCTCTTCCGAGATATTCCTTCATTGAGAATCATGGGTAAGGGTATGGATCTTGATGTGGTAGGACTCTTAAGTTACCTTTTGTAAACACTATCACAGTCATGGGTAAGATCTAGTTGCTTGATGCTCTACAGTTGACATTCAGTTGGTTTCGTCGTCAGGTGCTTTGTGGATGCCAAAACTACAGCTTCCAGCTCCCGCTTCATGCCTCGGTCACAAGCTGACAAGATCCAGTTCCAGCTGGAGGCGTTCATGTTCCAGGAGGGCAACAGTCCTTCTGTATGTACTATGAATGAGTTAACTTGACTTCTCCTCCCATCTGCTTTGGTTTTGTGACCTGTCTGTCATCTCTTGCAGATCTACATAACATGTATTCTGAAGGCAACTATTGCTTCTGCACCCAGTGATGCTCAGCGCAAATCCTGTTCCTATGCCAACGGGTAATTGATTATTATTTTTGTTTTAAGATGACTTTTCTCATGTTGAAGGCTCTATGTGTTTGTGTTGCAGATGGTTTGCTGCTGATGGAAATGACCAAGTTTGTGGTTGCTGTGACTCAACATGTGGTCCTGATGGTGAATTTGCTGCTTCTCCCTATGGAGGTTGGTAGCGTTTGCTCTTTCTAAGGTTGCTTTTGATTCAAGTGGTCTAACTGGGCTTTCTTCTCTTTAGGAATTGAGTGGGAAGGCAAGGCTTCACTTGGTCCTGTAATGGTTCAAGGGCAAAAGAGTTCTCAATAAAACTGACAAATCAATCCTTGATTGTATCTGACTTGTCATTTTGCTGCATGTCTGGTTTAACTGCTTTTGACTTTGAAAAACTGCCTCATTCTGCCAATGTGGTGAAACCAAATCTGTTTGGCAGGAGATATGAGTTGTCAGCGCATTTAATGAATCATCTCACTGAATACCGAACTGATTTTCGCACAGGGTTTTTTGTTGCAAATGTCATGCATGTAGCTATGGTACAGGACGCATGGGATATTTTAATCACAAAATATAAACTGTAGTCCGGTAATGTTAAATCTTACGACAAGTAACTCCCGAGCAATAGTCCGCCGATTTGAGCAGGAATATGCTGCGCTCATCTAGACCTGCTATGCAACACAATAGGAATACGACCAGTTTAGATGGCAGCCGCATTTCTCAGTGCCCAGCAGCCAATGGGGCATCTAGTCTTTATATGATCTCTATGGTAGTGTTGGCCGGTTCGTGAACGAATCGTTCTTTTGAACTGGTACTTTTTAGTGAACTGGACTGAATTGTTCTGAACAGTTCATGTCTTGCGTCAGTGCTTAATCCACAAGTTATTAAAGTTACTCACTTTCAGACATGCCTGACAGTCCCTCCAAATTGAAAAACCAATATCCAAGAGTATATTTTACTCCAGTAACCCCAACAGTTCACTGAACTGAGAAATGTTGGTGCCACTGCTGAGAGAAGTGATGAGCACGAGTAGCTGGTACTGCGCATTCGTGTACTAACGAACACAGAGGTACAGCGGTTCTTGGATCACCAGAACTTAGACTGAGCTTGTGTGTCATCTTCATGCCAGTTATTCAGCCAATAAAGTATAGGCCAAAGGATTTCAAAGAAAATTGTTTTAATACTACACACTGTACAAAGGTTTAATTTGCATTTTTTTTTTCAAACGACCCGACCGACCGCAACCCGAATATCATTAAAAATATTTAGAAGGCCCAAATAGAAGGCCCAAGCCCTTCATCAGGCATAAACAAGTGGGGAGACACCTCCATATATACAGCCATGCATGGTCACATGATCACATATATCCAATCAAGTGAATGGGCAATTACATCACAAAAGGGAAAAAACAGATAAGAACATGAAAAGGGCATATACCAACATTAATAATACGCAACATGTATAATACAAAAAATGTTGTTAGAAATATATTAGATAGCTAAAAAGTGGGGGCCTGCAGTGCTTAAAGCACAGCCTAAGTAGTATTTTGGAAAAGTATCCGTATAAAAGACATCATACATACACAGCATTCACTCTACCACTGAGCTACTGTACATCCCTTTGTGGTGAGAAGTGTGTTCTGTTATTTACCAACATGTGACTTTAAAGGGACAATGTGTACTTTTTTATGTCTTTTATTATTTAAAATCAATATTTTTATTCATAAATATGTCATCCATGGTGTACAAATACCTCTGCCAATTATGTGCCTTATCCTCGTAAACGAAGAATTTATTATCTTTATATACATGGGACGGGTAGGTCCACGGAGGCTTGCATGTAGTTCCGCCATCTTGAAAAACTATGATAGCAGAGAGGGGGAAAAAAAGTACTAGACCAACGCCTTTCCACAACGTGTTTTCGTTCAGAGCCAGCGTGACATGACTGAAGCAGCAGAAGAGGAGGAGCAGAGCGGTGAGAGGCGCTTCACGGCTCAGGCAAGTTTAAATGGCTGCATTGAAAATCCATTATAGGTGATTAACGTCAACACTGGAAGGCATACATATGCGGTTCAGAGTTTTAAGAAACAAGCACTTAAAAGAGTTTGACATATAAGACCAGTATTGCTTGGACATGCTTATATTTTTTTATATTATATGCAATTTCTTTATGCAATATATGTGAGATATGCCTTTGACTTAAAAGTCCATCATTTCTTGGAGATCCTAGGGATCAAAGACCGGAAATACTGTAGGTCATGTAAGTGGAACATTATTCAACTTTCTTCAATATTATATCAAGTACAAAGACGGCAAGTGTGGCTATTTGGACAGAGACAGATGCATAAAAAAATGTGCAGACTGGTGCTTCCCCAAGATACATACACTCTACAGGTCCAGAGGAGAATCAAAAATGATCAATTAAGGTAAAAGGGGTGGAGCCACCTTAACTCAAAGTTGTATAAAACGGGAAAGCCAAGAGCTGGTGTGTATTGTGGTGTTTGTGTTAAAGATTGTTAGGATGGGGTTCCTGAAAGTTGTCTTAGTGGTTGTGATTGTTGCATTTGATCTGCCTGATGTCTTGGGAAGTTTGAGGTACAGTCATAGTCCAAGAAGCATGGGGCCAAAATCAGATCCAGCTACCAGAAGTCCTGCCCTTTCTCCTCTAGGGCTCTGGAACCCTTTGCAAGTGGCTTCTCAGTTTCAGAGTCCTCTGGGTCCCGACTCCAAAAGCCTTGCACAGGATCCTTTTGGTCTTCAGGAGAAGCTGCTGTTGCAGGGTCCAGTGAAGCCTTTGGATTGGAGGTATCCCATCGTTCCAGAGGTGCAGAGTGAGGTGGCGGTGGACTTCCAGTTGAGGCAACCCGTGACTCCCAACAGCGTAGCGGTTCAATGTGGAGAGAACCGGGTTCTCGTAGAGGCCCAGCAGGACTTCTTCAGCAATGGTCAGTTGATCCAGCCAACTGGTCTGTCTTTAGGTGGATGTCCTGTTGTTGGTCAGGATCCTGGGGCAAGAGTGCTCATCTTCGAGTATGAATTACAGGACTGCAACAGTGTGCTGATGGTAAGAATTTATCTTAATGGTTATTTGTTGTGGTGGAGGACCTTTCAAGGAATGTCAGTTCACTTGGTTTTACAATGCCAGTTAAGACCAAGTTATATCTATTTGAATAGGTCAATGTTCAAGCTATTTTCATTTAAATAACCCTTCACACCAACATCTGATGTAAACCGTCCTATAAATCGTATGAAAGGAGCTTAAACAGTAACTCTTGTACCTTTTAATTGTGTTTCCAAAATGTGCATGCTTCCCAAACATTGACTTTCTCTGGCAACACTGGAGCTTTTGAAGGTGGCTGTGGGCATGTGAAGATTATACTAATTAGTGTTTTCTCTTTGGGATTTCCACCATATTGCACGTTCTCTTAGAAATGAGTGCACAGTGTTGGTGTATGTAAAGTCTGTGGGATGACCCTCTTGGTAACCACAATCTTTTTACAGATGAATGAGGATGAGCTTGTCTACACCTTCTCTCTTACCTACACCCCTGAGGCGCTTGCAGGTACTCCGATTACCCGGACCGATGGTGCAATTGTTGGTGTTCAATGCCATTATCAAAGGTAGGAGGTCTCTGTGACTTTCTGCACTTCCTCATTCAACTGGGAGACCATTTAATGGGTACTTTCATGAACCGCAGGCTCCAAAATGTAAGCAGTGATGCCTTGAGGCCAACATGGATTCCTTATGCCTCAACAGCGGCTGGTGAAGAAGTCTTGGTGTTCTCCCTGAAGATCATGATGGGTTGGTACAGATTTTCTTTAAATAAAACGTTACCTTTGCTTGCTATTGTGGCTCTGCCTAATTATTTGTTCGTTTATTTTTTGTAGATGATTGGTCCTATCAGAGGCCTTCATACTCGTATTTCCTGGGCGGTGTTATTAACATTGAGGCATCTGTGAAGCAGTACAATCATGTGCCTCTGCGTGTGTTTGTGGACCGCTGTGTGGCCACTCAAGTACCTGATGTGAACTCTCTTCCGAGATATTCCTTCATTGAGAATCATGGGTAAGGGTATGGATCTTGATGTGGTAGGACTCTTAAGTTACCTTTTGTAAACACTATCACAGTCATGGGTAAGATCTAGTTGCTTGATGCTCTACAGTTGACATTCAGTTGGTTTCGTCGTCAGGTGCTTTGTGGATGCCAAAACTACAGCTTCCAGCTCCCGCTTCATGCCTCGGTCACAAGCTGACAAGATCCAGTTCCAGCTGGAGGCGTTCATGTTCCAGGAGGGCAACAGTCCTTCTGTATGTACTATGAATGAGTTAACTTGACTTCTCCTCCCATCTGCTTTGGTTTTGTGACCTGTCTGTCATCTCTTGCAGATCTACATAACATGTATTCTGAAGGCAACTATTGCTTCTGCACCCAGTGATGCTCAGCGCAAATCCTGTTCCTATGCCAACGGGTAATTGATTATTATTTTTGTTTTAAGATGACTTTTCTCATGTTGAAGGCTCTATGTGTTTGTGTTGCAGATGGTTTGCTGCTGATGGAAATGACCAAGTTTGTGGTTGCTGTGACTCAACATGTGGTCCTGATGGTGAATTTGCTGCTTCTCCCTATGGAGGTTGGTAGCGTTTGCTCTTTCTAAGGTTGCTTTTGATTCAAGTGGTCTAACTGGGCTTTCTTCTCTTTAGGAATTGAGTGGGAAGGCAAGGCTTCATTTGGTCCTGTAATGGTTCAAGGGCAAAAGAGTTCTCAATAAAACTGACAAATCAATCCTTGATTGTATCTGACTTGTCATTTTGCTGCATGTCTGGTTTAACTGCTTTTGACTTTGAAAAACTGCCTCATTCTGCCAATGTGGTGAAACCAAATCTGTTTGGCAGGAGATATGAGTTGTCAGCGCATTTAATGAATCATCTCACTGAATACCGAACTGATTTTCGCACTGGGTTTTTTGTTGCAAATGTCATGCATGTAGCTATGGTACAGGACGCATGGGATATTTTAATCACAAAATATAAACTGTAGTCCGGTAATGTTAAATCTTACGACAAGTAACTCCCGAGCAATAGTCCGCCGATTTGAGCAGGAATATGCTGCGCTCATCTAGACCTGCTATGCAACACAATAGGAATACGACCAGTTTAGATGGCAGCCGCATTTCTCAGTGCCCAGCAGCCAATGGGGCATCTAGTCTTTATATGATCTCTATGGTAGTGTTGGCCGGTTCGTGAACGAATCGTTCTTTTGAACTGGTACTTTTTAGTGAACTGGACTGAATTGTTCTGAACAGTTCATGTCTTGCGTCAGTGCTTAATCCACAAGTTATTAAAGTTACTCACTTTCAGACATGCCTGACAGTCCCTCCAAATTGAAAAACCAATATCCAAGAGTATATTTTACTCCAGTAACCCCAACAGTTCACTGAGCTGAGAAATGTTGGTGCCACTGCTGAGAGAAGTGATGAGCACGAGTAGCTGGTACTGCGCATTCGTGTACTAACGAACACAGAGGTACAGCGGTTCTTGGATCACCAGAACTTAGACTGAGCTTGTGTGTCATCTTCATGCCAGTTATTCAGCCAATAAAGTATAGGCCAAAGGATTTCAAAGAAAATTGTTTTAATACTACACACTGTACAAAGGTTTAATTTGCATTTTTTTTTCAAACGACCCGACCGACCGCAACCCGAATATCATTAAAAATATTTAGAAGGCCCAAATAGAAGGCCCAAGCCCTTCATCAGGCATAAACAAGTGGGGAGACACCTCCATATATACAGCCATGCATGGTCACATGATCACATATATCCAATCAAGTGAATGGGCAATTACATCACAAAAGGGAAAAAACAGATAAGAACATGAAAAGGGCATATACCAACATTAATAATACGCAACATGTATAATACAAAAAATGTTGTTAGAAATATATTAGATAGCTAAAAAGTGGGGGCCTGCAGTGCTTAAAGCACAGCCTAAGTAGTATTTTGGAAAAGTATCCGTATAAAAGACATCATACATACACAGCATTCACTCTACCACTGAGCTACTGTACATCCCTTTGTGGTGAGAAGTGTGTTCTGTTATTTACCAACATGTGACTTTAAAGGGACAATGTGTACTTTTTTATGTCTTTTATTATTTAAAATCAATATTTTTATTCATAAATATGTCATCCATGGTGTACAAATACCTCTGCCAATTATGTGCCTTATCCTCGTAAACGAAGAATTTATTATCTTTATATACATGGGACGGGTAGGTCCACGGAGGCTTGCATGTAGTTCCGCCATCTTGAAAAACTATGATAGCAGAGAGGGGGAAAAAAAGTACTAGACCAACGCCTTTCCACAACGTGTTTTCGTTCAGAGCCAGCGTGACATGACTGAAGCAGCAGAAGAGGAGGAGCAGAGCGGTGAGAGGCGCTTCACGGCTCAGGCAAGTTTAAATGGCTGCATTGAAAATCCATTATAGGTGATTAACGTCAACACTGGAAGGCATACATATGCGGTTCAGAGTTTTAAGAAACAAGCACTTAAAAGAGTTTGACATATAAGACCAACATTGCTTGGACATGCTTATATTTTTTTATATTATATGCAATTTCTTTATGCAATATATGTGAGATATGCCTTTGACTTAAAAGTCCAACATTTCTTGGAGATCCTAGGGATCAAAGACCGGAAATACTGTAGGTCATGTAAGTGGAATATTATTCAACTTTCTTCAATATTATATCAAGTACAAAGACGGCAAGTGTGGCTATTTGGACAGAGACAGATGCATAAAAAAATGTGCAGACTGGTGCTTCCCCAAGATACATACACTCTACAGGTCCAGAGGAGAATCAAAAATGATCAATTAAGGTAAAAGGGGTGGAGCCACCTTAACTCAAAGTTGTATAAAACGGGAAAGCCAAGAGCTGGTGTGTATTGTGGTGTTTGTGTTAAAGATTGTTAGGATGGGGTTCCTGAAAGTTGTCTTAGTGGTTGTGATTGTTGCATTTGATCTGCCTGATGTCTTGGGAAGTTTGAGGTACAGTCATAGTCCAAGAAGCATGGGGCCAAAATCAGATCCAGCTACCAGAAGTCCTGCCCTTTCTCCTCTAGGGCTCTGGAACCCTTTGCAAGTGGCTTCTCAGTTTCAGAGTCCTCTGGGTCCCGACTCCAAAAGCCTTGCACAGGATCCTTTTGGTCTTCAGGAGAAGCTGCTGTTGCAGGGTCCAGTGAAGCCTTTGGATTGGAGGTATCCCATCGTTCCAGAGGTGCAGAGTGAGGTGGCGGTGGACTTCCAGTTGAGGCAACCCGTGACTCCCAACAGCGTAGCGGTTCAATGTGGAGAGAACCGGGTTCTCGTAGAGGCCCAGCAGGACTTCTTCAGCAATGGTCAGTTGATCCAGCCAACTGGTCTGTCTTTAGGTGGATGTCCTGTTGTTGGTCAGGATCCTGGGGCAAGAGTGCTCATCTTCGAGTATGAATTACAGGACTGCAACAGTGTGCTGATGGTAAGAATTTATCTTAATGGTTATTTGTTGTGGTGGAGGACCTTTCAAGGAATGTCAGTTCACTTGGTTTTACAATGCCAGTTAAGACCAAGTTATATCTATTTGAATAGGTCAATGTTCAAGCTATTTTCATTTAAATAACCCTTCACACCAACATCTGATGTAAACCGTCCTATAAATCGTATGAAAGGAGCTTAAACAGTAACTCTTGTACCTTTTAATTGTGTTTCCAAAATGTGCATGCTTCCCAAACATTGACTTTCTCTGGCAACACTGGAGCTTTTGAAGGTGGCTGTGGGCATGTGAAGATTATACTAATTAGTGTTTTCTCTTTGGGATTTCCACCATATTGCACGTTCTCTTAGAAATGAGTGCACAGTGTTGGTGTATGTAAAGTCTGTGGGATGACCCTCTTGGTAACCACAATCTTTTTACAGATGAATGAGGATGAGCTTGTCTACACCTTCTCTCTTACCTACACCCCTGAGGCGCTTGCAGGTACTCCGATTACCCGGACCGATGGTGCAATTGTTGGTGTTCAATGCCATTATCAAAGGTAGGAGGTCTCTGTGACTTTCTGCACTTCCTCATTCAACTGGGAGACCATTTAATGGGTACTTTCATGAACCGCAGGCTCCAAAATGTAAGCAGTGATGCCTTGAGGCCAACATGGATTCCTTATGCCTCAACAGCGGCTGGTGAAGAAGTCTTGGTGTTCTCCCTGAAGATCATGATGGGTTGGTACAGATTTTCTTTAAATAAAACGTTACCTTTGCTTGCTATTGTGGCTCTGCCTAATTATTTGTTCGTTTATTTTTTGTAGATGATTGGTCCTATCAGAGGCCTTCATACTCGTATTTCCTGGGCGGTGTTATTAACATTGAGGCATCTGTGAAGCAGTACAATCATGTGCCTCTGCGTGTGTTTGTGGACCGCTGTGTGGCCACTCAAGTACCTGATGTGAACTCTCTTCCGAGATATTCCTTCATTGAGAATCATGGGTAAGGGTATGGATCTTGATGTGGTAGGACTCTTAAGTTACCTTTTGTAAACACTATCACAGTCATGGGTAAGATCTAGTTGCTTGATGCTCTACAGTTGACATTCAGTTGGTTTCGTCGTCAGGTGCTTTGTGGATGCCAAAACTACAGCTTCCAGCTCCCGCTTCATGCCTCGGTCACAAGCTGACAAGATCCAGTTCCAGCTGGAGGCGTTCATGTTCCAGGAGGGCAACAGTCCTTCTGTATGTACTATGAATGAGTTAACTTGACTTCTCCTCCCATCTGCTTTGGTTTTGTGACCTGTCTGTCATCTCTTGCAGATCTACATAACATGTATTCTGAAGGCAACTATTGCTTCTGCACCCAGTGATGCTCAGCGCAAATCCTGTTCCTATGCCAACGGGTAATTGATTATTATTTTTGTTTTAAGATGACTTTTCTCATGTTGAAGGCTCTATGTGTTTGTGTTGCAGATGGTTTGCTGCTGATGGAAATGACCAAGTTTGTGGTTGCTGTGACTCAACATGTGGTCCTGATGGTGAATTTGCTGCTTCTCCCTATGGAGGTTGGTAGCGTTTGCTCTTTCTAAGGTTGCTTTTGATTCAAGTGGTCTAACTGGGCTTTCTTCTCTTTAGGAATTGAGTGGGAAGGCAAGGCTTCACTTGGTCCTGTAATGGTTCAAGGGCAAAAGAGTTCTCAATAAAACTGACAAATCAATCCTTGATTGTATCTGACTTGTCATTTTGCTGCATGTCTGGTTTAACTGCTTTTGACTTTGAAAAACTGCCTCATTCTGCCAATGTGGTGAAACCAAATCTGTTTGGCAGGAGATATGAGTTGTCAGCGCATTTAATGAATCATCTCACTGAATACCGAACTGATTTTCGCACTGGGTTTTTTGTTGCAAATGTCATGCATGTAGCTATGGTACAGGACGCATGGGATATTTTAATCACAAAATATAAACTGTAGTCCGGTAATGTTAAATCTTACGACAAGTAACTCCCGAGCAATAGTCCGCCGATTTGAGCAGGAATATGCTGCGCTCATCTAGACCTGCTATGCAACACAATAGGAATACGACCAGTTTAGATGGCAGCCGCATTTCTCAGTGCCCAGCAGCCAATGGGGCATCTAGTCTTTATATGATCTCTATGGTAGTGTTGGCCGGTTCGTGAACGAATCGTTCTTTTGAACTGGTACTTTTTAGTGAACTGGACTGAATTGTTCTGAACAGTTCATGTCTTGCGTCAGTGCTTAATCCACAAGTTATTAAAGTTACTCACTTTCAGACATGCCTGACAGTCCCTCCAAATTGAAAAACCAATATCCAAGAGTATATTTTACTCCAGTAACCCCAACAGTTCACTGAACTGAGAAATGTTGGTGCCACTGCTGAGAGAAGTGATGAGCACGAGTAGCTGGTACTGCGCATTCGTGTACTAACGAACACAGAGGTACAGCGGTTCTTGGATCATCCGGAACTGAGACTGAGCTTGTGTGTCATCTTCATGCCAGTTATTCAGCCAAAGTGTAGGCCAAAGTATTTCAAAGAAAATTGTTTTAATACTACACACTGTACAAAGGTTTAATTTGCATTTTTTTCAAACGACCCGACCGACCGCAACCCGAATATCATTAAAAATATTTAGAAGGCCCAAATAGAAGGCCCAAGCCCTTCATCAGGCATAAACAAGTGGGGAGACACCTCCATGTATACAGCCATGCATGGTCACATGATCACATATATCCAATCAAGTGAATGGGCAATTACATCACAAAAGAGAAAAAACAGATAAGAACATGAAAAGGGCATATACCAACATTAATAATACGCAACATGTATAATACAAAAAATGTTGTTAGAAATATATTAGATAGCTAAAAAGTGGGGGCCTGCAGTGCTTAAAGCACAGCCTAAGTAGTATTTTGGAAAAGTATCCGTATAAAAGACATCATACATACACAGCATTCACTCTACCACTGAGCTACTGTACATCCCTTTGTGGTGAGAAGTGTGTTCTGTTATTTACCAACATGTGACTTTAAAGGGACAATGTGTACTTTTTTATGTCTTTTATTATTTAAAATCAATATTTTTATTCATAAATATGTCATCCATGGTGTACAAATACCTCTGCCAATTATGTGCCTTATCCTCGTAAACGAAGAATTTATTATCTTTATATACATGGGACGGGTAGGTCCACGGAGGCTTGCATGTAGTTCCGCCATCTTGAAAAACTATGATAGCAGAGAGGGGGAAAAAAAGTACTAGACCAACGCCTTTCCACAACGTGTTTTCGTTCAGAGCCAGCGTGACATGACTGAAGCAGCAGAAGAGGAGGAGCAGAGCGGTGAGAGGCGCTTCACGGCTCAGGCAAGTTTAAATGGCTGCATTGAAAATCCATTATAGGTGATTAACGTCAACACTGGAAGGCATACATATGCGGTTCAGAGTTTTAAGAAACAAGCACTTAAAAGAGTTTGACATATAAGACCAACATTGCTTGGACATGCTTATATTTTTTTATATTATATGCAATTTCTTTATGCAATATATGTGAGATATGCCTTTGACTTAAAAGTCCAACATTTCTTGGAGATCCTAGGGATCAAAGACCGGAAATACTGTAGGTCATGTAAGTGGAATATTTTTCAACTTTCTTCAATATTATATCAAGTACAAAGACGGCAAGTGTGGCTATTTGGACAGAGACAGATGCATAAAAAAATGTGCAGACTGGTGCTTCCCCAAGATACATACACTCTACAGGTCCAGAGGAGAATCAAAAATGATCAATTAAGGTAAAAGGGGTGGAGCCACCTTAACTCAAAGTTGTATAAAACGGGAAAGCCAAGAGCTGGTGTGTATTGTGGTGTTTGTGTTAAAGATTGTTAGGATGGGGGTTCCTGAAAGTTGTCTTAGTGGTTGTGATTGTTGCATTTGATCTGCCTGATGTCTTGGGAAGTTTGAGGTACAGTCATAGTCCAAGAAGCATGGGGCCAAAATCAGATCCAGCTACCAGAAGTCCTGCCCTTTCTCCTCTAGGGCTCTGGAACCCTTTGCAAGTGGCTTCTCAGTTTCAGAGTCCTCTGGGTCCCGACTCCAAAAGCCTTGCACAGGATCCTTTTGGCCTTCAGGAGAAGCTGCTGTTGCAGGGTCCAGTGAAGCCTTTGGATTGGAGGTATCCCATCGTTCCAGAGGTGCAGAGTGAGGTGGCGGTGGACTTCCAGTTGAGGCAACCCGTGACTCCCAACAGCGTAGCGGTTCAATGTGGAGAGAACCGGGTTCTCGTAGAGGCCCAGCAGGACTTCTTCAGCAATGGTCAGTTGATCCAGCCAACTGGTCTGTCTTTAGGTGGATGTCCTGTTGTTGGTCAGGATCCTGGGGCAAGAGTGCTCATCTTTGAGTATGAATTACAGGACTGCAACAGTGTGCTGATGGTAAGAATTTATCTTAATGGTTATTTGTTGTGGTGGAGGACCTTTCAAGGAATGTCAGTTCACTTGGTTTTACAATGCCAGTTAAGACCAAGTTATATCTATTTGAATAGGTCAATGTTCAAGCTATTTTCATTTAAATAACCCTTCACACCAACATCTGATGTAAACCGTCCTATAAATCGTATGAAAGGAGCTTAAACAATAACTCTTGTACCTTTTAATTGTGTTTCCAAAATGTGCATTCTTCCCAAACATTGACTTTCTCTGGCAACACTGGAGCTTTTGAAGGTGGCTGTGGGCATGTGAAGAGTATACTAATTAGTGTTTTCTCTTTGGGATTTCCACCATATTGCACGTTCTCTTAGAAATGAGTGCACAGTGTTGGTGTATGTAAAGTCTGTGGGATGACCCTCTTGGTAACCACAATCTTTTTACAGATGAATGAGGATGAGCTTGTCTACACCTTCTCTCTTACCTACACCCCTGAGGCGCTTGCAGGTACTCCGATTACCCGGACCGATGGTGCAATTGTTGGTGTTCAATGCCATTATCAAAGGTAGGAGGTCTCTGTGACTTTCTGCACTTCCTCATTCAACTGGGAGACCATTTAATGGGTACTTTCATGAACCGCAGGCTCCAAAATGTAAGCAGTGATGCCTTGAGGCCAACATGGATTCCTTATGCCTCAACAGCGGCTGGTGAAGAAGTCTTGGTGTTCTCCCTGAAGATCATGATGGGTTGGTACAGATTTTCTTTAAATAAAACGTTACCTTTGCTTGCTATTGTGGCTCTGCCTAATTATTTGTTCGTTTATTTTTTGTAGATGATTGGTCCTATCAGAGGCCTTCATACTCGTATTTCCT
The DNA here is from genome assembly GCF_988280905.1 of Pimephales promelas. Lineage (NCBI taxonomy): Eukaryota > Metazoa > Chordata > Actinopteri > Cypriniformes > Leuciscidae > Pimephales > Pimephales promelas. Next base: position 35,027,666 of record NC_142779.1, read on the forward strand.
GGGTGGTGTTATTAACATTGAGGCATCTGTGAAGCAGTATAATCATGTGCCTCTGCGTGTGTTCGTGGACCGCTGTGTGGCCACTCAAGTACCTGATGTGAACTCTCTTCCGAGATATTCCTTCATTGAGAATCATGGGTAAGTGTATGGATCTTGATGTGGTAGGACTCTTAAGTTACCTTTTGTAAACACTATCACAGTCATGGGTAAGATCTAGTTGCTTGATGCTCTACAGTTGACATTCAGTTGGTTTCGTCGTCAGGTGCTTTGTGGATGCCAAAACTACAGCTTCCAGCTCCCGCTTCATGCCTCGGTCGCGAGCTGACAAGATCCAGTTCCAGCTGGAGGCGTTCATGTTCCAGGAGGGCAACAGTCCTTCTGTATGTACTATGAATGAGTTAACTTGACTTCTCCTCCCATCTGCTTTGGTTTTGTGACCTGTCTGTCATCTCTTGCAGATCTACATAACATGTATTCTGAAGGCAACTATTGCTTCTGCACCCAGTGATGCTCAGCGCAAATCCTGTTCCTATGCCAACGGGTAATTGATTATTATTTTTGTTTTAAGATGACTTTTCTCATGTTGAAGGCTCTATGTGTTTGTGTTGCAGATGGTTTGCTGCTGATGGAAATGACCAAGTTTGTGGTTGCTGTGACTCAACATGTGGTCCTGATGGTGAATTTGCTGCTTCTCCCTATGGAGGTTGGTAGCGTTTGCTCTTTCTAAGGTTGCTTTTGATTCAAGTGGTCTAACTGGGCTTTCTTCTCTTTAGGAATTGAGTGGGAAGGCAAGGCTTCACTTGGTCCTGTAATGGTTCAAGGGCAAAAGAGTTCTCAATAAAACTGACAAATCAATCCTTGATTGTATCTGACTTGTCATTTTGCTGCATGTCTGGTTTAACTGCTTTTGACTTTGAAAAACTGCCTCATTCTGCCAATGTGGTGAAACCAAATCTGTTTGGCAGGAGATATGAGTTGTCAGCGCATTTAATGAATCATCTCACTGAATACCGAACTGATTTTCGCACAGGGTTTTTTGTTGCAAATGTCATGCATGTAGCTATGGTACAGGACGCATGGGATATTTTAATCACAAAATATAAACTGTAGTCCGGTAATGTTAAATCTTACGACAAGTAACTCCCGAGCAATAGTCCGCCGATTTGAGCAGGAATATGCTGCGCTCATCTAGACCTGCTATGCAACACAATAGGAATACGACCAGTTTAGATGGCAGCCGCATTTCTCAGTGCCCAGCAGCCAATGGGGCATCTAGTCTTTATATGATCTCTATGGTAGTGTTGGCCGGTTCGTGAACGAATCGTTCTTTTGAACTGGTACTTTTTAGTGAACTGGACTGAATTGTTCTGAACAGTTCATGTCTTGCGTCAGTGCTTAATCCACAAGTTATTAAAGTTACTCACTTTCAGACATGCCTGACAGTCCCTCCAAATTGAAAAACCAATATCCAAGAGTATATTTTACTCCAGTAACCCCAACAGTTCACTGAACTGAGAAATGTTGGTGCCACTGCTGAGAGAAGTGATGAGCACGAGTAGCTGGTACTGCGCATTCGTGTACTAACGAACACAGAGGTACAGCGGTTCTTGGATCACCAGAACTGAGACTGAGCTTGTGTGTCATCTTCATGCCAGTTATTCAGCCAAAGTGTAGGCCAAAGTATTTCAAAGAAAATTGTTTTAATACTACACACTGTACAAAGGTTTAATTTGCATTTTTTTCAAACGACCCGACCGACCGCAACCCGAATATCATTAAAAATATTTAGAAGGCCCAAATAGAAGGCCCAAGCCCTTCATCAGGCATAAACAAGTGGGGAGACACCTCCATATATACAGCCATGCATGGTCACATGATCACATATATCCAATCAAGTGAATGGGCAATTACATCACAAAAGAGAAAAAACAGATAAGAACATGAAAAGGGCATATACCAACATTAATAATACGCAACATGTATAATACAAAAAATGTTGTTAGAAATATATTAGATAGCTAAAAAGTGGGGGCCTGCAGTGCTTAAAGCACAGCCTAAGTAGTATTTTGGAAAAGTATCCGTATAAAAGACATCATACATACACAGCATTCACTCTACCACTGAGCTACTGTACATCCCTTTGTGGTGAGAAGTGTGTTCTGTTATTTACCAACATGTGACTTTAAAGGGACAATGTGTACTTTTTTATGTCTTTTATTATTTAAAATCAATATTTTTATTCATAAATATGTCATCCATGGTGTACAAATACCTCTGCCAATTATGTGCCTTATCCTCGTAAACGAAGAATTTATTATCTTTATATACATGGGACGGGTAGGTCCACGGAGGCTTGCATGTAGTTCCGCCATCTTGAAAAACTATGATAGCAGAGAGGGGGAAAAAAAGTACTAGACCAACGCCTTTCCACAACGTGTTTTCGTTCAGAGCCAGCGTGACATGACTGAAGCAGCAGAAGAGGAGGAGCAGAGCGGTGAGAGGCGCTTCACGGCTCAGGCAAGTTTAAATGGCTGCATTGAAAATCCATTATAGGTGATTAACGTCAACACTGGAAGGCATACATATGCGGTTCAGAGTTTTAAGAAACAAGCACTTAAAAGAGTTTGACATATAAGACCAACATTGCTTGGACATGCTTATATTTTTTTATATTATATGCAATTTCTTTATGCAATATATGTGAGATATGCCTTTGACTTAAAAGTCCAACATTTCTTGGAGATCCTAGGGATCAAAGACCGGAAATACTGTAGGTCATGTAAGTGGAATATTTTTCAACTTTCTTCAATATTATATCAAGTACAAAGACGGCAAGTGTGGCTATTTGGACAGAGACAGATGCATAAAAAAATGTGCAGACTGGTGCTTCCCCAAGATACATACACTCTACAGGTCCAGAGGAGAATCAAAAATGATCAATTAAGGTAAAAGGGGTGGAGCCACCTTAACTCAAAGTTGTATAAAACGGGAAAGCCAAGAGCTGGTGTGTATTGTGGTGTTTGTGTTAAAGATTGTTAGGATGGGGTTCCTGAAAGTTGTCTTAGTGGTTGTGATTGTTGCATTTGATCTGCCTGATGTCTTGGGAAGTTTGAGGTACGGTCATAGTCCAAGAAGCATGGGGCCAAAATCAGATCCAGCTACCAGAAGTCCTGCCCTTTCTCCTCTAGGGCTCTGGAACCCTTTGCAAGTGGCTTCTCAGTTTCAGAGTCCTCTGGGTCCCGACTCCAAAAGCCTTGCACAGGATCCTTTTGGCCTTCAGGAGAAGCTGCTGTTGCAGGGTCCAGTGAAGCCTTTGGATTGGAGGTATCCCATCGTTCCAGAGGTGCAGAGTGAGGTGGCGGTGGACTTCCAGTTGAGGCAACCCGTGACTCCCAACAGCGTAGCGGTTCAATGTGGAGAGAACCGGGTTCTCGTAGAGGCCCAGCAGGACTTCTTCAGCAATGGTCAGTTGATCCAGCCAACTGGTCTGTCTTTAGGTGGATGTCCTGTTGTTGGTCAGGATCCTGGGGCAAGAGTGCTCATCTTCGAGTATGAATTACAGGACTGCAACAGTGTGCTGATGGTAAGAATTTATCTTAATGGTTATTTGTTGTGGTGGAGGACCTTTCAAGGAATGTCAGTTCACTTGGTTTTACAATGCCAGTTAAGACCAAGTTATATCTATTTGAATAGGTCAATGTTCAAGCTATTTTCATTTAAATAACCCTTCACACCAACATCTGATGTAAACCGTCCCATAAATCGTATGAAAGGAGCTTAAACAGTAACTCTTGTACCTTTTAATTGTGTTTCCAAAATGTGCATGCTTCCCAAACATTGACTTTCTCTGGCAACACTAGAGCTTTTGAAGGTGGCTGTGGGCATGTGAAGAGTATACTAATTAGTGTTTTCTCTTTGGGATTTCCACCATATTGCACGTTCTCTTAGAAATGAGTGCACAGTGTTGGTGTATGTAAAGTCTGTGGGATGACCCTCTTGGTAACCACAATCTTTTTACAGATGAATGAGAATGAGCTTGTCTACACCTTCTCTCTTACCTACACCCCTGAGGCGCTTGCAGGTACTCCGATTACCCGGACCGATGGTGCAATTGTTGGTGTTCAATGCCATTATCAAAGGTAGGAGGTCTCTGTGACTTTCTGCACTTTCTCATTCAACTGGGAGACCATTTAATGGGTACTTTCATGAACCGCAGGCTCCAAAATGTAAGCAGTGATGCCTTGAGGCCAACATGGATTCCTTATGCCTCAACAGAGGCTGGTGAAGAAGTCTTGGTGTTCTCCCTGAAGATCATGATGGGTTGGTACAGATTTTCTTTAAATAAACCGTTACCTTTGCTTGCTATTGTGGCTCTGCCTAATTATTTGTTCGTTTATTTTTTTGTAGATGATTGGTCCTATCAGAGGCCTTCATACTCGTATTTCCTGGGTGGTGTTATTAACATTGAGGCATCTGTGAAGCAGTATAATCATGTGCCTCTGCGTGTGTTCGTGGACCGCTGTGTGGCCACTCAAGTACCTGATGTGAACTCTCTTCCGAGATATTCCTTCATTGAGAATCATGGGTAAGTGTATGGATCTTGATGTGGTAGGACTCTTAAGTTACCTTTTGTAAACACTATCACAGTCATGGGTAAGATCTAGTTGCTTGATGCTCTACAGTTGACATTCAGTTGGTTTCGTCGTCAGGTGCTTTGTGGATGCCAAAACTACAGCTTCCAGCTCCCGCTTCATGCCTCGGTCGCGAGCTGACAAGATCCAGTTCCAGCTGGAGGCGTTCATGTTCCAGGAGGGCAACAGTCCTTCTGTATGTACTATGAATGAGTTAACTTGACTTCTCCTCCCATCTGCTTTGGTTTTGTGACCTGTCTGTCATCTCTTGCAGATCTACATAACATGTATTCTGAAGGCAACTATTGCTTCTGCACCCAGTGATGCTCAGCGCAAATCCTGTTCCTATGCCAACGGGTAATTGATTATTATTTTTGTTTTAAGATGACTTTTCTCATGTTGAAGGCTCTATGTGTTTGTGTTGCAGATGGTTTGCTGCTGATGGAAATGACCAAGTTTGTGGTTGCTGTGACTCAACATGTGGTCCTGATGGTGAATTTGCTGCTTCTCCCTATGGAGGTTGGTAGCGTTTGCTCTTTCTAAGGTTGCTTTTGATTCAAGTGGTCTAACTGGGCTTTCTTCTCTTTAGGAATTGAGTGGGAAGGCAAGGCTTCACTTGGTCCTGTAATGGTTCAAGGGCAAAAGAGTTCTCAATAAAACTGACAAATCAATCCTTGATTGTATCTGACTTGTCATTTTGCTGCATGTCTGGTTTAACTGCTTTTGACTTTGAAAAACTGCCTCATTCTGCCAATGTGGTGAAACCAAATCTGTTTGGCAGGAGATATGAGTTGTCAGCGCATTTAATGAATCATCTCACTGAATACCGAACTGATTTTCGCACAGGGTTTTTTGTTGCAAATGTCATGCATGTAGCTATGGTACAGGACGCATGGGATATTTTAATCACAAAATATAAACTGTAGTCCGGTAATGTTAAATCTTACGACAAGTAACTCCCGAGCAATAGTCCGCCGATTTGAGCAGGAATATGCTGCGCTCATCTAGACCTGCTATGCAACACAATAGGAATACGACCAGTTTAGATGGCAGCCGCATTTCTCAGTGCCCAGCAGCCAATGGGGCATCTAGTCTTTATATGATCTCTATGGTAGTGTTGGCCGGTTCGTGAACGAATCGTTCTTTTGAACTGGTACTTTTTAGTGAACTGGACTGAATTGTTCTGAACAGTTCATGTCTTGCGTCAGTGCTTAATCCACAAGTTATTAAAGTTACTCACTTTCAGACATGCCTGACAGTCCCTCCAAATTGAAAAACCAATATCCAAGAGTATATTTTACTCCAGTAACCCCAACAGTTCACTGAACTGAGAAATGTTGGTGCCACTGCTGAGAGAAGTGATGAGCACGAGTAGCTGGTACTGCGCATTCGTGTACTAACGAACACAGAGGTACAGCGGTTCTTGGATCACCAGAACTGAGACTGAGCTTGTGTGTCATCTTCATGCCAGTTATTCAGCCAAAGTGTAGGCCAAAGTATTTCAAAGAAAATTGTTTTAATACTACACACTGTACAAAGGTTTAATTTGCATTTTTTTCAAACGACCCGACCGACCGCAACCCGAATATCATTAAAAATATTTAGAAGGCCCAAATAGAAGGCCCAAGCCCTTCATCAGGCATAAACAAGTGGGGAGACACCTCCATATATACAGCCATGCATGGTCACATGATCACATATATCCAATCAAGTGAATGGGCAATTACATCACAAAAGAGAAAAAACAGATAAGAACATGAAAAGGGCATATACCAACATTAATAATACGCAACATGTATAATACAAAAAATGTTGTTAGAAATATATTAGATAGCTAAAAAGTGGGGGCCTGCAGTGCTTAAAGCACAGCCTAAGTAGTATTTTGGAAAAGTATCCGTATAAAAGACATCATACATACACAGCATTCACTCTACCACTGAGCTACTGTACATCCCTTTGTGGTGAGAAGTGTGTTCTGTTATTTACCAACATGTGACTTTAAAGGGACAATGTGTACTTTTTTATGTCTTTTATTATTTAAAATCAATATTTTTATTCATAAATATGTCATCCATGGTGTACAAATACCTCTGCCAATTATGTGCCTTATCCTCGTAAACGAAGAATTTATTATCTTTATATACATGGGACGGGTAGGTCCACGGAGGCTTGCATGTAGTTCCGCCATCTTGAAAAACTATGATAGCAGAGAGGGGGAAAAAAAGTACTAGACCAACGCCTTTCCACAACGTGTTTTCGTTCAGAGCCAGCGTGACATGACTGAAGCAGCAGAAGAGGAGGAGCAGAGCGGTGAGAGGCGCTTCACGGCTCAGGCAAGTTTAAATGGCTGCATTGAAAATCCATTATAGGTGATTAACGTCAACACTGGAAGGCATACATATGCGGTTCAGAGTTTTAAGAAACAAGCACTTAAAAGAGTTTGACATATAAGACCAACATTGCTTGGACATGCTTATATTTTTTTATATTATATGCAATTTCTTTATGCAATATATGTGAGATATGCCTTTGACTTAAAAGTCCAACATTTCTTGGAGATCCTAGGGATCAAAGACCGGAAATACTGTAGGTCATGTAAGTGGAACATTATTCAACTTTCTTCAATATTATATCAAGTACAAAGACGGCAAGTGTGGCTATTTGGACAGAGACAGATGCATAAAAAAATGTGCAGACTGGTGCTTCCCCAAGATACATACACTCTACAGGTCCAGAGGAGAATCAAAAATGATCAATTAAGGTAAAAGGGGTGGAGCCACCTTAACTCAAAGTTGTATAAAACGGGAAAGCCAAGAGCTGGTGTGTATTGTGGTGTTTGTGTTAAAGATTGTTAGGATGGGGTTCCTGAAAGTTGTCTTAGTGGTTGTGATTGTTGCATTTGATCTGCCTGATGTCTTGGGAAGTTTGAGGAACGGTCATAGTCCAAGAAGCATGGGGCCAAAATCAGATCCAGCTACCAGAAGTCCTGCCCTTTCTCCTCTAGGGCTCTGGAACCCTTTGCAAGTGGCTTCTCAGTTTCAGAGTCCTCTGGGTCCCGACTCCAAAAGCCTTGCACAGGATCCTTTTGGTCTTCAGGAGAAGCTGCTGTTGCAGGGTCCAGTGAAGCCTTTGGATTGGAGGTATCCCATCGTTCCAGAGGTGCAGAGTGAGGTGGCGGTGGACTTCCAGTTGAGGCAACCCGTGACTCCCAACAGCGTAGCGGTTCAATGTGGAGAGAACCGGGTTCTCGTAGAGGCCCAGCAGGACTTCTTCAGCAATGGTCAGTTGATCCAGCCAACTGGTCTGTCTTTAGGTGGATGTCCTGTTGTTGGTCAGGATCCTGGGGCAAGAGTGCTCATCTTTGAGTATGAATTACAGGACTGCAACAGTGTGCTGATGGTAAGAATTTATCTTAATGGTTATTTGTTGTGGTGGAGGACCTTTCAAGGAATGTCAGTTCACTTGGTTTTACAATGCCAGTTAAGACCAAGTTATATCTATTTGAATAGGTCAATGTTCAAGCTATTTTCATTTAAATAACCCTTCACACCAACATCTGATGTAAACCGTCCTATAAATCGTATGAAAGGAGCTTAAACAATAACTCTTGTACCTTTTAATTGTGTTTCCAAAATGTGCATTCTTCCCAAACATTGACTTTCTCTGGCAACACTGGAGCTTTTGAAGGTGGCTGTGGGCATGTGAAGAGTATACTAATTAGTGTTTTCTCTTTGGGATTTCCACCATATTGCACGTTCTCTTAGAAATGAGTGCACAGTGTTGGTGTATGTAAAGTCTGTGGGATGACCCTCTTGGTAACCACAATCTTTTTACAGATGAATGAGAATGAGCTTGTCTACACCTTCTCTCTTACCTACACCCCTGAGGCGCTTGCAGGTACTCCGATTACCCGGACCGATGGTGCAATTGTTGGTGTTCAATGCCATTATCAAAGGTAGGAGGTCTCTGTGACTTTCTGCACTTTCTCATTCAACTGGGAGACCATTTAATGGGTACTTTCATGAACCGCAGGCTCCAAAATGTAAGCAGTGATGCCTTGAGGCCAACATGGATTCCTTATGCCTCAACAGAGGCTGGTGAAGAAGTCTTGGTGTTCTCCCTGAAGATCATGATGGGTTGGTACAGATTTTCTTTAAATAAACCGTTACCTTTGCTTGCTATTGTGGCTCTGCCTAATTATTTGTTCGTTTATTTTTTTGTAGATGATTGGTCCTATCAGAGGCCTTCATACTCGTATTTCCTGGGTGGTGTTATTAACATTGAGGCATCTGTGAAGCAGTATAATCATGTGCCTCTGCGTGTGTTCGTGGACCGCTGTGTGGCCACTCAAGTACCTGATGTGAACTCTCTTCCGAGATATTCCTTCATTGAGAATCATGGGTAAGTGTATGGATCTTGATGTGGTAGGACTCTTAAGTTACCTTTTGTAAACACTATCACAGTCATGGGTAAGATCTAGTTGCTTGATGCTCTACAGTTGACATTCAGTTGGTTTCGTCGTCAGGTGCTTTGTGGATGCCAAAACTACAGCTTCCAGCTCCCGCTTCATGCCTCGGTCGCGAGCTGACAAGATCCAGTTCCAGCTGGAGGCGTTCATGTTCCAGGAGGGCAACAGTCCTTCTGTATGTACTATGAATGAGTTAACTTGACTTCTCCTCCCATCTGCTTTGGTTTTGTGACCTGTCTGTCATCTCTTGCAGATCTACATAACATGTATTCTGAAGGCAACTATTGCTTCTGCACCCAGTGATGCTCAGCGCAAATCCTGTTCCTATGCCAACGGGTAATTGATTATTATTTTTGTTTTAAGATGACTTTTCTCATGTTGAAGGCTCTATGTGTTTGTGTTGCAGATGGTTTGCTGCTGATGGAAATGACCAAGTTTGTGGTTGCTGTGACTCAACATGTGGTCCTGATGGTGAATTTGCTGCTTCTCCCTATGGAGGTTGGTAGCGTTTGCTCTTTCTAAGGTTGCTTTTGATTCAAGTGGTCTAACTGGGCTTTCTTCTCTTTAGGAATTGAGTGGGAAGGCAAGGCTTCACTTGGTCCTGTAATGGTTCAAGGGCAAAAGAGTTCTCAATAAAACTGACAAATCAATCCTTGATTGTATCTGACTTGTCATTTTGCTGCATGTCTGGTTTAACTGCTTTTGACTTTGAAAAACTGCCTCATTCTGCCAATGTGGTGAAACCAAATCTGTTTGGCAGGAGATATGAGTTGTCAGCGCATTTAATGAATCATCTCACTGAATACCGAACTGATTTTCGCACAGGGTTTTTTGTTGCAAATGTCATGCATGTAGCTATGGTACAGGACGCATGGGATATTTTAATCACAAAATATAAACTGTAGTCCGGTAATGTTAAATCTTACGACAAGTAACTCCCGAGCAATAGTCCGCCGATTTGAGCAGGAATATGCTGCGCTCATCTAGACCTGCTATGCAACACAATAGGAATACGACCAGTTTAGATGGCAGCCGCATTTCTCAGTGCCCAGCAGCCAATGGGGCATCTAGTCTTTATATGATCTCTATGGTAGTGTTGGCCGGTTCGTGAACGAATCGTTCTTTTGAACTGGTACTTTTTAGTGAACTGGACTGAATTGTTCTGAACAGTTCATGTCTTGCGTCAGTGCTTAATCCACAAGTTATTAAAGTTACTCACTTTCAGACATGCCTGACAGTCCCTCCAAATTGAAAAACCAATATCCAAGAGTATATTTTACTCCAGTAACCCCAACAGTTCACTGAACTGAGAAATGTTGGTGCCACTGCTGAGAGAAGTGATGAGCACGAGTAGCTGGTACTGCGCATTCGTGTACTAACGAACACAGAGGTACAGCGGTTCTTGGATCACCAGAACTGAGACTGAGCTTGTGTGTCATCTTCATGCCAGTTATTCAGCCAAAGTGTAGGCCAAAGTATTTCAAAGAAAATTGTTTTAATACTACACACTGTACAAAGGTTTAATTTGCATTTTTTTCAAACGACCCGACCGACCGCAACCCGAATATCATTAAAAATATTTAGAAGGCCCAAATAGAAGGCCCAAGCCCTTCATCAGGCATAAACAAGTGGGGAGACACCTCCATATATACAGCCATGCATGGTCACATGATCACATATATCCAATCAAGTGAATGGGCAATTACATCACAAAAGAGAAAAAACAGATAAGAACATGAAAAGGGCATATACCAACATTAATAATACGCAACATGTATAATACAAAAAATGTTGTTAGAAATATATTAGATAGCTAAAAAGTGGGGGCCTGCAGTGCTTAAAGCACAGCCTAAGTAGTATTTTGGAAAAGTATCCGTATAAAAGACATCATACATACACAGCATTCACTCTACCACTGAGCTACTGTACATCCCTTTGTGGTGAGAAGTGTGTTCTGTTATTTACCAACATGTGACTTTAAAGGGACAATGTGTACTTTTTTATGTCTTTTATTATTTAAAATCAATATTTTTATTCATAAATATGTCATCCATGGTGTACAAATACCTCTGCCAATTATGTGCCTTATCCTCGTAAACGAAGAATTTATTATCTTTATATACATGGGACGGGTAGGTCCACGGAGGCTTGCATGTAGTTCCGCCATCTTGAAAAACTATGATAGCAGAGAGGGGGAAAAAAAGTACTAGACCAACGCCTTTCCACAACGTGTTTTCGTTCAGAGCCAGCGTGACATGACTGAAGCAGCAGAAGAGGAGGAGCAGAGCGGTGAGAGGCGCTTCACGGCTCAGGCAAGTTTAAATGGCTGCATTGAAAATCCATTATAGGTGATTAACGTCAACACTGGAAGGCATACATATGCGGTTCAGAGTTTTAAGAAACAAGCACTTAAAAGAGTTTGACATATAAGACCAACATTGCTTGGACATGCTTATATTTTTTTATATTATATGCAATTTCTTTATGCAATATATGTGAGATATGCCTTTGACTTAAAAGTCCAACATTTCTTGGAGATCCTAGGGATCAAAGACCGGAAATACTGTAGGTCATGTAAGTGGAATATTTTTCAACTTTCTTCAATATTATATCAAGTACAAAGACGGCAAGTGTGGCTATTTGGACAGAGACAGATGCATAAAAAAATGTGCAGACTGGTGCTTCCCCAAGATACATACACTCTACAGGTCCAGAGGAGAATCAAAAATGATCAATTAAGGTAAAAGGGGTGGAGCCACCTTAACTCAAAGTTGTATAAAACGGGAAAGCCAAGAGCTGGTGTGTATTGTGGTGTTTGTGTTAAAGATTGTTAGGATGGGGTTCCTGAAAGTTGTCTTAGTGGTTGTGATTGTTGCATTTGATCTGCCTGATGTCTTGGGAAGTTTGAGGTACGGTCATAGTCCAAGAAGCATGGGGCCAAAATCAGATCCAGCTACCAGAAGTCCTGCCCTTTCTCCTCTAGGGCTCTGGAACCCTTTGCAAGTGGCTTCTCAGTTTCAGAGTCCTCTGGGTCCCGACTCCAAAAGCCTTGCACAGGATCCTTTTGGCCTTCAGGAGAAGCTGCTGTTGCAGGGTCCAGTGAAGCCTTTGGATTGGAGGTATCCCATCGTTCCAGAGGTGCAGAGTGAGGTGGCGGTGGACTTCCAGTTGAGGCAACCCGTGACTCCCAACAGCGTAGCGGTTCAATGTGGAGAGAACCGGGTTCTCGTAGAGGCCCAGCAGGACTTCTTCAGCAATGGTCAGTTGATCCAGCCAACTGGTCTGTCTTTAGGTGGATGTCCTGTTGTTGGTCAGGATCCTGGGGCAAGAGTGCTCATCTTCGAGTATGAATTACAGGACTGCAACAGTGTGCTGATGGTAAGAATTTATCTTAATGGTTATTTGTTGTGGTGGAGGACCTTTCAAGGAATGTCAGTTCACTTGGTTTTACAATGCCAGTTAAGACCAAGTTATATCTATTTGAATAGGTCAATGTTCAAGCTATTTTCATTTAAATAACCCTTCACACCAACATCTGATGTAAACCGTCCCATAAATCGTATGAAAGGAGCTTAAACAGTAACTCTTGTACCTTTTAATTGTGTTTCCAAAATGTGCATGCTTCCCAAACATTGACTTTCTCTGGCAACACTGGAGCTTTTGAAGGTGGCTGTGGGCATGTGAAGAGTATACTAATTAGTGTTTTCTCTTTGGGATTTCCACCATATTGCACGTTCTCTTAGAAATGAGTGCACAGTGTTGGTGTATGTAAAGTCTGTGGGATGACCCTCTTGGTAACCACAATCTTTTTACAGATGAATGAGAATGAGCTTGTCTACACCTTCTCTCTTACCTACACCCCTGAGGCGCTTGCAGGTACTCCGATTACCCGGACCGATGGTGCAATTGTTGGTGTTCAATGCCATTATCAAAGGTAGGAGGTCTCTGTGACTTTCTGCACTTTCTCATTCAACTGGGAGACCATTTAATGGGTACTTTCATGAACCGCAGGCTCCAAAATGTAAGCAGTGATGCCTTGAGGCCAACATGGATTCCTTATGCCTCAACAGAGGCTGGTGAAGAAGTCTTGGTGTTCTCCCTGAAGATCATGATGGGTTGGTACAGATTTTCTTTAAATAAACCGTTACCTTTGCTTGCTATTGTGGCTCTGCCTAATTATTTGTTCGTTTATTTTTTTGTAGATGATTGGTCCTATCAGAGGCCTTCATACTCGTATTTCCTGGGTGGTGTTATTAACATTGAGGCATCTGTGAAGCAGTATAATCATGTGCCTCTGCGTGTGTTCGTGGACCGCTGTGTGGCCACTCAAGTACCTGATGTGAACTCTCTTCCGAGATATTCCTTCATTGAGAATCATGGGTAAGTGTATGGATCTTGATGTGGTAGGACTCTTAAGTTACCTTTTGTAAACACTATCACAGTCATGGGTAAGATCTAGTTGCTTGATGCTCTACAGTTGACATTCAGTTGGTTTCGTCGTCAGGTGCTTTGTGGATGCCAAAACTACAGCTTCCAGCTCCCGCTTCATGCCTCGGTCGCGAGCTGACAAGATCCAGTTCCAGCTGGAGGCGTTCATGTTCCAGGAGGGCAACAGTCCTTCTGTATGTACTATGAATGAGTTAACTTGACTTCTCCTCCCATCTGCTTTGGTTTTGTGACCTGTCTGTCATCTCTTGCAGATCTACATAACATGTATTCTGAAGGCAACTATTGCTTCTGCACCCAGTGATGCTCAGCGCAAATCCTGTTCCTATGCCAACGGGTAATTGATTATTATTTTTGTTTTAAGATGACTTTTCTCATGTTGAAGGCTCTATGTGTTTGTGTTGCAGATGGTTTGCTGCTGATGGAAATGACCAAGTTTGTGGTTGCTGTGACTCAACATGTGGTCCTGATGGTGAATTTGCTGCTTCTCCCTATGGAGGTTGGTAGCGTTTGCTCTTTCTAAGGTTGCTTTTGATTCAAGTGGTCTAACTGGGCTTTCTTCTCTTTAGGAATTGAGTGGGAAGGCAAGGCTTCACTTGGTCCTGTAATGGTTCAAGGGCAAAAGAGTTCTCAATAAAACTGACAAATCAATCCTTGATTGTATCTGACTTGTCATTTTGCTGCATGTCTGGTTTAACTGCTTTTGACTTTGAAAAACTGCCTCATTCTGCCAATGTGGTGAAACCAAATCTGTTTGGCAGGAGATATGAGTTGTCAGCGCATTTAATGAATCATCTCACTGAATACCGAACTGATTTTCGCACAGGGTTTTTTGTTGCAAATGTCATGCATGTAGCTATGGTACAGGACGCATGGGATATTTTAATCACAAAATATAAACTGTAGTCCGGTAATGTTAAATCTTACGACAAGTAACTCCCGAGCAATAGTCCGCCGATTTGAGCAGGAATATGCTGCGCTCATCTAGACCTGCTATGCAACACAATAGGAATACGACCAGTTTAGATGGCAGCCGCATTTCTCAGTGCCCAGCAGCCAATGGGGCATCTAGTCTTTATATGATCTCTATGGTAGTGTTGGCCGGTTCGTGAACGAATCGTTCTTTTGAACTGGTACTTTTTAGTGAACTGGACTGAATTGTTCTGAACAGTTCATGTCTTGCGTCAGTGCTTAATCCACAAGTTATTAAAGTTACTCACTTTCAGACATGCCTGACAGTCCCTCCAAATTGAAAAACCAATATCCAAGAGTATATTTTACTCCAGTAACCCCAACAGTTCACTGAACTGAGAAATGTTGGTGCCACTGCTGAGAGAAGTGATGAGCACGAGTAGCTGGTACTGCGCATTCGTGTACTAACGAACACAGAGGTACAGCGGTTCTTGGATCACCAGAACTGAGACTGAGCTTGTGTGTCATCTTCATGCCAGTTATTCAGCCAAAGTGTAGGCCAAAGTATTTCAAAGAAAATTGTTTTAATACTACACACTGTACAAAGGTTTAATTTGCATTTTTTTCAAACGACCCGACCGACCGCAACCCGAATATCATTAAAAATATTTAGAAGGCCCAAATAGAAGGCCCAAGCCCTTCATCAGGCATAAACAAGTGGGGAGACACCTCCATATATACAGCCATGCATGGTCACATGATCACATATATCCAATCAAGTGAATGGGCAATTACATCACAAAAGAGAAAAAACAGATAAGAACATGAAAAGGGCATATACCAACATTAATAATACGCAACATGTATAATACAAAAAATGTTGTTAGAAATATATTAGATAGCTAAAAAGTGGGGGCCTGCAGTGCTTAAAGCACAGCCTAAGTAGTATTTTGGAAAAGTATCCGTATAAAAGACATCATACATACACAGCATTCACTCTACCACTGAGCTACTGTACATCCCTTTGTGGTGAGAAGTGTGTTCTGTTATTTACCAACATGTGACTTTAAAGGGACAATGTGTACTTTTTTATGTCTTTTATTATTTAAAATCAATATTTTTATTCATAAATATGTCATCCATGGTGTACAAATACCTCTGCCAATTATGTGCCTTATCCTCGTAAACGAAGAATTTATTATCTTTATATACATGGGACGGGTAGGTCCACGGAGGCTTGCATGTAGTTCCGCCATCTTGAAAAACTATGATAGCAGAGAGGGGGAAAAAAAGTACTAGACCAACGCCTTTCCACAACGTGTTTTCGTTCAGAGCCAGCGTGACATGACTGAAGCAGCAGAAGAGGAGGAGCAGAGCGGTGAGAGGCGCTTCACGGCTCAGGCAAGTTTAAATGGCTGCATTGAAAATCCATTATAGGTGATTAACGTCAACACTGGAAGGCATACATATGCGGTTCAGAGTTTTAAGAAACAAGCACTTAAAAGAGTTTGACATATAAGACCAACATTGCTTGGACATGCTTATATTTTTTTATATTATATGCAATTTCTTTATGCAATATATGTGAGATATGCCTTTGACTTAAAAGTCCAACATTTCTTGGAGATCCTAGGGATCAAAGACCGGAAATACTGTAGGTCATGTAAGTGGAACATTATTCAACTTTCTTCAATATTATATCAAGTACAAAGACGGCAAGTGTGGCTATTTGGACAGAGACAGATGCATAAAAAAATGTGCAGACTGGTGCTTCCCCAACATACATACACTCTACAGGTCCAGAGGAGAATCAAAAATGATCAATTAAGGTAAAAGGGGTGGAGCCACCTTAACTCAAAGTTGTATAAAACGGGAAAGCCAAGAGCTGGTGTGTATTGTGGTGTTTGTGTTAAAGATTGTTAGGATGGGGTTCCTGAAAGTTGTCTTAGTGGTTGTGATTGTTGCATTTGATCTGCCTGATGTCTTGGGAAGTTTGAGGAACGGTCATAGTCCAAGAAGCATGGGGCCAAAATCAGATCCAGCTACCAGAAGTCCTGCCCTTTCTCCTCTAGGGCTCTGGAACCCTTTGCAAGTGGCTTCTCAGTTTCAGAGTCCTCTGGGTCCCGACTCCAAAAGCCTTGCACAGGATCCTTTTGGTCTTCAGGAGAAGCTGCTGTTGCAGGGTCCAGTGAAGCCTTTGGATTGGAGGTATCCCATCGTTCCAGAGGTGCAGAGTGAGGTGGCGGTGGACTTCCAGTTGAGGCAACCCGTGACTCCCAACAGCGTAGCGGTTCAATGTGGAGAGAACCGGGTTCTCGTAGAGGCCCAGCAGGACTTCTTCAGCAATGGTCAGTTGATCCAGCCAACTGGTCTGTCTTTAGGTGGATGTCCTGTTGTTGGTCAGGATCCTGGGGCAAGAGTGCTCATCTTTGAGTATGAATTACAGGACTGCAACAGTGTGCTGATGGTAAGAATTTATCTTAATGGTTATTTGTTGTGGTGGAGGACCTTTCAAGGAATGTCAGTTCACTTGGTTTTACAATGCCAGTTAAGACCAAGTTATATCTATTTGAATAGGTCAATGTTCAAGCTATTTTCATTTAAATAACCCTTCACACCAACATCTGATGTAAACCGTCCTATAAATCGTATGAAAGGAGCTTAAACAATAACTCTTGTACCTTTTAATTGTGTTTCCAAAATGTGCATTCTTCCCAAACATTGACTTTCTCTGGCAACACTGGAGCTTTTGAAGGTGGCTGTGGGCATGTGAAGAGTATACTAATTAGTGTTTTCTCTTTGGGATTTCCACCATATTGCACGTTCTCTTAGAAATGAGTGCACAGTGTTGGTGTATGTAAAGTCTGTGGGATGACCCTCTTGGTAACCACAATCTTTTTACAGATGAATGAGAATGAGCTTGTCTACACCTTCTCTCTTACCTACACCCCTGAGGCGCTTGCAGGTACTCCGATTACCCGGACCGATGGTGCAATTGTTGGTGTTCAATGCCATTATCAAAGGTAGGAGGTCTCTGTGACTTTCTGCACTTTCTCATTCAACTGGGAGACCATTTAATGGGTACTTTCATGAACCGCAGGCTCCAAAATGTAAGCAGTGATGCCTTGAGGCCAACATGGATTCCTTATGCCTCAACAGAGGCTGGTGAAGAAGTCTTGGTGTTCTCCCTGAAGATCATGATGGGTTGGTACAGATTTTCTTTAAATAAACCGTTACCTTTGCTTGCTATTGTGGCTCTGCCTAATTATTTGTTCGTTTATTTTTTTGTAGATGATTGGTCCTATCAGAGGCCTTCATACTCGTATTTCCTGGGTGGTGTTATTAACATTGAGGCATCTGTGAAGCAGTATAATCATGTGCCTCTGCGTGTGTTCGTGGACCGCTGTGTGGCCACTCAAGTACCTGATGTGAACTCTCTTCCGAGATATTCCTTCATTGAGAATCATGGGTAAGTGTATGGATCTTGATGTGGTAGGACTCTTAAGTTACCTTTTGTAAACACTATCACAGTCATGGGTAAGATCTAGTTGCTTGATGCTCTACAGTTGACATTCAGTTGGTTTCGTCGTCAGGTGCTTTGTGGATGCCAAAACTACAGCTTCCAGCTCCCGCTTCATGCCTCGGTCGCGAGCTGACAAGATCCAGTTCCAGCTGGAGGCGTTCATGTTCCAGGAGGGCAACAGTCCTTCTGTATGTACTATGAATGAGTTAACTTGACTTCTCCTCCCATCTGCTTTGGTTTTGTGACCTGTCTGTCATCTCTTGCAGATCTACATAACATGTATTCTGAAGGCAACTATTGCTTCTGCACCCAGTGATGCTCAGCGCAAATCCTGTTCCTATGCCAACGGGTAATTGATTATTATTTTTGTTTTAAGATGACTTTTCTCATGTTGAAGGCTCTATGTGTTTGTGTTGCAGATGGTTTGCTGCTGATGGAAATGACCAAGTTTGTGGTTGCTGTGACTCAACATGTGGTCCTGATGGTGAATTTGCTGCTTCTCCCTATGGAGGTTGGTAGCGTTTGCTCTTTCTAAGGTTGCTTTTGATTCAAGTGGTCTAACTGGGCTTTCTTCTCTTTAGGAATTGAGTGGGAAGGCAAGGCTTCACTTGGTCCTGTAATGGTTCAAGGGCAAAAGAGTTCTCAATAAAACTGACAAATCAATCCTTGATTGTATCTGACTTGTCATTTTGCTGCATGTCTGGTTTAACTGCTTTTGACTTTGAAAAACTGCCTCATTCTGCCAATGTGGTGAAACCAAATCTGTTTGGCAGGAGATATGAGTTGTCAGCGCATTTAATGAATCATCTCACTGAATACCGAACTGATTTTCGCACAGGGTTTTTTGTTGCAAATGTCATGCATGTAGCTATGGTACAGGACGCATGGGATATTTTAATCACAAAATATAAACTGTAGTCCGGTAATGTTAAATCTTACGACAAGTAACTCCCGAGCAATAGTCCGCCGATTTGAGCAGGAATATGCTGCGCTCATCTAGACCTGCTATGCAACACAATAGGAATACGACCAGTTTAGATGGCAGCCGCATTTCTCAGTGCCCAGCAGCCAATGGGGCATCTAGTCTTTATATGATCTCTATGGTAGTGTTGGCCGGTTCGTGAACGAATCGTTCTTTTGAACTGGTACTTTTTAGTGAACTGGACTGAATTGTTCTGAACAGTTCATGTCTTGCGTCAGTGCTTAATCCACAAGTTATTAAAGTTACTCACTTTCAGACATGCCTGACAGTCCCTCCAAATTGAAAAACCAATATCCAAGAGTATATTTTACTCCAGTAACCCCAACAGTTCACTGAACTGAGAAATGTTGGTGCCACTGCTGAGAGAAGTGATGAGCACGAGTAGCTGGTACTGCGCATTCGTGTACTAACGAACACAGAGGTACAGCGGTTCTTGGATCACCAGAACTGAGACTGAGCTTGTGTGTCATCTTCATGCCAGTTATTCAGCCAAAGTGTAGGCCAAAGTATTTCAAAGAAAATTGTTTTAATACTACACACTGTACAAAGGTTTAATTTGCATTTTTTTCAAACGACCCGACCGACCGCAACCCGAATATCATTAAAAATATTTAGAAGGCCCAAATAGAAGGCCCAAGCCCTTCATCAGGCATAAACAAGTGGGGAGACACCTCCATATATACAGCCATGCATGGTCACATGATCACATATATCCAATCAAGTGAATGGGCAATTACATCACAAAAGAGAAAAAACAGATAAGAACATGAAAAGGGCATATACCAACATTAATAATACGCAACATGTATAATACAAAAAATGTTGTTAGAAATATATTAGATAGCTAAAAAGTGGGGGCCTGCAGTGCTTAAAGCACAGCCTAAGTAGTATTTTGGAAAAGTATCCGTATAAAAGACATCATACATACACAGCATTCACTCTACCACTGAGCTACTGTACATCCCTTTGTGGTGAGAAGTGTGTTCTGTTATTTACCAACATGTGACTTTAAAGGGACAATGTGTACTTTTTTATGTCTTTTATTATTTAAAATCAATATTTTTATTCATAAATATGTCATCCATGGTGTACAAATACCTCTGCCAATTATGTGCCTTATCCTCGTAAACGAAGAATTTATTATCTTTATATACATGGGACGGGTAGGTCCACGGAGGCTTGCATGTAGTTCCGCCATCTTGAAAAACTATGATAGCAGAGAGGGGGAAAAAAAGTACTAGACCAACGCCTTTCCACAACGTGTTTTCGTTCAGAGCCAGCGTGACATGACTGAAGCAGCAGAAGAGGAGGAGCAGAGCGGTGAGAGGCGCTTCACGGCTCAGGCAAGTTTAAATGGCTGCATTGAAAATCCATTATAGGTGATTAACGTCAACACTGGAAGGCATACATATGCGGTTCAGAGTTTTAAGAAACAAGCACTTAAAAGAGTTTGACATATAAGACCAACATTGCTTGGACATGCTTATATTTTTTTATATTATATGCAATTTCTTTATGCAATATATGTGAGATATGCCTTTGACTTAAAAGTCCAACATTTCTTGGAGATCCTAGGGATCAAAGACCGGAAATACTGTAGGTCATGTAAGTGGAACATTATTCAACTTTCTTCAATATTATATCAAGTACAAAGACGGCAAGTGTGGCTATTTGGACAGAGACAGATGCATAAAAAAATGTGCAGACTGGTGCTTCCCCAAGATACATACACTCTACAGGTCCAGAGGAGAATCAAAAATGATCAATTAAGGTAAAAGGGGTGGAGCCACCTTAACTCAAAGTTGTATAAAACGGGAAAGCCAAGAGCTGGTGTGTATTGTGGTGTTTGTGTTAAAGATTGTTAGGATGGGGTTCCTGAAAGTTGTCTTAGTGGTTGTGATTGTTGCATTTGATCTGCCTGATGTCTTGGGAAGTTTGAGGAACGGTCATAGTCCAAGAAGCATGGGGCCAAAATCAGATCCAGCTACCAGAAGTCCTGCCCTTTCTCCTCTAGGGCTCTGGAACCCTTTGCAAGTGGCTTCTCAGTTTCAGAGTCCTCTGGGTCCCGACTCCAAAAGCCTTGCACAGGATCCTTTTGGCCTTCAGGAGAAGCTGCTGTTGCAGGGTCCAGTGAAGCCTTTGGATTGGAGGTATCCCATCGTTCCTGAGGTGCAGAGCGAGGTGGCGGTGGACTTCCAGTTGAGGCAACCCGTGACTCCCAACAGCGTAGCGGTTCAATGTGGAGAGAACCGGGTTCTCGTAGAGGTCCAGCAGGAGTTCTTCAGCAATGGTCAGTTGATCCAGCCAACTGGCCTGTCTTTAGGTGGATGTCCTGTTGTTGGTCAGGATCCTGGGGCAAGAGTGCTCATCTTTGAGTATGAATTACAGGACTGCAACAGTGTGCTGATGGTAAGATAATTTATCAATCTTAATGAGTTATATGTTGTGGTAGAGAACTTTTCAAGGAATGTCAGGTATCTTGGTTTTACAATGCCAGTTAAGACCAAGTTATATCTATTTTAATGGGTCAATTTTCAAGGTATTTTCATTTAAATAACCCTTCAAACCAACATCTGATGTAAACTGTCGAATAAATCGTATGAAAGGAGCTTAAACAATAACTATTGTACATTGTAATTGTGTTTCCAAAATGTGCATGCTTCCCAAACATTGACTTTCTCTGGCAA
This sequence comes from Pimephales promelas, assembly GCF_988280905.1. NCBI lineage: Eukaryota > Metazoa > Chordata > Actinopteri > Cypriniformes > Leuciscidae > Pimephales > Pimephales promelas. The sequence goes on from NC_142779.1 coordinate 35,049,315, forward strand.
CACTAGAGCTTTTGAAGGTGGCTGTGGGCATGTGAAGAGTATACTAATTAATATTTTCTCTTTGGGAATTCCACCATATTGCACCTTCTCTTAGAAATGAGTGCACAGTGTTGGTGTATGTAAAGTCTGTGGGATGACCCTCTTGGTAACCACAATCTTTTTACAGATGAATGAGGATGAGCTTGTCTACACCTTCTCTTACCTACACCCCTGAGGCGCTTGCAGGTACTCCGATTACCCGGACCGATGGTGCAACTGTTGGTGTTCAATGCCATTATCAAAGGTAGGAGGTCTCTGTCACTTTCTGCACTTTCTCATTCAACTGGGAGATCATTTAATGGGTACTTTCATGAACCGCAGGCTCCAAAATGTAAGCAGTGATGCCTTGAGGCCAACATGGATTCCTTATGCCTCAACAGAGGCTGGTGAAGAAGTCTTGGTGTTCTCCCTGAAGATCATGATGGGTTGGTACAGATTTTCTTTAAATAAAACGTAACCTTTGCTTGCTATTGTGGCTTTGCCTAATTTTTTGTTTGTTCTTTATTTTTGTAGATGATTGGTCCTATCAGAGGCCTTCATACTCCTATTTCCTGGGTGGTGTTATTAACATTGAGGCATCTGTAAAGCAGTATAATCATGTGCCTCTGCGTGTGTTTGTGGACCGCTGTGTGGCCACTCAAGTACCTGATGTGAACTCCCTTCCGGGATATTCCTTCATTGAGAATCATGGGTAAGGTCCTGGATCTTGATTTGGTAGTTCTGTTTAAGTTGCCTTTTGTAACTGTCACAGTCATGGCTAAGGTCTAGTTGCTTGATGCTCTACAGTTGATGTACATGATATGCTCTTTGTGATGGGTTTTGTCGTCAGGTGCTTTGTGGATGCCAAAACTACAGTTTCCAGCTCCCGCTTCATGCCTCGGTCCCAAGCTGACAAGATCCAGTTCCAGCTGGAGGCGTTCATGTTCCAGGAGGGCAACAGTCCTTCTGTATGTACTATGAATGAGTTAACTTGACTTCTCCTCCCATCTGCTTTGGTTTTGTGACCTTGTCTGTCATCTCTTGCAGATCTACATAACATGTATTCTGAAGGCAACTATTGCTTCTGCACCCAGTGATGCTCAGCGCAAATCCTGTTCCTTTGCCAACGGGTAATTGATACTTTTATTTGTATGTTTTAAGATGACTTTTCTCATGTTGAAGACTCCATGTGTTTGTGTTGCAGATGGTTTGCTGCTGATGGAAACGACCAAGTTTGTGGTTGCTGTGACTCAACATGTGGTCCTGATGGTGAATTTGCTGCTTCACCCTATGGAGGTTGGTAGCATATGCTCTTTCTAAGGTTTCTTTTTGATTCAAGTGCTCTAACTTGGGTTCTTCTCTCTAGGCATTCAATGGGAAGGCAAGGCCTCACTTGGTCCTGTAATGGTTCAAGGGCAAAAGAGTTCTCAATAAAACTGACAATTCATCCTTGGTTGTGTCTCACTAGTCATTTTGCAGCATGTCTGGTTGAACTGCGTTGACGTTTAAAAAAAAAAAAGTGCCTCATTCTGCCAATGTGGTGAAAGTTGCCCTGTACTTTAAGTCCCATGTAGAATCCAACTATAGTGCTCCTGAGGAATAACTCCTTGTGGAGAAAGTGACGTTTTAAATAAAGACAAGGAGTGAGTGAAAGCACAAGGTTGTGCATTTGAAGCCATGTAGTTTTTACAATTTGTGGTTGCACTATTTTGATAGTCCATTTTACTATGAGTTGTAGTTAAAGGGCACCTATTATGGAAAATTCACTTTTACATGGTGTTTGAACATAAATGTGTGTCGGCAGTGTGTGAGAACCTCCTAGAATGATAAGTCCACCCAGTGGTTTTTTTACAATCTCAATAAATCAAATGCACTGCCTCAGAACAAGCTGTTCTGAGTTCCAGCTCTTTGTGACGTAGAAAGTGAGAAAGGGGTTTGATTGACCGTGTGGTTGTGGCATAGACCCCGCCCTCGGTGATCTGTACACATCATCCTCCATTGTTTCAACGACAGCCGGTAATGTCTCTTGGAAACATAAATGTTCTGTCGTGGGTTAATCCTGTTGTAGCTTAAAAGTTACTCCTCAACTGTGGATCGTCATCTACTGTTTGCGATCCACCGTCACCTCCAGTAACAGTAAGTGTGTTTTATGAATTTCGAGCAAATAGTCTTTTCAGTCAATGTCAGCCAATTCAATAACAAATGCGTCTAAAGTTGTTGTCGTAGGATGTCTGTGTAGGCTATATAATTTAAACCTTGTTTGTATAGTGTGTAACCACATGTTTATATACATTTAAAGATATTGTTTTAAAAACTGCATATATGTTCTGTAAGTTAGCCATCTCCTCACATTTGCCACAGAAGCACCTGTATGACAAGTAAACATGATGCTACAGGTCCCTTGCATAAATGTAATTTCGCTTGTACTAGCAAACTTTATCACAGTATGTGTATGTAGTTTCAAAAAAACTGCGCCAGCATTTAGTGTTTTTGTGTGTCTGTGTGTGTGTTCAGAATCAGAATCAGAATCAGAATCACTTTATTCGCCAAATGCATCAGCAGATGCACAGGAATTTGATATGGCCATCAGTTACACACAAACTCACACACACACACAAAATAATAATAATAATAATAATAATAAATATAATAAAATAGTCAGAAGGGCTAATTCAGCTATTTAAAAGGGAAATGGCTCTTGGAAAAAAACTATTTAAATGGCGTGAGGTCCTTGTCCTCACTGCTCTATACCTTCTCCCTGAAGGAAGCAGCCTAAAAATGTCACTTGCTGGATGAGACTGATCAGCAGCAATTTTAGCTGCCCTCTTTCTAACTCTGGCCTCATATAAGTCGTTAAGTGACAGCTGCCTCTGTCCAGTCAGCCTCTCAGCTGTGCGCACAATACGCTGTAGTCTGACCTTCGCCTGGGCTGATGCCGATGCAAACCAGACAGTAATGGATGCTGAAAGAAGGCTTTCCACAGTGGCCCTGTAAAATCTAGTCCGAACAGAGCTGGAAACGTTCAGTTTATTTAACTGTCTCAGAAAAAACATTCCACTATGAGCTCTCTTAAGAATGGAGGAACTATTTTCCTCCCATTTGAAGTCATTTGTGATAACAGTGCCTAAAAATGTAGTTGACTCCACCCTCTTCACAACAGAGCTCTTGATAGTTAGAGGTGGAAGGGAGGCGGGTGCCCTACGAAAATCTATCACCATTTCCACAGTCTTTTGCTGATTAAGCTCCAAGTTGTTCTCATCACACCATGCAACCAATTTTGACACTTCCTGCCTGTAAGCAGACTCGTCATTTCCCTTAATAAGGCCGACTAATGTGGTATCGTCTGCGAATTTAATCAGCTTGATGGAGCCATTGTTGGAAGTGCAATCATTGGTGTATAGTGAGTAGAGAAATGGTGACAGCACGCACCCCTGCGGTGCTCCAATGTTAGTGGTCTGAGGATCAGACATGTGCTGGCCAAGCCGCACATACTGTTGTCGGTCACTAAAAAAATCCATAATCCAGCAACAAATAGAGGATCCCACCCCCATCAGTGACAGCTTCTCCCCCAGTCGCTCAGGTAGAATAGTGTTGAAAGCTGCCCTGAAATCCACAAACAACATCCTTACGTAAGAGCCAGGAGAGTCAAGATGGTCCAGAGCATAATGCAGTCCTAAATTGACCGCATCATCTACCGAGCGGTTTGCCCTGTAAGCGAACTGAAGTTGATCAAGATAAGGAGCTGTGATAGGTTTTAGATGTGACAGAACCAGCCTTTCCAGACATTTCATGACCACTGATGTAAGGGCCACCGGTCTGTAGTCGTTAAGGTCCACAGCTTTGTTTTTCTTCGGCACTGGGATAATAATTGATGACTTAAAACAACTGGGAACCCTGCATAAAACAATTGATTGATTAAAAATGTCCGTAAAAACTGGGGCTAGCTGACTTGCGCAGTGCTTCAGGGTGGCAGATGAAATCCCATCAGGGCCACTCGCTTTCTTTACATTTTGTCGGCGAAATAGCCGATACACGTCCTTCTCCTCAATGACAATGTCAATGTCAGCTTGATCCTGAGGGGCAATGTTCTCCCCCTCTCTAAATGCGACACCCCCGGGAGGAAAAAAATGAGGGCACAGATTTTTCTCAAATCTTGTATAAAAAACATTAAATTCATTGGCCAGTTTAGTGGATGGAGTGACTAGTTGTTTTTTATTTTTGTAGCCTGTCAAATTCTTCAGCGACCTCCAAGCTGAAGAGGAGTCATTAATGCCAAATTGTTCCTCCATATTCATTTTATAGGCACTTTTTGCTTTCCTGATGGCTTTATTTAACTTTTGTCTGGCCAGCCTGTATTCATCTACTTTTCCTTCTCTGTAGGCCTGTTCTTTGGTCTCCCTGAGTAGCCTGAGAGATTTTGTAAACCAGGGTTTGTTGTTGTTATATTTCACCACAGTTTTGGTGGGAATACAAGCCTGCTCACAGAAGGAAATATATGAACACACAGTGTCTGTATATGAGTCCATAGAGTCACAAGAGACACGCATGGATTCCCAATCAGTGGTGTCTAAACAGTCCTGTAACATCCCAATTGCCTCTGTCGTCCATCTTTTAGATGTGTACTGTACCGCCCTTGCTAATTTTAGCTTTTGTTTGTAGATGGGGACCATCTGAATTAAACAATGATCTGAATTCCCAAGAGGAGCACGGGGAAGTGAACGATATGCTGCTTTGTGAACAGAATAAAAATGATCCAGTACATTTCCTCCTCGAGTCGGACAACTAACTAGTTGTTTGTATTTGGGCAGATCATGTTTCAAGTGACATGCATTAAAGTCTCCCATAACAAGTAGTACAGAGTCAGGGTGCTTATTCTCAATGTTTATAATCAGCTCCGTTAGAGCGTACTGCGCTTCCCGTGTGTTAACTTCAGGTGGAATATACACACATGCAAATATAACAGAGGCAAACTCTCTAGGGGCATAAAAAGGTCTGCAGTCTATAGCCAGGAACTCCAACAAGGGGCAACAATGTTTGTATAATACTGAAACGTCAGTGCACCAGTTTGAATTAATATAACAACACAGACCTCCGCCTGATGTCTTCCCACTTCATCCTTTGTCGCGGTCGGCTCTGATTAAATTAAATCCAGGTAATTCCACCGCTGAATCCGGGATGCCCACGTTCAGCCAGGTTTCAGTGAAAACAAAAGCCGAATTCATCCGGAAATCTCGGCTGGTCCTTAACAGTAGAATGAGCTCTTCGATTTTATTACTGAGGGAGCGCACGTTAGACAGGCCGACAGCAGGGAGAGAAACCCGGTGTCCCCGCTTCCTCCACCTGTGGAGAGCCCCAGCTCTCCTCCCTCTCGCTCGGCTGCGACGCTTAACTCTTGTCGCTGACTTAATGATATCCTCCTCAAAAGTCAGGAATTCGGGGATCAAGCTGGCAGGCTTTGTTCCCCTAATGTTCATAAGCATGTCACGATTGTAGCTAAACCGCATATTAAGAAAAACAACAGCGAACAACGGCAAAACAAACAAACAAACACACAGCACTGAAACGCCGTGGCTGCCCTGCATAGTTGGCGCCACCCACCCAAGACGTGCATAGTTGGCGCCACCCACCCTTCCACATCCAGACGTGATTACAACTCTGACTAGAAATACATAAATGTATCAAATAACCATACCAAGACGTACTGGTCCATTCTCATTTGTGTTTATTCTTCCGTTCGTCATCTGGGTCTGATCAGAGATTATTTATATATTCCGATTCAAGCGTTCGCTGAATGACATTCAAAACAGCGGTTTCTCTCACTCTATCAGTACCGACTGCCATTGGTATCAAGTTACGCCCTCATCCAAAGGCAGGGTGGGCATATGCAGCTCATTTGCATTTAAAGCCGTATACCCCCGAAACAGCTCATTTTTAAGCAGGCCCCAAAATGACATTTTCAAATGGTTAAAATAAATTAACTGTGGGGTATTTTGAGCTGAAACTTCACAAATACATTCTGGGGACACCAGAGACCAATATTACATCTTGTGTGCCAAGTGTGCAGCTTCCAGTTGGATAATGACACCGTACAATGGTGCCAGTGTGCTCACCACACACCAGATACAGGTGAAGAGGAGAGAGTTATGCTGTCAATTCAGGGATGGGGCTTATTAGGAGGCAATGATTGACAAGGACCAATAGAGGGAATCTGTCCAGGACACCAGGGTTACATCAGTCTCATCTGCCGGATGGTACTCATAATTGTACAACCAAATCTTTCCAAAACATCTCTACAGGGAGAACCTTCGTTGCTTCTCAATTCTTAACATCCTTGTTTCCCTTCCTCGTGTCTCAGCTCCACCTCCTGTAGGATGTGAGGTAAGGCTGCAAAATAATATAAGCAAGATTAATAATATAGCAGTATTAATAATAATAAAGCAAGATACCCTGTTGAAGTATCTGAGATGTCGGTTTATTTAATCTGCAAAGGTAAAGTATAAATTTAATTGATTGGGACTGATATGAAGGGGTGGAGAATTTATACATGTCAAGTTCAGTCAATAAAACGCATCCGCAAAGGATGCATTCATGTTTCCTTACTCATGAATCCTCAGAAAGCCTCCTTACTTCTCGATCCTTGCCTCCTTGTGGTGCAATTAGAGAATTGAGATGACTTTCAAGATGGCTGAACTCAATCGGTTTCCAGGTCATAGGATAGAGGAGCGAGAAAAAACACCCCTTGTCCCATGAATTGCTGTGGGTGATGTAATTGAGTCTGTCTTTTAACATTCCTGTTCTCTTGTCTGTGCATATTTTGATACTTCAACTTCCACTGAAGTTCACGTTGACTTGTACAAGACTCATTTGCTGCTGGTTCATTTGAAATTTTCCTATGAGGTTCTTGGATTTTACTTTTTTTCCCTACACATCTATAGGGCAAATTGATGCAGAATGTTCATTTTAGAAAAATGTTTTTAATAACAAGACTAAACTGTTTGGGGTGTGTGCAGTGTTCGTTGTAGAATCGAATGTCAAAGTATCCTTGGAAAATCCTGAAGGAACCAGCAGTGACTTGCAACACTCTATAGACTGAACGTGTAATTGCATGTGTTTAACGTAATTTTTCACAAATTAACGTTTTTGTTGTGTAGGCTACACGGAGACAATGATGGTATACTTTTCAAAAACTTTCACTTAGAAATTTATTTTTTAAAAGCTTTTTAGGCCCCCAAAACACTGTAGCCTAATGTAAATGAACAATGCATTAGTTTTTATTTGAAATTTGTGTCATGTAAATACCCCCTCAATGTGTCAGATAAGAGACGTGCCTGTGCAAAAATTCACACTTGATGTCTTGGCCACTTGATCACAATGTCTTAAAAATACCAAACAGTGCCCTAATGCCCTCTAAACCCACGTCGCTTTAGAGTGTTAAGGCTAAGCGTATCCCATCATACATCATGTATGGAAACTTGTGTAACCCAGGTTATAAATATGCTGTTTATAAGTTGCCTCAATTTATTCGCTTGTATTTGAATTAACCATTCATCTTTGTTTATTGAGTAATTAGTTTGTGTTCCTTTAAGAGCGAGCGTGCATGATATACAAGCTTGATAGATGTGTACATGTGGAAAATGAGGCAACTATCAAGTTAGGTATTTTATTATTTTATTGGTTTGTGATAGTCCCACCCTCACTGGTATTTGTGTGTGTGTGTGTGTGTGTGTGTGTGTGTGTGTGTGTGTGTGTGTGTGTGTGTGTGTGTGTGTGTGTGTGTGTGTGTGTGTGTGTGTAACGTGAGTGCTTGTTCGGGAGATGAGAGTTTTTTTGACCAGCGCAGGAAGGGAGAGAGAGATATGGAGATATGGGAGAGCATGTGAATGTGAGAGACGCGCTTGGAGTAAGAGAGTGAGTTGACGATTTACAAGTTTAAAAAAAATCTTTAACTGTAGTGTAGATAGGGTGTGTAGCACGAACACAGGGATGATTAATTTGTGTTTACTTCTGTGAGATCTCCGCAAGTGTTGAGTTACGGCTTGTGTTGTTAATCTGCCGTTCAGGCGCGAATACAGGCTGTTTAATTGTATATCTGCGCATGCGCATATGACTGTATGAGTTCGTGAAGCAGCAAGAGTAGAGACTGTTAACGCAGTGGTTTTCATTCACCACGAGGGAGATCTTGAGGACCATTAGCGCCCCAAATACCCGCGTTATTTGGGGTTCCTCTGGCGACGTGGGAGGTGCGTTTCGTCGGCTGACGAGGAAGAGCGAGGACGAGGAGCTGCGCAATTTTCACAACACGTGAAGTTGAGGTAGGCTATCTTGATCTGATTTGTTTTGTGCTCAGGAGAGTGAAGGGGCCATTTTTCGATTATACGCGCTCCACGAACACGAGCGACGACGATTCAGGCCTGCAACGGGGTGGTTTGTGTGAATGACTGGTGTGTGTGTGTGTGGGCCCACAGCATTAAATATTGGTTAACATAGTATTTCTCAGTGCATTGAAAATATATGTGAATTTTCAGGTTCTATTTTGTTACAATCTGTGGAAGTTATTGTATTCATTCATCCATTTGAGGTGTTTGGTTCAATCTATACTGATATGAGTGTATTTGACCTGGAGAGTAATTTCACGGTCTGGCAACTGAGATATTGTTTTTCGGAGGTTAAATTGTGTCAGATTTAATGGCAAGGTGATTGTGAATACTTCACATTTACTTTAAAGAAATTACTTTTTTGGGCTAGTTAACATTCTATAACTCTTTACCAATTAAATCTTATATGTTGTGTATTTTTACCAGTGATTTTATTCTTTCAAAAGTGTTTGTTGACTTGAATAGGGTGCTTATAGATTTAATTATTCATAACTTTCCTAAAGAAAAGTGTATTGTGACTCCAGGGGCCTAACTTAAGCATCTGTTGGCATTTAGTTCATGAATTTGGGACGTTCCCTATTTAGTTCACCAGAACATAGATTACACTCACATGCCCCAAAATCTATCTCAAGGAAAACATGATAACATTTTATTTTGATGGTCCCTTTTGAACATTCTGTTGTAGTGATGGGAAGTTCAGTTCTTTTTCGCAAACCGGTTCTTTCGGACAGTTCGGTTAAAAAAAAAAGTAGTCCGTAGTCGCCGAATTTGGCCTCTCACAGCACAGCATGCAGTTTGCCAAAAGAAAGTTCGGTTCAGAGAAGGTGCTATCACGCATGCTCAGTATCTCCAGCTCTTTGGTTCTCCGTATCGAATGTATCCGAAAGAAACAGTTCTCGGTTCTGTACTGGTGATTCGAGAACTGCTTAATAACCAGTTCTTGACTTGAGAACTAGACTGTGTGCTAAGCTGAGAACTGCTGAAACCACCAGCCTACAGTCGACAAAACTATACACAACTATACTTATACTGAACTATAAGTCAATGTCTGTCTACAGTTTAGGTTAATGTTTTGATGAACACATTATAAACATTTACTGTGCACCCTTAAAACCTTGGCAAGAGTTTACGACAAAGATTTATGTCAACTTATTTGAAATTAAATTAGCTGTTCCTGAAAATGTTTTAGTATAATAATAAACGTTTAGTTTTAAAATCCATTCATTGTGTTTCTAATCTTTAAAATAATATAGTGAAAAGACAGTAATTATGTGATAAAAATGTTTCCAACACATTTTATTTAGTTACACTTATTGATGTTCAACAAAATACTTGAAGGAGCATTTCACCCATTGCAACATTAATCTTTATTGAAAGTGGATCATATATGTAGTCAAAATGTAAAACAATTTTTGAATTAGGTGCCCTCTTGACTGAGAAAAGACAGAAAATAACAAAGGGTCGCATGTATGTAAGACAATAAGTCCCACAACGCACCGCATTGCAAGCTCCGTAAGCCACACCCACTAATCCGGAACCGCGCAAACAGAGAAATCACTCTTCCTCCGTTAGCCTACAAGGTTAACATCAGCTGTCACCAGAGTTTGAAATTCATTTCACACAAACTGTCTAGTTAGTTGGCTGTGGCGAGCAGGACGATCGAGGGTGAGGGAAGTAAGAGGATTGCGCAAGGCCGGTGGCGTGAGCGATAATGAAAGACACTGCGCGCCAGTCTCGCGTCTCTCACGGAGGAGCGAAAGCATACAATGAGCGACGACGGCAGATCGAGAGAGAGAAACAGGCCTGATTTATGTTGTTTTGTTTCTCTTGTGTGTAACGTTACAGCAGTCGTCAACGAGGGTCTGCTGGCTTATACTTTCGTTTTGTACGTTCGGTAGTACGCGCATGCTCCCCAGAAAGCAAACTGACATTGAATCAACGTGGAAACGACGTCTCTCATGACATCGAAACAACGTTGATTTTGCTCATCGAATTAACGTTGAACCAACGTCAGACGCGGCATTGTTCAAAGTTAAATGAAAATCGAAAATTGGTTTGCTTTCATAACGTTGAAACAACGTTGATTTCAAGTTGATTTTCCGCTAGTTTTGAAAGAATGACGCGTCTGACGTTGGTTCACCGTTAATTCGATGAGCAAAACAATGTCAGATCAACGTTGTTTCGATGGCATGTTTCCACGTTGATTCAATGTCAGTTTGCTATCTGGGTCGGTATCAGCTGCTCGTGCCCATCACTTCTCTCAGCACCAACATGTCTCAGTTCAGTGAACTGCTGGAGTTACTGGAGTAAAATATACTCCGGGAAATTGGTTTATTTTCACTAAAAAGAACCGGTTCAAAAGAACAATTCGTTCACGAACTGGCCATTACTATTCTGTTGGGGACCATCACAATAAAGACTTCGTCTGCTTATTATCTGCTAACACTTTATTGTTATGGTCCACAACAGACATTCTGTTGACTTAAAGAGACTTTGCAAGTACATGTCAACTTGCCAGTCTACTAATACTCTACTAACACTATAATGAGAGTTTGTAAACTATAATGGTACATATAGTCTATAGAATGTGTTAAAGGGTCCATCAAAATAAAGTGAAACTGAAAAAAAATCCAAAAATCCACAAAATCCAAAAGTTAATGAGATATTACACATAATTTGGTAGTAAAACAAAGTGTTGTACATGTCATTGGTGCAAAGTAGAGCCAGACCGATTTATCTGTAGGTTTCGATAACTATCGGTTTCAGCAGTTGTAATGGCCAATAATTGAATATTTCAAAAATAAAATAAAAACGGATGAAACATGCTTCAACCAAGTCATGAGTGTTGAAGTTGTTTAGTTTGTCCACCAGAGGGCACTCTACACCATCCCTGTTGGCAACACTCGTTGAGTTGGTCACGAGACATAAATTGCTTCAATAACAATTAAAAGATCATCCCCATCAGTTCTCTTAACTCAAATAAGCAGGACAAAATTTGTGACTATCAAGTCCAGTTTTGCTGCTGTTAAATAAGCCGAGAGTGAAGCGGAATTAGCTAGTAATAATTAAGTTACGTTGTTATAGTCTAGTTGACTGACTGTCCTTTTAACTTTTGACAATCTGACGGAAGTATTTCTTTAATAGCGCTTGACCGCTATATCAATGAGACATATCATCTCTCCTTGGTCTGTTATATTGAAAATGTATGTTTTACAATTTGCAGAATGCCGTTATCCATTGCTAAATTATGGCTCATCATAGACTAGCTAACCACAAAGCTAGCTAATGCCACTATCAGTCTGTTCTGTTGTGACAATAAAAGAAACAAGTTTATTTTTAAATTGCATTATCATATTATGGGAAGAACTCACAAATAACTAATGTTAGGGAAATCTGTTAATGTTTTGTTGCGCATTTCTGAAAATAATAATAATAATCGGCCGATATATCGGATTTTAAAACCAACAAATATCGGTATCGGCTTTCAAAATCCTTTATCGGTCGGGATCTAGTGCAAAGATGTGAATGTATATTTTGTACTGCATGTCATCAATTAAACTTGTTGTCTTGTCAATACGGATAATTATGGGGTTACTCTGCACAATATTTTCAAAAATTTACATTTCATTTTTAGATGAGATGCGTTCCTAAAAAATAGCGCACACTACATTAACATGAAAGATGTCCCATATTGATGCCATTTACTCTTGGCAATCTATTTCATGCTCAAATCCATGGGCATGTATTTTGTGTTTTGCCTTTAAGCTGTTCTTAATACTCTAGCAAGTTTCAATCTGATCAGTCAGTGCATTAACAACACTATATGAATGCTTTCTGCTGCCAAATGTGATTTAGTACGACGGTTGCTCTTTTGTTTAAAGGGACACTCCATTTGCATTAAGATTTCCATTGTTAGAAAATAAAATCCATAATATTGAATGGTCGTGCAACACTCACTTTTTTTTCCCTGAGACGAGAGAAATCCGCCATATCCATCCCCCTGTACCTTGCTACCTGTTACTTCACCATGCTCTCGCATACCAGTAAGAATAAGGTTGTTAAAATCACTAACACCTCCTCTAAAATAATAGGTCTTCCCACTCCCAACCTGCCAGCCCTCATTAACACCGTCACTGCTCGCAAGACGACCACCATAGTACAAAATCCCAGCCACCCTCTCAACTCACCATGACCTTTCTCCAATCTGCCCGTAGATACAGACAGCTGCTCTTCAAAAGAGCACGCTTCTGAAAAAGTTTTGTACCCTGCGCTATAAGAGCACTAAACTCACAGACAAGTTAATGATGTCTCTTCTATGTTATGTGTGTATATTTTCTATACATGTGTACTATGTGTAGTTTTGTGTGTAGAATTCATGTTGATGGCACTTTGTGTACAGACTATGAAAACAAATTTCCTCAATAAAGTATGAATCTGAATCTATATACCTTTTTCACTTCCTCCTACAATGACTCAAAAATCATCATTTTACGTCATTGTTGGAGGAAGTGTAAGAGGGGGGATTTCTGTAAAGACTACAAAAACTGGTTCCCACCCTTTCAAACCTGCCCATAGGGCGTTGGACCTAATCCGCTAACAGACCTATCACAGATCAGTGCCAGTGCGTTTGATTTCACCGGTAGAAACTTTTTTGAAAATAAGGATGAAGGTACTGAATACGCAGATGGATTATGGATAGAGCTGGGTACTGAAACGCGTAAGAGAACCGGTTCTGATGTAAACGGTAATAACCAGACCGAATAAGGAGTCTCTGTGTCATGAGGCGCACACACACAAAGTCTCTCGCTCTCTCCCTCTCCCATCTGTCTCGCATGCGCGCTCTTGCTCACTCGCTAGATTCTGGGAGATTTCAAGTAATTAGTGGGCATCTAATATGCGGGAGACTCCCGGAACGTCTGATAGGAAGGGGTTAATGAAGATGCCGAAGTCAAAACGCTCCAAGGTTTGGCTGCGTTTCACGTGTGAAATTACGCGTCAGTGTAAGTGTGCCGATTGTCTGAAGCACATGTAGAATCACGCCAATCCATTGACTGATGGCGCGGGCGCCGCCTTGACGCTCTTACGTCGTCACAATTATATTAGTGCGCATTATCTGATTTCATTGTGTGAAATGATTTACAGGCGGTAGCGTAGAGTGGAGCTCAACCCTAGTCTACTTTGATGGGTAGAGTAGTGGGAGTGGCCTGCTGAGCATTGCAATGCACTATGGGGATTGTTGTCTACAATCCACAAGCGCTAAAAAGTCATTTTCTGCCTTTTATCGGCCAAGAAGGACCCAAATTATAAATGTATGATGCTGTTCTACTACATACACTCACCGGCCACTTTATTAGGTACACCTGTCCAACTGCTCGTTAACACTTAATTTCTAAGCAGCCAATCACATGGCGGCAACTCAGTGCATTTAGGCATGTAGACATGGTCAAGACAATCTCCTGCAGTTCAAACCGAGCATCAGTATGGGGAAGAAAGGTGATTTGAGTGACTTTGAACGTGGCATGATTGTTGGTGCCAGAAGGGCTGGTCTGAGTATTTCAGAAACTGCTAATCTACTGGGATTTTCACGCACAACCATCTCTAGGGTTTACAGAGAATGGTCCGAAAAAGAAAAAACATCCAGTGAGCGGCAGTTCTGTGGGCGGAAATGCCTTGTTGATGCCAGAGGTCAGAGGAGAATGGCCAGACTGGTTCGAGCTGATAGAAGGGCAACAGTGACTCAAATAACCACCCGTTACAACCAAGGTGGGCAGAAGAGCATCTCTGAACGCACAGTACGTCGAACTTTGAGGCAGATGGGTTACAGCAGCAGAAGACCACACCGGGTGCCACTCCTTTCAGCTAAGAACAGGAAACTGAGTCTACAATTTGCACAAGCTCATCGAAATTGGACAATAGAAGATTGGAAAAACGTTGCCTGGTCTGATGAGTCTCGATTTCTGCTGCGACATTCGGATGGTAGGGTCAGAATTTGGCGTCTACAACATGAAAGCATGGATCCATCCTGCCTTGTATCAACGGTTCAGGCTGGTGGTGGTGGTGTCATGGTGTGGGGAATATTTCCTTGGCACTCTTTGGGCCCCTTGGTACCAATTGAGCATCGTTGCAACGCCACAGCCTACCTGAGTATTGTTGCTGACCATGTCCATCCCTTTATGACCACAATGTACCCAACTTCTGATGGCTACTTTCAGCAGGATAATGCGCCATGTCATAAAGCTGGAATCATCTCAGACTGGTTTCTTGAACATGACAATGAGTTCGCTGTACTCAAATGGCCTCCACAGTCACCAGATCTCAATCCAATAGAGCATCTTTGGGATGTGGTGGAACGGGAGATTCGCATCATGGATGTGCAGCCGACAAATCTGCGGCAACTGTGTGATGCCATCATGTCAATATGGACCAAACTCCCTGAGGAATGCTTCCAGCACCTTGTTGAATCTATGCCACGAAGAATTGAGGCAGTTCTGAAGGCAAAAGGGGGTCCAACCCGTTACTAGCATGGGGTACCTAATAAAGTGGCCGGTGAGTGTATATGACCAACTTTCAATACATATTCATGTCTCCATTGGTGGAATTACCCTTTAACTGGAGCCATGGATATCACCGCACAACTCACCCACTCAGATGCTAATTTTATCCAAATTAACCGTTTTGTGAGGTCCAAGTGATCCCATTCTTGGACATGTGCAGCAGCCCAGTTTTTGATTTTGCATAATCAAGCACAGATATACAGCTTCTTCAACTGTTCTTGAGACCAAATTTCATTAGTCTGATCCATGGAAGTTTCTCTCGTTGCCGACGTTCCTCTTCCATTATTTCTGACTGATGTAACTTGCTTTGCTTGTGTCTCCCGCTGTCATGCTGTTCAAACTTTTCGGGATCTCGTTTGATCAGTCGCTCCGCCAGCTTTACTCAAAATGACTGAAAATATGGTTGAATGTCTTTTTGACTTTTTGACAATAATGTTGGCCAATATTCTCTCTCTCTCTCACTGCGCACAAAAAAATCACTAACCAGTAAGTGATTTTAAACTTAAGAAAGATGATTGTTCAAACTTAGATGTTGATGACTAATAGCTAAACATAACCTCCAAATATATCTACATAAACCCACCCTCGCTCTGACTCACTCGTTCACACAAGCACACGCATATGCTGTCATCATGCTCTTGTTAATGCCGGATCTGGCTCAAATTACTTCAGGATTTAGCATTAAGTTTGTCATCAATTTTTCGTCATCTGAGGAATTTTTGTCCAGAGGCTAAAGACTACAGTCAGTAGTAGTGTCTGTCCAGCATGTTCTCAACCCGCCCATAGATTTTGGATCTCACTCACAGAATGAACACATAATGTCAGCCATCTTTTTTTGGAAGCTAAGCTAGCAGGCTCTTGTTCTGTGGAGAAAGCTGAGTAGTAGGGGTTACCATCCTCTTTTTCCTTCTTTTTGCCACAGTTTTTAGGCACTCCTCTTTTCATTGTGCAGAACTACAGTATAACCAAGTCAAACCATTGCCTTATCATAGATGATTTCTTTAGTGAATCACTTCTGCTGTAGACAAATGTATGAATACTAAACAGACATTACTGTTTTTTTTTTACCTTCTCATTTCAAGCTAACAAGGATTTATCTTTTTTAACAATCATCTAGAAGGGAGTGTGCCAACATCCCTTATTTAGAGATGCTCATTTATAACTTTTATTCCAATGAGAAGCACAGCTCGTAATGCTAATCTTGTCTAAAATAATTGTGTAAATCTCAGAGTTGAGAATTTGTCATAGGCAACTCCTATTATTCCTAAGAGTCTTTCGTGCTCTTAGTCAAAATGCTAATTGGCATATATTTTTGAAATGGTGATTGAAATCAGCTCTAAACCGCAGTGATCCAGTCATGCACTGACTCACATAGCAACAGAATGATGTGACTGGTTATGCTCGGGTGGGGGGCACAGAAAGCTGCAAAACCCTGAAATATGAATGAGTCCTGTCTTAATTATCTTGCCTGCTCTCTCTAGATCCACAGCCTGAGTAAGTTCCCATTGAAAAAGCCCACACAAGGAGAGATGAGAAGGATGGGTGAATGTTATGTGGAGCATGACATTTGGGTTTGGAACTGTTTTGATATTCTCTAAAGAAAATGTTCTTGAACTATCATGCACTGGGATTGCTAGGAAACTCTTAACTCTTTCCCCACCATTGACTAGATTTTCTGTCAGTTAAGACAAAACTTCAGGACTTTGCAACGTTCATTTATCATTCAAAACCGTTTTTTCTGGCAATCAATGTTCTCTCAGGTTTTTGTTTGAATTTTTCTTGACATATTAGTTCTTTACATAATAAACAAAATGTAACACATTATTGAATATTGAAATATAACAAAAAATTGCTTGCTCGTTGAAGATTGCAAGAAAAAGCCTTTTTCTGATGGAAGATAGGTAACGTCATTCATGCTGAGTATGGCAACTGAACTGTTTGCTAAAGACGTGCCCCTGTCACCCGATGGAAGAAAAGATGTAGAGGGTACTGATCAATAGGGTTGGGAACCGAGAACCGGTTCTTTTCCAGAACCGGTTGTGTTTTTGAAAAAATACCGGAACCGTGCAAAATTCCTAAGTTTCGGTTCCGAAAACGGTTCTGATGCCGATGCGATATCATCATGTGGGCGAAGTGCTGGGAGTAGAAGACGCCGTCTTATTCCTAAATGACAAAAACTTCACCACTGAAGTTGCGATTTGCTCTCACACGCGCTGCATTTGTCACACACAGACACACGCACGCTGCGCGCGCCGACCGCCGAGTCACTCTCTAGCCTACATTCAAATCAGTTTGCGCTGAGAGAGAGAGCAGTTGTCGATATGAAACTGCTTTACAATCACACAGTCTCAATATTTATTTGTTTCACATATTCAAATGATTTCCGTTACAGAATTAGTGAGATTATAGTTTGAGTAAACATTGACGGTAGTGGTCAAAACAGATGCAGTCCGTATATTTTTTGTGTTCAGAATTTACAAAATATATACAATGAGCGAGTACATCATAATGTTTTTTTTTCAAACCGTGTTTTTGTCTTATCTTGAATCACTACGTAAAGCCTGTAATAAGCGTTAATACTCGGACTTGTTTAGACTGGCCGGCGGATCGCAGCTGCTGCGGAGTAGCCCAATGCCTGCGTGACTCGTCATGGACATAAACAGAGAGAAGTAGCTCCGGCAACAAATGTTCTTCCGCAAGACGCATGCAGTTCTGTTTATTAACTGCTAGAGCGCCGATTTATCCAGTAATGAAATAAGTAAAGTCTTTATGAATCAATCATTCAAACCGTTTTAAAAAATAATCTGTTCTACACACATATGTGTGCTAAAGCATATACTATTCCTTCTGAGAGGGTATTCTTCACTGTTGGAGATACAATAAAGGAGAGGTCTAAATTATTATAGAGAATGCAGATTTTTTAAATTTCCTTTATTTTTTTTTATTTTTTTTGCAAAGATTGCTTAATAATATTTTGAGTTTGTTTACATTACCAGTCAGTTAAACTAATTTGTCAAGTACTATAAGAAATAAACACAAAAAGGATTGTGGATTTTTCTCTTACTAATATTTTTAATTAAATGGGAACCGGAACCGGAATCGTTTGGCGGAACCGGAACCGGAAAATTTCTCACGATTCCCAACCCTACTGATCAAGGACATAACTTTGGCAGATGTCTTTTCTCTTGCACTGGATGAGTCTACAGATATTAGTAATAATGCACAGCTGAAGCCCCATGGTTGGGTGAAGTCCTTACCAGAGCTTCTCAGTGATTTTAGCCCCGTCTGAATGTGCATCTCAGTAATCTTTACACAGACAATATCATTAAAGACTACGACCATTTGAGGCCCGCAGGGTGATATTTTGTGGCCCCCTACTTGGCATTAAAGTTTAAGGTTAGTGCGGACCATTGCGTGTGTCGTGGTTTTTTTTCATATATTGTGTACATCTCCGAGCGTTTCTTGGTTTTCCGAGTCAGTTATCCTAGTCTGTAATCGTCTAGGGTGTGTATTCGACCCTTGATGAACCTGTTCCTCGATTGTCTGCCTTTTGACCCATTGCCTGTTTCCTGAATTGCATCTCGTCTGCTGCCTGCTTTTGTCATCTCGCCTGGTTTCTGATCCTGAGTATGGCCTTGTCTCCTATGCTGTGTTTGCTGTCTGTAAACTTTGCCTGTCTGACTACCCTGTAATAAACTCACACTGCATTTGGATCTACCTGTGTCTGATTGTATCATGACAATGGGCTACCATAGATAGTCTCGTGACAGCTTACGATGGATTTGTTGTCAATAGTTGTCATAGACAACCACGAAGTACAAACATACTGCGTCTGGAAAAAATGAGCGCGTCGCTTCAATTGACCCTTTGTAAAGACCCGCCTCCCTGTCGCCATGTCCAACAAGCTACGCCACTCTCACACGCGCACCATGTTCTCACACACGGACTGCTCAAAGTGCGTATAGATAACATGCCACTTAACTTGAAAGTGGCATGTATGTTTACGCAAAAGTCATGATGTCATGTTGCTCACAGTGAAAAATACATCGCGGAGCAGAGGAGACAAGTCTCACCTTTCAAGTTTGGTCATTTAAAAAAAAAATACATTTAAACAATAAATACCGTTTTGTGTCTCTTTAATGTGTTGTGACAGATAGCTGTAGAGCATCAGTTAAAGCTGCTCGTGATCCGATCATCTTTTCGTGATCCGATCGACTTTCGCGTGCTCATGAACACTAATTTGTGCGCACAAGATACGTTTCTCGTGAGATTGTGAAAGTGTATATATTTAGTTTTCAAAGGTCCCTTTAGGGGCTCCGTATTATTAGTACAGACATCATGTGGTAAAATGACATCACTCCTCTTACTACCCTCATAAAACTAATCCTGTCTGAGTAGGGAGAGTACAGTGTCAGCCTTGCTGAAGGTGTTGAATGATCTATTGCTTGCTGTGGATTCAGGTAACTCTGCAATTTTGTTCCTTTTGGACCTCAGTGCTGCATTTGATGCCATTGACCATGCTATCTTGCTGGAACGGATGAATAACTGTGTTGGAATTCAAGGTACCCAATTGAATTGGCTTAAATCGTATCTTTCTGATATAACATTTTCTGTGGAGGTTGGGAATTTTTCTTGTTCTGCATGCCTATGAGCTGAAGGCCGTTTTGGAAAAGAAAGGTTTCTTGCATCAAGAGATTACAGACCGGGATTGGCATTGCAAGTTCTGTTACCTTGGTGGACATTACCGGGCATCTGAACCAGTTAAACATGAGGATGCAGGGACACGGGACAGTGTCCTTTTTATTCTCTTCAGGCTGTTTTGGGTGTTTGAAACAAAATTGGAACTTCTCACCCATGACATTGAAAGGGAGCATCTCGTACACTTTGAAAGATCTCAAGCATTCAGGAAAAACTGCCTCCCAAATGAGCAGACTGATCTCATGAAGTAGCGTGTGTATGCCACGCCAATTCGTATTTCCATTTTTGGCGTGCTATCAAGACGCATAATCGCCTTTCAGCGTGTTTATGAACGCCGTTGACTTAACGTTATATAAATATATGACTTACCTCAACCCCATCCCTAAACTTAACCGTCACTGGGGTTAATGGCATTTATGACTGGAGATTTGACTGCGTGTACAGACACGCGGAATGACGCGGACGTTAATGGCGTAGACATACACGCATACTCAAAATGCGTAGAGATAACACGCCACCTGACTCGAAAGTGGCGTGTATGTTTACGCAAAAGTCATGATGTCATGTTGAAATGAGCCTATGATGATGCCCTCAGTCAGCAGGCTTCTTTCACAATCACATCTGACCTTTTGATGTCATTTCAAGCTCGTTTTGGGGACTTTTGTGCACACAGGAATTAGTTCAAATTCATCACTCATCTACAGGAGTCCACACTCCACTGCAAGATGAGAGTTAGAGACTGTTGAGCTCAAATCAGAAAAAATATGGTTGACTAAATTTGTCACTCTGAATACCAAGTATCTTTTATGTGCAAAACTGCAAACATTTGGCAAAGGAACAGAAGTGAAAGGACATTGGGAACCCCGAACATGAGGGCAATCTGATATTGGAAACCTGGAATGAACTTCCCCTGAACTTTCCCACAGCCGTGCTGACTTTGTTTGGCTTCACTCATGCGAGCATATGAACAATCTCGAGTCCAACCAGTGCTAAAGTCAACAGAGGCTACATGAAAATGAACTTTTCTGACCAACAATCTTACTAATATGTGCAAATGAAATAAAATAAAATTAAATTATAAGTAATTTTTTCTTTACCTCAAATCATTTTGTGACTCACCTCATTGCAGTGCTTAAGTAGCCTACATAAAACACACTCAAAATAGATAAAATGTTAAAGGAGTAGTTCACTTTAAAAAAAAACCTTTGCTGATAATTTACTCACCCCCATGTCATCCAAGATGTCCATGTCTTTCTTTCTTCAGTCGAAAAGAAATTAAGGTTTTTGATAAACATTCCAGGATTTTTCTCCATATAATGGACTTTACTGGGAACCAAACGGTTCAAGGTCTAAAAGACATTTTCAGTGCAAACTGTTCAAAGGGCTTTAAACGACTCCAGACGATAAATAAGGGTCTTATCAAGCGAAACGATCGCTCATTAAAAGAAAAAAAAAATAACAAAGTAAGTTTTATAAGCTCAAATGCTCGCCTTGCTCTGTTCTGTGATGCGCGTTCGTGATTCTCCTATTCGAACTCGTTCATCAAAATGAACAAATCTTTTTCCGAGTCAATTCTTTCATTTCGTTCGTTGAATGAACCAAATGACACAAAAAAAGATTCGTTCATTTTGATTAACGTGTTCGAACATGAGAGTCATGAACGTTATCACAGAACAGAGCAAGGTGACCATTTGTGCTTATAAAATTTACATTTTGTTATTTATTAAATGAGCGATCGTTTCGCTTGATAAGACTCTTTTTCATCGTCTGGAGTCGTTTAAAGCCCTTTGAACAGTTTGCACTGAAAGTGTCTTTTGGACCTTGAACCGTTTGGTTCCCACTGAAGTCCATTATATGGAGAAAAATCATGGAATGTTTTCATCAAAAACCTTAATTTATTTTCGACTGAAGAAAGAATGACATGGACATCTTGGATGACATGGGGGTGAGTAAATTATCAGCAAAAGTGTTTTTTTATAAAGTGAACTACTCCTTTAATAATCATCTGCTATGCTTTGTCAAGCATGTTTCACAGTTTATGTGAAACATTATGTTATAATGTGATGTGGCCAAGTACATGAGTGAATGAGTTCATGTGTCCGGTCGATTGTGCATTCAACAACGGTGTCATTTCAGAGAGTGTTGTTTTCCTCAATGTACGTTGCAAGTCAGTTCACCTGCTGAGATATGGAATACATTTATATGGCAAGTACGTAGGGTTCAAATGGCACGTTGTAATTCAGGCTTGGCCGGTGATTTGAGAGGGATCTGCTAATCTCCAGCGAGATGGCTATTTCTCATCTGATCCAGCACAGAAGTGTCTGCCACGACACACTCTTGATTTCCTCCATCCGACTGAGCATATGATATCTGACAGAGCTGGCGTTCTCTGACGTCTGTCTGTTTTGATCATTGTTGGTTTTATTCTGAGGCCAGACTATGAGCTTTCTGTTAAACACAGCTGATGCAAATTATTTGCATATTCATAAAACCGGGTATACTAAATGAGGCAAGGGTGTAGAGTGACATTCAAGCTATTTTTTTCCAAGGCAAAAACTTTTACGTTTGTAATTTTAGTGATCAAAGATGAGTTTTAAGGGATAAAATTATTGATTACAGGCAGGCTTTAAAGGACCAGCGCCCAGTGGCCTCATTTATCAACATTGCATCGCACAAAACAGGCCCTGAAAGAGGTGTAAAAACGTTATCTGAAATGTATTTGATTTATTTATTCAGAAACACGGAGAGGATCGCCTACTAAAGCCCTTCACACAGAGATTCCGTAAAATACACGGATAACGTGACCCGGCATTTGCCCCGGGATTGTTTTGCATTTCAGGACTGATTCCGGCAATACCAGGTGCCCAACCCGGCATCGATGCCGGTTTCAATCCCGGGTCGTGTTTGCGTTCACACAGAAGGTGTTCTGGCAATTTCCCGGGATCAACGCGCTGTGTGAAAGGGGCTTAAGTGATTTTTAGCAATGTAGTGTGACGCACATCCGTATCTCATATTTTCCCTAATGTCTTGCTCTGGGGTTAAACATGGTCTCGCGTGGATGAATATGCAAATTAGTGCAAATTAATAAAACAAGGCGTTTGAAGCATATATGGTTATGACTGGGACTTAAAAGGGAATTTTGTGCAGGTTCTGCCGTACGCATGCTTTTATAAGTCTGAATATGTTTTGCCGGGCTTACGGGCACACCCTTTTAGTAAGGATCTTATGTATAGTTTTATTAATGAGACCCCAGGTAAAATGAGTGGACAAAGCTAAAGTGTTGTGCTGTAGGGTTTCTTATACCCCTTTTCCACCAAAAAAGAACTGGTTGGGAACTGGTGCTGGTTCAAAGTTGGTTCGGAGTTGGTTCAACTTGCGAACCCTTTCAGAACCTGTTTGTTTTTCCACTGACTAGAGGAACGCCCAGGGAACGACGTCGTTACGTCACTGTGTACGTCGCCATACGTCTTAGCTAGTACAACTTACTTTGGGAATTTTTTCTTTACATTTATTTGTTCTATATAGTGAGTGTTTTCTTCTTATGTTTTCAATAAAAAAAATAGAAACGCTTGCACCAACTTCAAGCATAACATTTACATAGGCGGACTCCATCGTGTTTCTGCAAATGTTTCTCCTGGCTTTGCGATGGGCAAAAAAAAGATGTTTAAAACACATCTAAACCCGGCCTAGCCCCCAACGTAAGCATGACGGGGTAAAAGAACGGTTCTAGTCCAGCAAAGAGTTAGTGCCGCTTTGGAACCCGTTTTCCTGGCCGAGAACCGGTCCTTTGGCTGTCGAAACACAAAGAACTGGTTCGCGCGCAGGCACCGGCTCCGAACCGGCTTTGGTGGAAAAGGGGTATCACAGGCCTTGTTGACTGTGAGTGTGCCTGGAATCCGAAGTGGCTTTCTGATACTTAAGTCAATTTAATGCTAACAGCGCAGTGCATTAGAAGCAATGGGGACAGCTTATTTTAGTGACACGCTTAATGTATTTTTCCACATTGTAAGGTGTTATAAATCAATGCAAGCAAAAGGTTTTATAACATCCTAGTTGGCAAGTTTCTGCTTCTTCTATTTGTGAACATTAGAGTTTTATTGCCACCACGTACATGAGCAAAATCAGTGGTCAATGGAAGATGATATGGACAGTGGATGTGCAGACATGCACCATTTATTTCATTTCACTGAATGCAGTGGACAGGCATATGAAGAGAGACTGAGCTAAAAATATTCCAGTTTGCCATTTTTTTTTCTTTTATTTTGTTTTTTTTTTGCAGTTTACGACTTGTTTATTGCTTATGCAACAAGCTAATGGCACGCAATGAAAGGCTTAACACTCAATTAGTGCTCCGAGAACATCTTCTCAATAGCATATTGCACTTTTCCTGGTTTAAATGACAGGTTTAAGAGCTTCTTTACCTTCCAGCGGGTCAGAGGAGCTTCTGAGAGCCATGCAAAATATTTTCATTAACTGAAATGCTTTCTCAATAATGGCTGTAACTGAGCAAGGAGGCAATAAATAACCAGGGCCTGTGAATTCTGTGCTCACATTTAGATAGTTAGAAGTTTAATGTCTTTCTGATAATGATAATAATAATTATTATATTTTCTGTGCTGTGAAATGGATGACAGGCAGACTGAAATTGCTCAAACAAGTTATTATTGGTATAAACATGTACCTGTTGAGCTATTTTCTTCAATAATTTAGAAAAAACAAAGGGTAATTAGAAATGATTAGAAATGTTATGGCCGCTACTTTAGGAGATTAAGGAATAATAGCGGTAGTAATGGAAGAATGTGTGAAGAAATAGACTGGATTTAACCAGATGTAGACTTCGATTTTTTTAACACACTCGGTTAATTCATCACCCGTCTCTACCTGAAAAGAATATACCTGAAAAGAAAAAGCATATACTGCATGCCCCATTATTGTGAGTCATCAAATTTTGAAGAATAGTTTCAATTTTATCATTAAAATAAGTCATGTAAGTATCACATAAAATATTAAAATGTAATGAAAAAGCATCTGGTGGTCACAATATTATTCATGTGGAGATTTGGAATTAAAAAAAATACAACTGAGGTGAATGGGATTACAAACAGACTTCACAACTTTCTCCAGGGATTATATCATTATTATCAATTATATACAAATATGAATTTTCCTTTATCTTCGGATTCCCCCACAATCCCCAGACATGCACTATGGGTGAATTGGAGACTGTAAATTGTCTGTAGGTGTCAATCTATGTTATCCCCATGATAGACTAAAATAAGTTTCCACTTATCAAATACCCAAACTATAACTTTTCTCCAAAGATTCCTGTTGTGAGGACTGGTATTACCAGCACAGGAGGAGTGTGAACCAAAATAGTGTAATTTCTCCACGGCAGTGAAGTAAATTGATCCAGATTACCAGCCGAGTGGACTGAGTGATTTCAAATTGCTGTGATTGAAGTGCTTTTCTGACTCAATTAGAATCACATACTGAGGGACTCGAGGCTTTAAATTAGGGAGACAACAGAAAATGATCATTGAGATGGTACAAGTTCAGTGTCACATATAAACTTCAATTTCTTTGCATGGCACACTGCTCGATATGTATGCTGTATGTTGTGCGTACTTGAGTGGTGTATTCACTGCACAGATGTCCTCAATGAGTTTGAAAGCTTCCCGTCTCAAGTACATTCACACTTGTCAGAAAACAGCGGCTGCCGTGAAATCAGATGGGCACTTTGCTTCAGGCTTTTATTAATGCATTTCTCTGCAGTCTTCTCAAATAAACTCAATGGCTGGAGAAAGATGGGCCGAGTTTACATATCTGTCACTTAGGAGAGCTGGAGGTTTGCAAATGCATTCTGGTCAAACATATCTAATAGTATTTGCATGTGTATACTGGTGCCTGCTGATGAATATGAATACTGATGACGTTGAGGCCATCAGGCCCAGCATTTTCTGAAACCTCCTGAGCGGGACTATAGCGCTGCGACCAAAGGATTTTGTGAAGCGCTGAATGTTTAGTCTGCGCTCTGGCGAAAGCCACAACGGCCATAGACGAAAGCCATAGACTGCGAGCCCAGGAAAATTATTTTCTGACTGGGGACCAGCGAGCTTTTCGCCCAATTGACTGAGAGACCCGGTCTCTCGAGGTGTTCGAGTAACACGGTCCTGTGTTCTATGAGCTCTGAATGAGATCAAGCTAGAATCAGCCAATAGTCCAAGTAGTTCATAACTCGCATGCCCCGAAGTTTCAGGGGTGTGAGCACCATGTCCATGCACATCGTAAATGTACAGGGTGCAAGAGACAGGCCGAACGGTAGGACTGTGTATATGTTTATTGTGTCGGCATATGTTTGCAGGTGTGTTTGTTATACTCCAGGCTCATTGCTGCAATACTCGGAAAGCTTTCTTATAATGTAAAGCTAGCCGGCTGCTTTGATGATAACCCCTTCCCCTGACGACTCACGGACAGAAAGGGGAATGTCCACAGAGCTTGCCCAATCCTCACTGTCTGACGCCAGGATAGAACGGCTGACCTTCTCTACAAATGCAGCTATCTCGTCGTCATAAAGGGTGAAAGCGGCGGCGCGACTCGAGTGAAGCTGGTGAATTTCGCGGGCTAACCGGCGAGCTTTCACGGGCTGGAGATTCTCGGGGAACCACTGAGTACATCGCTTTTATGGCGCAGCACTACAGCGGGCGGGAGTGCAGACTCGGAGAACTATGCCAGGCGAGTCCTCCGAGTCACCATGGCAATAGCCGCAATGATGGCAGCCGCCGTCAGCGAGCGCGAGAGCTGCATGATCCTCTCCCTGTCACTGAGTGGGGATGGGCACAAACTGCATGAGGATGGCACCTTTAAAAAGATGCAGCTCTTTTAGTAAAGTGAGTCGCGGGGTCGAACAAATAGTGAGCAGAGTGTAAGGATATCGCCTCTGGATAGCGTAGAAGAAAACGTGGTAGCGCGAGAGGCGGTTTGCCGTCCAAAGGGAGAGCTAGCCGAGCTAGCCGCGAGCGCAATCAGGGTTGCCAATTCTCACGCTCTCACGCCCCGGTAAAATGCCTGAAAGATGAGTTTATCTATAGATCCACCAGTTGAGCCACTCGTGATCGACTTGTTTTACCGCAAATTAGTTAAAATATCCTCTTATCTAGAGTGAATGTCCATGCTAGACAGATGTTGAGCTCCTAACGGCGTGGACGCAAAGCCAGGACTGGAGCCAAAGCCCGTTCCTCTCTGCACTCTAAGCGTTCTGTAATCACTCCGCTTTCATCCACTACGGGTTTTCCAGTCTCACTCACAGGAAAAACTGTTCAATCGATTTTAAAAGATAATCTTATGTTTTATTTTTTTTATATACATCACACTATCTCAATTTATAATGCTATGGCTTGGAAAGTATTCTACACGTTTAATAAATTTTCCATTTTTTAATTAATCTGCCCTACTAATTTAACGAAATGTATATCAGTTCATGGTTTGTGTGTGTATAAGAGATAAAGAGAAAATGTCAGTATTTCATTGAGACTTGAGATTAAATAAATTGGTCAAGTATTGTAGACCTTGTAGTATTAATTTTCACATGCAGTTACACATTGTCGGTTAAAAACAAGAAAGTGGCTGGTAAAAACATTGAGTGGCTGGTAGATTTTGAAATCCACCAGCCACAGTGGCCGGTGGACAAAGTTAATTTCCATCCCTGCTACGGTCAGTAGTAGGGTCTGTCCCGCATGTTCTTAACCCGCCCATAGAGGGTGGGATCTTCACTTTGGAAGCTAAGCTAGCAGGCTCTTGTTCTGTGGAGAAAGCCGAGTAGTAGGGGTTACCATCCTCTTTTTCCCGGACATGTCCGGCCCTCAATGTCCTGGATTCAGCTTTTGCTTTCTGCATTCCCATTCATTGTTTACATGCACAGCTTTTGTTTCAATCTAACTGAATTCATTCTGATTGGTGAATCTGAGTGTAGTGTTTACATGAACGCTAAACAAGTGATTGGTTGATGTGCGTTTTAACATTGCTAAGAAAATTCCCGCTCCTCTGTGAGAGATACGAGACCAGTGCGTCTCACAGGTGTCGCTTATTGGTAATCATGCCACCGGCCTCGCGCCGTTCTCCCGCGGCCCTCACTCATCCTGCTCGCCACAGTAAACATAATGAATGCCGACTGTAGAACACAAAAGCTCAATCCCGAACATTTTGGGTGATCTCGAAACACATTTTCAGACAGACTCATCACGGAGACTTGCAAGTCTCATTAATCAACTTGCCAAATTCCATGATCACTGAATTTACACTTTGAGCTTGATATTATACAAAAGTGTAAATTGAGCAATCATGGATTTGTTTCTAAACGAAGATTTGCACCTGGATAATCTCGAGTAATTGTGAAAAAAGTGTGATCATCTGCTAAAGGAGCATCAACGACCACAATTCACTCCTTCAGTCAGTGAAGCTCCCAGAGCCGTTCATGAGAGTTTAAATTCTGGGGAATATTCCCATCTTCCCACAAGAGAAGTAGTAGGCTAACTAAGCAGGAGGAATTACTCCAGGAGAAACTAAGGACATACTATTGTAAAGATGGAGATTAAGGAAGAACCCTGCAGAATAAAAGATGAAGATACAGAGGAACAAATAGGTTGGTGTTCTCCTTCATTCTCTTTAATCACTGATAAGGAACGTTAAGATGAAACTGACATATAACAATAACTTCTTAAACTAGATACTAGTAGAAAATTGGAATTATGAACTATGCTTGGTTTTGTATCTCATTTATCCTTTAATCAAATTAATGGAATTTAATTTGTTTATTTTAGACCTGAAGGAAGTCAATGAAGACAAACTGCATCAGTTTCAAAAACCTCATTTCAAAAATGAAGATGAAGGAAATGCAGTCGTTTCAAAGACTGAAGAGAATTTCACTCGGAAACAAGCTGGAGTCAAAGGATCTTTCGCTTGTTCTGAGTGTGGAAAGAGTTACATATATAACTCATATCTGAACAGACACATGAAGATTCACACTGGAGAAAAGCCTTTTACATGCACTCAGTGTGGAAAGAGTTTCAGACACAAAGGACACCTAAATGATCACATGATGATTCACACCGGAGAAAAACCATTCACATGCTCTCAGTGTGGGATGAGTTTCAAATCCAAACGCTCTCTCGATGATCATCTGCGCCGTCACTCTGGAGTGAGATCGTTCAGCTGTGATGAGTGTGGTAAAGCATTTGTTTTTGAATTAGGCTTAAGAAAACACCTTAATGTTCATTCTGTTGTGAAGCCTCACATTTGTTCTGTATGTGGAAAGGGTTTTTCACATAAAATATCTTTAAAAGAGCATGAGCGTATTCATACTGGTATAAGACCTTATGTTTGCTCTGACTGTGGGAAGACCTACACTTTATCCAGCAACTTAAAATCCCACCAGAAAGTTCATACTGGAGTGAAACCGTACAAGTGTTCACACTGTGAAAAGAGTTTCGCTCGGACAGGAAACCTGAAAGCTCATGAGAGAATTCATACTGGAGAGAAACCATTCCAGTGCTCTTCATGTGGGAACAGTTTCACCCAATTATCCGCTTTACTGAAACATGAGAAAACTCATGAAGGTGAGCAAAGTTCACTTTCATAACTTTTAAATACACGAAAGATATAATTACATTTAATACAGTTATTTAATCTAAAATTAGTATTGAAGTTTGATTGTTTGACAAGGGGAGCTGGTTTAAATGGTTGTGAACTGCATTGTAAGTGTTGCATGTGTTGTTCTTCCGACACCCATATTGATCACAGCAGTACTGTATAGTACTGTAACTGAACAGTAAAGCAACAATGTGAAAATACTCGTGTCATTGCTCAAGCAGTTCATGGTCATCTCATACAGATGGATCAACAATAGTGTTACCATAAAACACTATGATTTATGAAGAGATGTGCTTTGTTTCTTTCTGGTTTCAATATTTTAAATGTACACGTGAGGCGTTTGTGAAACAATGGCAAAAATAGTCTATCAAACATCATTCATATCACAAACAACTTGTTTTTAGTCTCGCTATTCAGAGGTGATGCATTGAGAACATACTGAAGACTTTATTGGATTGAATCACTCTATGCCTATGGTAGTGTATGATGCCCAGCTTTTCTCTCGAACCATTTCCAAAGTCGGTAAGTGCACAATGCCTGCTTTTTCGAACTCGTTTATCAAAATGAACAAATCTTTTTTCGAGTCATTTTTTAAATGAGCGATCGTTTCGCTTGATAAGACCCTTATTCATCGCCTGGAATCGCTTAAAGCCCTATGAACAGTTGAAACAGAAACTCATTTGGACCTTGAACCGTTTGGTACCCAAAAAAGTCCATTAAATGGAGAAAAATCCTGGAATGTGTTCATCAAAAACCTTCATTTCTTTTCGACTGAAGAAAGAATGACATGGACATCTTGGATGACATGGGGTAAGAAAATTATCAGCAAAAGTTTTTTTAAAAGTGAACTACTCCTTTAATATGGCTAGTAAGATTGCAGGTAAACAGCAATATTGTACTGTATGACAACATTATATGAATGTCGTGTTGTGAGGAACAGCCATGTAGTTCTTCGAGATGAATCACACACTCTTTGTGGTGAGTTGTCCCCATCTAGTCGAAGGTATAGGGTACCGTTATTATGGACTGCCTGTGCACAAATATCTTGTATATCCTCAAGTATAGCTCTGTAAATAAATTCTTGTGATATCACAGTTGTCATTTTACATCTATGGCTGTGATTCGCTGTTGCTGGAGGGATGTTGTTGATGTCGATTGTATTTTGTAAGGTACTTTTGTATTTTTGATGTGGGGACATTTTAAAAACATTTCTCCTTTCTATTTGGCATATCTGAGTGACTGCAACTCCCTGGTAGTAATGATTCCTGGAAAATGATTTGAAAACACTTTTGGACCACTGATGGAGCACGAATTACTTTGGTGAATTGAATTCTTCACATCTGATGTATACAATAATTTCAAGCATATCTTGTCTCATCTATTTTGATATCAGCTGAATTTAAAAGTCATTTTAGAGGCTCAGCGACATTTATCCAGGTTTGTATTCCAAGTTTCTCAACATTTTGGCAATGTGATCCAGAAAGATTTACTTGCAGGCATTACTCGAGTTTCATCTAATGCACTTAAAATGGCAACATGACATCATGACTTTTGCGTAAACATATACGCCACTTTCGAGTCAGGTGGCGTGTTATCTCTACGCATTTTGAGCTATCCGCGTGCATGCGTATATGTCTACGCCATTAACATCCGCATCATTCCGCGTGTCTGTTCACGCCGTCAAATCTCCAGTCATAAATGCCATTAACCCCAGTGACGGTTAGGTTTAGGGACGGGGTTGAGGTAAGTCATATATTTATATAACGTTAAGTCAACGGCGTTCATAAACACGCTGAAAGGCGATTATGTGTCTTGATAGCACGCCAAAAATGGAAATACGAATTGGCGTGTCATACACACGCTACTTCTTGAGATCAGTATGAAAATGGAAAGTCAAATCTAGTGTTTGCATTGCAGAATGAGCCGGTTTGTGCTTCCCAAATTAATCAATGAGATTGGCTACCTCTGGCTTTTAACACAAGAATATATCTTTTGTAAGAGGCACCTTGTTTCCCTATGGGAGTCTGAAAGCAAAGTATAATTAGCTTTTTGTCCCTTTTCCCTATTTCCATCACTTGTTGAACTATGCAGACCTTTTACTACGCTTGTGGATTGTTGGATCCTCAGGTTTGAAAGGAAACATTTATATTTTAAGAATTGTGCAAGGAAACTGCATCATTTTGTGTTAGGAGCACCAGTTGCTCCTATCAAACTTGTGGCCAGTTATATTCTCCTCAAGTTATATCAGTCAGTGTAGCAGATGAACACAATGGCCAGTTATACAACACAAAAAATACAAAATGCAACTAGGACAGTTAACTGTTCACAGTACTTCAGAGGTATCAGGGGTTGTTTATAAAGGAACCGAATATAGACCTTATTCAGAGCAGCGCCATGACAGGTATGAAAGTGAGGCTGTGAGGGATAGACTTACCGTGTTTCCAATGGCATCCGCTGTAAAAAGCTGAATAAAGCGGCTAGATTACTTACAATTTTCCACAGCTTATATTGTCGGGAGTTTTTTGTCAACTAAAATTTCTTGGAAAGATATTTTTTTTCCAGTGTTTCATGAGCAGAACATAACGAAAACACATTAAATAACAGTACAGCCCATTAAAGAGATGCATGTCTATTCCTCACAGCCTTGCTTTCATTCTCATTAAAAATCAAAGATGGCGCTGCCGTGAATAAGGCGTATACTGATGGTCATGTTGTTGTTGTCGACCACAACACCTGTGGGTATAGCTTTGTAAAAACAACACTGATGCTCATTAGTCCAGTCGATGTCTACTCTGTTATTGAACTTCAAGGATCTGTGCTTTTCTCTGACCTTGGAGTTTACTCTCTGCACAACACTGATCCAAAGTGTGTGCATTTTTATCAGTAAATGATTTGGAGAAAGTGATTCATGCATTTATTTATTTTAGGCTAGATTACTGCAACTCAGTTTATCATAGTGTGGCTAAGTCCTCTTTATCCAACCTTCAATTGGTACAAAATGCTGCTGCCAGACTTCTTACTAGAACCAGAAAATAGTATTTTGTCTGTTCTGGCTTCACTTCACTGGTTGCTGGTCGAATACTGCGTCATGTTTAAAGGGGTGATAAATTGAGAAATCAAATTTTCCTTGAGCTTTTGACATCTAAGAGGTCATCATAAGAATATCCTGTAAGTTTCAGAACTGAAATCATCCTTGTTAGTCCAATAAAACCTTTTATTGACACCAGGCTCAGCAAACAACTCGTTTTTCAAAGTGGGGAACTATGACGTCAAAGAGGATAAAACACCACCCCCAACGACTACTTCAACACGGCCGGTTTAGCCCCGCCCACCGATTCGCGCATTACACGCATAGCTAAAGAACCTAGATAAAACATAAAACACTGTCGTCTGTTCGCTTCATTTCACTGAGGATTGTTTGGACTCTGGGGCAAATCATTCCGGTCGCCATTTTACAACATTGGACGTTTTCAAAACAATTTTACCCAAGTACACCGATGAGGTGAGTTGAAACTCATTATAATATGCAAAACTGTTATCCACTCACAGCAGTGGGCGTTTACTTCCAAGTCTTCAGTGCGAGACGCCCATAAAGAAATATAGAAAATAGCCTATTACTTGTTCATTTTGATGTTTTTGAATGCAAAAACCAAGCGAACGTCATAAGTTCACCTCAGACAACAATATAATAAAATTTAAAAAGCCAGTTCATGACCCCTTTAAGGTTTTATTGTCTGTGTATAAGGGGTTAAATGGCCAGGCTCCACAACACATGGAAACTGGAAACGGTCTAGGCCTGTGAGGTCTTCGAACAGGGTGATGCTGACCGTGCCAACGTCTCCTTTGATGTTAAAAGGCGGTTGTGCCTTTTCTGTTGCCGGTATACATTAGGCTATGTTGATAGTTTTGCAGTTTTTTTCTCTGGCACGTGTTTTTCCTGTCAGTTTATGTATTTTATTGTTGGATTGTACAGAACTTTGGTCAGCAGTGGCTGTTTTGAATGTGCTTTAGAAATAAAAGTGCTTTATTGCCTGGATGCTGACAGACTCTTGGCCGGCCCTTCTACATCACTCAGTGTTCTTCTTAACTTCAGAAACAGAGCTGATTCAACAAGAAATAAAAAGAGTTCTCCCAGAATCTGACAATCTATTTAGTTGTCACAATGTGGTGTAGGCTGAGTAAGATGAAGAGGCAAAAGGCTTCCAATACAAACTTTTAGTATTGATAAACTCAAAAAGGTACAGACAGGCAGGATGTACACACACACACACACACACACACACACACACTAAAAACGACTATAAGACTTAGTGCCCTATTTCAACAATCTGATACGCAAGACCTGATTTCACGTTTTGATTTTATGTTCTGTTTTGTGTGTTGTCCGTGATTGGCTGCTGGCTTATCCTTTAATTTTGTATTTGTTTATTTATAATTAAACTTGTTGAACGTTCGCCGGTTCCCACCTCCTTTTTCCCATGTACTAGCAAACCGTATCTAGCATTAGGCAAAGATTATTTGAATTATGTTACATAAGTTACGTTATCGTTATATTATCTTACTAGCTATTTATAACTACCTATAAAAGGATGCAATGTTATAAATGTAGGCTACATTACATGTATTGCAAATAAGTAATGATTTGAAGACCATGTTTATCAAAGTATCAAAGTCAAAGTATGGGCAGGCCTTAGTCAATGTAAAGCATATTGTTGATGTTTCGTCCCTACTAGTGAATGTGCCATAACTGGTTATCCGCCGTCATTGTTGTCCCTGCTTACTAGCCTGTGCCTTCACTTTAGGCTGTCCTCTGTGGGGCTGTAGTGCAGCAGAGAGCAGGGGGGTGGGACCTGTAGGTTGTGCTTGTTCAAATTTTCAGGCTAAGTCAACGTTTTCTCAAAAGTTACCTACTGAAGCTTTAATTAGATAAATAAACTTGAGATTCATTTTATTCTGGTTGTCCGTCCTCTTTGTGCTGCGGGGTCGCTCCTCAGAGGGACTCAGAGGTAGTAAGGAGGGTCCCCTGCTGATTATAATTACTAACCTATTGAGAATGAGGAGTTGACGACATTTTACAGTGCCCCTCCCCTTTCCGCCATGTTGGTAGGATTCCCACGACAAAACAGTATTGATTACGTGTGTTTTTAGCTCGGTAGTAGAGGAGTTTCTCGCAATGCCGCACTGTTTTACCATGCCTGGAAGTAACTGCTGCGTTAAAAACCGATAAAAACCCTGGAAACCGATAGCGTCACCTACCATCATGGCCGACCGGCTCAGACCCCGCCCAAATAGGCACGTGACTCCTCATTCTCAATTAGCTCAAAGCACACAAAGCTGCAGGAAAACCAAAACTAGAACACAAAGAAAACAGAACATAACCCTGACATTGTGTCTAATTTTGTCATTTAAATGTTAATACATAGGCTCGTAGTTTTTTCAAATATCATCTGAAAAATTGGCTTATGACGAATTGTAAACATTATACTTTGAAATTTGAATAATGTCTTTGGGAGATTTGTCTTTTTGTAGTATTATGTAGTTGTACTTGTTCTTGTGTGTATATATGGACTGTGAGCAATGCTGCTATAATCCGGCTTGTTTATATTTAGTATTTAACACTAATGTTCATGTATTGTCCCTATCAAATAAATAGGCATACAACAAATATAAAGTGCATCCCAGATTTGTTATTAGTTATTTTTTTGAAATCTACATTTCTATGAACTTGACATGTACTTTAAACTGCAAACACAGATTTCTTTGGCGCTTTCTTGATCATGGACTGATCATTCTCTACAGTTTTTTCCGTTAAACCCAGCACTGAACCTTCATTTGGTGAATTGTGCCGCACAAGATTGAACAAACAGTTAGGCAGCTAAAATGATGAATGCATTTCATGCATTTTTATCCTTGAAGAACTGCTTTGTGATGAACCAGCATGAGGAGCAAACAGATGTACTGAATCAGGTTCACACATTGCTCCTCAAACCATTAGAAGAGCTCTAATCTGACTCCCATCTGCCCTCGCTGCTCTCGTAAACTCTTATGGATCAGGCAGTTTGCACTCCTCTATCGACATGATGGCCATCCTCAGACATCTGATGCCACAGCACTCACAGTCCATCAGTGGTGACTCAGTCGGGGGTCCGGTGTGTGGATGAGAACACTGTGTGCCGGTATAACCTTCAGAGTCACTGAACATGTAGTGTTCTGGTCTGCCGCCTTTGCTTTTAACACAAATCCAGACCACTGCCGTCATTGACTCCCTGAAGGGCAGCTGAATGCTCCTCATCCCTGCGGTCCTCTTAATGTCAAGAAATTGCTAAAAGAACATCAGAATGTGATTTTTTTTTCACTTGGGTCACACTTTTTGACCTTATATACCCCATAAAATCAAAACAAAAGTGCCGTGGCTTGTAGTCCCTACTATATGTTGTTTCCTCAAGACACAGGGACATTGGTTCCTCATCTTGTTTGCATTGCTAAAGAAGCTTGTTCCCGCCACAGAATCAAACATTTTAAAAGATAATCTGCGACTTTTTAATTTCACAATTGGGAGTTTGCATCTCGCAATTCTCACTCTATTTCTCAGAATTACGAGATAAAAACTCGCATTTCTAAGGAAAAAAGTCAGAATTGCTAAAAAGATGTAAACTTACCTTTTTAATTTCTTATTCTGTGGCGGAAACAAGATTAAAACCTCCTGCAATTGATGTTGATAAACTGACACTGAATCAGTTTTTCCAGAAACGTTCTGTTTGAAATGAAGTGAATATAATGATGCATTGATGCATAAACAGCTTTCGTGTGTAGATGGTTTGTAATGTAAATCATTTGAATGCCTGGGTGCAAATCTTCAACATGTTTGGCATTATAAATGTTTATACAAAATGTACATGTACAAAAAAAAGGTCTATTTTTACAGGTTTGAAGCTATCAGCTTTTATATTTATTCATAAAAGCTTATTTCTAATATTACATGTAATATGAAGAATTGGTTTACAACAAGCCAAATCTTGTGAAAATGATCTGGAAAGGTCTATTGCAGACCGCATCTGTCACTCCACTTTCATTGGTGCTCTTGACCTTTCCAAAATGGCAAAAGCACAGACGTCACAGTAATCAACAGCAGTTGCTAAAACCATACCGTAATATTACATTCTCTGCTACCTGTCACAGACCAGCAGTGCTAAGCAGCAATTCCTGATTATATATAAACTGGAAAGAAAATTGCACCTGAAACGATATTATTCCAATGAGCATTGTGTAGCTTTTCCAAAGAAAACTCAATGGTGTAAACTATGCTCAAATTAGTCAAGATATAACATTCTTCCAAGAGCAAATAATGTCCACACTACCTATGTAGTTGTCTTATTTGTGTTTATTTTAACTCCAGTCAAGGCTCATGATGTAAACTATGAGAAGGACGTTTCATGCGAGTAGCTACTCCATTCAAAGTGAACTATTACATTATTTTTCTATGAAATAACAATGTAGCTTAATTGACTTCTTTTATCAGTAGCAACATAATTAAAATACAAAACTGGACAAAAGAAGATGCTGGAGATTCACTTTTTAATGAACAGGAGCCAAATACAAAAATACAAAAAAAAAATCATAAGGCTAAAAGTTCCTAATGCAGAAATTTAGAAGCAACTCTTAAAAATTAGGGTAGTGTCTTTCATAATTTTAAGACTTATTCGTTAAGCATTTTAATAACGCTAAACAATCAGCCATCTCCATTTGACTTTTGCATTGCATGAAGCTGCCTCTTTGTGATTTCTGACTAAAATAAAACAATGTCTAAAAGCTCCTTTATGACAAGGTGTACAGCAAAAAAAGCTAAAAACCCAGAAATATGTTATTATGCTTGAAAAATGAGCGTTTGAGGACACATAAGTGGACACAGGCAATTGAGAGAGATCAATGTGTCATATTACTCTCAGAACGACGTACTCGTCGACAGGATCGCTTAGCTTACAGAAATATAATTTAAAAACTGACATTTGGATATTTAACTCACCAGTGACAAAATGTTTCTGTCATGACACGCACACGCAGGAATAGAGATCCAAAAGCAGTCCAGGTCAACATCCGAAAAGGCAATCCAAATACATAAAAGACAAATACTACAAACAGTGGAGACTCAGGGGGAAGGATGGGGGGCCAGGTCCATGAAGGGGAACAGAGACACAAGTAAATAGCTTAACTGATTGCTGGGGCAAAACAAAATGTTCATCAGGTGCAGATAGTTTCTCAGCAGATAGTTTCTCCGGTGGCCAGGGTGAATCAGACAGTTCTTAAGGTGGCCGGTGCGTTGGTGGCCTCGGGCGGCCTGGGCGGAGCAGACGACCCCTCGGGCGGCCAGGGCGGAGCAGACGACCCCTCGGGCGGCCAGGGCGGAGCAGACGACCCCTCGGGCTGCCAGGGCGGAGCAGACGACCCCTCGGGCGGCCAGGGCGGAGCAGACGACCCCTCGGGCGGCCAGGGCGGAGCAGACGACCCCTCGGGCTGCCAGGGCGGAGCAGACGACCCCTCGGGCTGCCAGGGCGGAGCAGACGACCCCTCGGGCGGCCTGGGCGGAGCAGACGACCCCTCGGGCGGCCAGGGCGGAGCAGACGACCCCTCGGGCTGCCAGGGCGGAGCAGACGACCCCTCGGGCGGCCAGGGCGGAGCAGACGACCCCTCGGGCGGCCAGGGCGGAGCAGACGACCCCTCGGGCGGCCAGGGCGGAGCAGACGACCCCTCGGGCGGCCAGGGCGGAGCAGACGACCCCTCGGGCGGCCAGGGCGGAGCAGACGACCCCTCGGGTGGCCAGGGCGGAGCAGACGACCCCTCGGGCGGTCAGGGCGGAGCAGACGACCCCTCGAGCGGCCCGGCGGAGCAGACGACCTCTCGGGCGGTCAGGGCGGAGCAGACGACCCCTCGAGCGGCCCGGCGGAGCAGACGACCCCTCGGGCGGCCAGGGTGGAGCAGACGACCCCTCGAGCGGCCCGGCGGAGCAGACGACCCCTCGGGTGGCCAGGGCGGAGCAGACGACCCCTCGAGCGGCCCGGCGGAGCAGACGACCCCTCGGGCGGCCAGGGTGGAGCAGACGACCCCTCAGGTGGTCAGGGCGGAGCAGACGACCCCTCGGGCGGTCAGGGCGGAGCAGACGACCCCTCGGGCGGTCAGGGCGGAGCAGACGACCCCTCGGGCGGTCAGGGCGGAGCAGACGACCCCTCGGGCCGTCAGGGCGGAGCAGACGACCCCTCGGGCCGTCAGGGCGGAGCAGTCGACCCCTCGGGCCGTCAGGGCGGAGCAGACGACCCCTCGGGCGGTCAGGGCGGAGCAGACGACCCCTCGTGGCGGCCAGGGCGGAGCAGACGAACCTTCTGTAGAGGAACAAGTTTAGGAACAGGCAGACGAACCCTCGGAGCAGACGACCCCTCGGGCGGCCAGGGCAGAGCAGACAAACCCTCGGGCAGCCACGGTAGAGGAACAAGTTTAGGAACAGGTATCGGCTCGGGAACAGACACCGGCTCGGCAGCATCCCTTTTGTCTGAAAATCCTGAAACAGACTCAGAAACATGAACAGACTCAAGATCAACAAACGTAACCTGAGCATTCTCTGCATTCAGACGTGACTCTGGGTCAACGGGCGTGGCGTGAACAGTCTCAGGATCAGCAGAACTCATCTGCTTCCTCCATGCCTATAGAACTGCCACTACATAAAAAAGGAACACGGCCCTCCTGGCCATGCCATGGCTTTCAGGGAGACAGTGGACGAACTCCAGGGAGACAGTGGACTGTTCGGGGACGACCTCCAGGGAGAAAG
The DNA here is from genome assembly GCF_988280905.1 of Pimephales promelas. Classification (NCBI taxonomy): domain Eukaryota; kingdom Metazoa; phylum Chordata; class Actinopteri; order Cypriniformes; family Leuciscidae; genus Pimephales; species Pimephales promelas. The sequence goes on from NC_142779.1 coordinate 35,088,422, forward strand.
CAGGCTGTTCTGGGACGACCTAAAGGGAGACAATGGCCTGTTCGAGGACGTTAGGAGTGCAGGAAGCTCTCCCTCTCCTCCTCCTCTGCCGACTCTGATGGCGACAGGCAGGCTCTAGACTGGATGAGATCGGTGGCAGAGTCTGGACTGGACCTCACCACCTCAGGTTCCATAAAGGATCGAAGTGGAGAGTGATACCTGGACTCCCATCCAGTAGCGGAGTGGCAATCGGGAGAGTCGGGAGTTTTCCCGGTGGGCCGGTAGTGTTTCGATGCCGCGAGGGCCGGCCCGGTCTGATAAAATGTATTACTAAGTGCTAAGTGCCTGTCATTAAAGCAAAACGACACCCGTCTTGAAACAGCGTCAGTGGCGTAGGTTGTAGGGCGTGAAGTACTTAAAAGCAGCTTTTTGATGCGCTGAACCGCGAGTTCGAATCCGCCTTTTGCCGAACTCTCTCTTTTCCCTTTTCCCAACACAAATATGCAAAGATGTAAAATGTAAAACCTAATATTAAGGTCTTTAGCGTTATATTTTGCCAACGAACTAAATTTGAAACCATGATATGGCGTTGCGCCATTATAATAACTGACATTAGAATAGCATCCAGTTTGTGCTGCATGATTACTTTGCTCACGCGATCATCTGGTCAGCTGGTGTTTTCTCCTAAATAAAAAGCTCAAGGGTTTATTTCTTGCAAGTGAAGAAATTAGGAAAAATGTATTTTAATTTTCCTATATTATAGTGTAATGTAGGTTAAATACTTTTGAAATACTCATTTTTGTTTACATAGTACATTTATAGGCTATAAATGGATTTTACAGTACGTCATAGGAATAATTATAAATCATTATTACATTATTATAATAATTGTTTGGCATCCTAAAACACCATTGATAATGTAATGCAGACTGAGACTCTCATAACTAAAAAGATGTTTGAGCCCTCTTTATTGTCCTGGTACAAATTAAAGTTTTTTCTTTGTTCAACGAGCAGTTCATGGGTTGAAGCTCTTAATTGTGATCTCTCAGAGAGCACGAGATTGATGCATTTAACCTTAAACTGTCCAAAATTTTCATTCGGGGGTGCATGCCCCCGAACCCCCCTAGAGGCACAGAGTCCTCCCAATATAGTTTTAGAAATTACTATGGGAAAGAACGACCATTTATGAACTTTACTCCAGCATACTAGTACAACAAAAGTTCCTTTTAAATCAGTAAAACTGTAAATGCTATCGGCTATTAAAATCGTGCCGGGGACGAGGGCCGGTGGTCTATGAAATTTCCCGGTAGATTTTTTGGTCCCACTCCACCCCTGCTCCCATCTAATACCTCCTCTCCCATGACCTCCGCGGGTCCCAGAAAACTCTGTCAGCTGTTTTCCCTCGAACAACTTTCTGAGATGATCTGAAGGGGGTGTGGAAGCGTTCTTCAAATCAGCTCCCTCAGTCAGTCGGGCCCACAGTTCAAAACACTCAAAGATGTTCATATGAGGAGGAATCTCTTTAGGTTGAGAATTTACCCATTCTTCAAGCCGATGCTTCACGTCTTATTGCCTGTATCCACTTTTGTCTCCTTAAAGGCTGGCTTTTACGGTTTGGTAGCTTATAAAAACATAGCTTTAGGTTTTTTAGCTTTTTGCTGTACAGCCTGCAGCTTTCAGACATTGTTATGTTTTTTTATGAACCAGTTGATTGAAAAGAATCTACTCAAAAGCAAATAGAACGGTTTGGCCAGATGGCGGACAAGTAGCAATATTCATACTGAAATACAAAAAAAAAAAAAAACGCTTAAATTTCAAATTGATGGGTCTCTGGCTGTCTATAATAATGTTTGACTGGAGAAAAATCGTGTCACTCTTCAAAGGGTCTTTGGAATCAAGGTCCGTTAGAGGTTGATCTAGCTTTATGACTCTTTGGCACGTTCTTGCAGCCTTACCAAACACTCTGTGGTCAAAGTCATCTTATGATTAGAATATTGATGAAGCAACAAGCATGCATGTTGCCAAGGCAACTACTTTTAAAGTAGCTCATATCATTTCAATACAGAGCCCTCAGAAAATTGCTCCCATCATTTTGCATCAAAACAGTTTTGTATATAAGCTCTGACAGGCATGAAACAAACTAAACAATCAGCTAAATTAAAGGCTATATCTAAAAATATCTATACTTGAGGCACAGAAAGAAGCATAACTTTGATGTGCAAAAGCTTTCATCAGTGGTGAGGCTGGAAACTAAATTTCTACAGTATCAGAGATGAGACAGAACTGTGTTTTACCCTGTGTGACTAACACGGCCCGTTCTGCAAGGCCATCTGAATTAGCATGAATTTTGTCAATGTTTTTATGGCTGAGAGACTAAAAATGAAGCCGCAACCATTAACAAAGTCACTGTACACATTTAGAATTTGCTCTTTCAACTCAGGGACGTTAATTAAAAGTTTGTTTTCTCAGTTTTTTTTTTTTTTTGTATCTCTTTTTTTCCATTTAGGTGAAATAGAAATGAAACTAATAAGTCAATTGTTGATAAGAGTATAACACTATAAAACGAATGTGGACAGCACAGCTCAGATAATTTGGTCTTGCAAGAATATGAACATTTTTTTGTAATCCATTATGGAATCTGACAAACTTCAAAACTAAGCACATTTTGAGACATTTATGAGATAAAACTCTTAACAGAGCTTCTAGCGAGATTACAGGAGCATAAGTCTTCAGTTGCTCTCCACTTATTCTCAGATATTAAAGCTTGATGACACTTTATGTTAAGGTGATGTTGTTACAGTGTAAATACGTACTGAGTAATATTACAGGTTTAGGGTTTGGTTTAAAGTTAGTTGCAAGTGCATGTAATGTGTAACTAAATCTCACTTTAAAATAAAGTGTTACCTAATGGTCATCTCATTTGTAATCTATCTTTAACATGGCCATTAAGTGAGCTATATATATATATATATATATATATATATATGATTTTGTGTTCAAGAAACATTTTTTATTATTTTCAATGTTGAAAATAGTTTTGTGGAAAATGTGATTCACTTTCATTCAAATGTTTGGAGGAATTAAAAAAAATAAAAACATAAAAAAAATGCATTAAGTTAATACTGTATGTACATAAACTAAGTATTGCGGTATACATATATGTCTTTAAATATATGCTATTACTAAAGTTTAATTAAATGTTTTACTTGACGGGAATGTTGAAGCCATTTTCATTCTGTGTTGTTTGATCCTTGAACGGCTCTCCGCTAGTTTGTTTGTAAGAGCTTTCAGTCAAGGTTAAATCAATGTTGCCTTCTCACTGTGTGGGTTCTCTGCACATCTTAAGGGCTCCTATGATACAATTACACACACTTGGTCAATGACCAATATAAGGTTTGCAAAAGCACTGCCTGACCTACAGTACTTTGAAATACATCAAGAAAACTTTATTCATATGTTCTGTAGTGATAAAAAAAACTATGGTAACATCAATAAAACTAACAGCAGAAAGGGCCTTGCATGCAACACTCAAACACTCATTGCAGTTGCACTTGGGGTAATGTGAGTTCACTGATCCGATCCTTTCCAAAGCTGTAACCACGACTTTAAGCCTTTTATTTGTGTATGCAGTATACCATTAAGTTCCTTATCGATGTGGTTCACTCACATTTCAGCGTAGAAATGCAATGGGAAAATCCTTTTTCCTCTAAAATGACATCATGACTTTTGCGTAAACATATACGGTGAGTCAGGTGGCGTGTTATCTTGGCGCATTTTGAGCTATCCGCATGTATGCGTATATGTCTACGCCATTAACGTCCGCGTCATTCCGCGTGTCTGTACACGCCGTGAAATCTCCAGTCATAAATGCCATTAACCCCAGTGATGGTTAAGTTTAGGGATGGGGTTAAGGTAAGTCATATCTTTCTTTTCCTAGGATGGTAAGGGAACAGTCATAAATGCCATTAACCCCATTGATGGTTAGGTTTAGGGACAGGGTTGAGGTAAGTCATATATTTATATAACGTTAAGTCAACGGCGTTCATAAACACGCTGAAAGGCGATTATGCGTCTTGATAGCACGCCAAAAATGGAAATACGAATTGGCGTGTCATACACACGCTACTTCATGAGATCAGTCTGAAAATACAGAGGCCTGAGAAAAACTGCACCAACCTATGGCACTGCAGCCCACCAAAATGGACGGAGATACCCTGCACGCTTCTGACGAGCACAGTGAGTGCGTGTCCTGTCTGGGGAAAGCCCATGCAGAAGCCCTGAACACCGAGACAGACTGCTCTCATTGCCAGAGCACGAGTCTCACATTTCTCCCAGACGGATTACTTTCTTTTCAGAGAGTGGCTCCCCCCTCCTGCTCTCAGACTCTCCCACAGTCTCTTCTCCCCACGGTGGATGGATTCGCTGAGCACTTCACCGCAGCACAGAAGACGCTGCCTGCCCAAGCGCACTGGCTCTGCAGCTGCTTCAGGTCACCAGAGAAACCAGAACCTTCTACCTTTCAGCCCAAGTCAGAGTCTGAGTCTTGCCAGCACCCCTGCATCGCCAAGCACTACCCCTTCCCTAGATGCCAGTGTCCCCGCCCTAAGGGGCTGTGTACACCTGACCACATCAAAACGATTCAATTTACACCTGGTCACATAAAAGTGTTTTCGCAAACCGAATATAAACCCGATCTTTAGTTCATGCGCTATGTGCAGATTTAATGGAGTTCACCTTAGCGAAAGCAACAGATATGAGCTGCGTTTTATTGATGCTCAGTTAATTTCAAAATCAAATACCGAGAGCAACACTTTAAGATCATTTCGTTTCTTTACTTTTAATGAAGCTGATTGTGTGTTAAGCGTCTGAGCCTTGCTTTCACTTTGATTTACGATAGTTTGCTTGATGAATAGATGCTCAGCTGCTCAGTTGTGGCGATGTGTGCAGAAATAGCTCAGTCATATCTGGCTATAACATGACATATAGCCTGTAACACAATATGAACGTTTATTTTTTAGCATTGTTGCAGACTGATCTCATGAAGTAGCGTGTGTATGACACGCCAATTCGTATTTCCATTTTTGGCGTGCTATCAAGACGCATAATCACCTTTCAGCGTGTTTATGAACGCCGTTGACTTAACGTTATATAAATATATGACTTACCTCAACCCCGTCCCTAAACCTAACCGTCACTGGGGTTAATGGCATTTATGACTGGAGATTTGACTGCGTGTACAGACACGCGGAATGACGCGGGCGTTAATGGCGTAGACATATACGCATACACGCGGATAGCTCAAAATGCGTGGAGATGACACGCCACCTGACTCGAAAGTGGCGTATATGTTTACGCAAAAGTCATGATGTCATGTTGATTGTTGGGAGGAGTAAAATTTACATATGTGGTTTCATGTATTCACACTTGTCCAGTTTCGTCTGGTTGGGTATTTTCATGATAACGCTGGATCCTGTCCCACTGCTCAAAAAAGGGTCGAGTTTGCCTCCTGTTCGCTTATGGGCATTGGCGGTGACGTGTTTGTTGCAAGCTATCTATTTGAATGTTCATGCGACTGACTGCTGTTATAGCAAACAAAATTAAAAACAAGCACATTGAAAAAAGTGCACTTTTCCTCTTCCCAATACCAAGGGTGTCAGTCCCCTGCCTCAGCACAGTGGCATTTCTCCTGAAACGCTTCCCTAGTCACCATGACCAAGGCTTGGCTTTTAACGAACTTGGGAAATCGCAGGAAGCAATATTCGCATTTAGGGAATACAGGTAAATAATCAATATGGATTACTATTAGTGGTGGGGGAAAAACGATTATGTTCAGTGTCGCAATATTTTGTGCATGCTATTATATCGAATTGAATAGTATATAATTGAGTAGTTCAAAGTATTGCAATATTTAATTGTAAATCTAATCTAAAATCAATCGTTTTACTTTCAGGTTTTCTCCACTGGTTTTCTCAGAGTTTACTCTGATAATTTTCATTTGCATATTACTGTACATCCACAAGGTGGCGCTTGTTGCGGTGCTTTGTTGTCGTGCATTCAACAGCAAATGGTTTCCTCATCACAACCGGTTGAACACAACGCTCCGTCTTCTTTCAAACTGAATGTGTGGGTACATTTATGGGTTTACTTCAAAAAGCGTGTAGTAACGACCTTGACATTATTTATATGATTATTCTCAGGTTTATGTTGCTCTATTATGTCTGCTTAATGTTATTGTATTTAAATAATTTTAAGTTATGTGCTGCGAGCTCAGCATTCATGTCATGTGAGAGGTCTCCAGTCCTGACCTCTAATAAGGTCCTGTGTTTTTGCACTTTAGTTTATGTGTAGAAGATAATGTGCAAGGAATTAAATGTGACATTTGAAGTGAGTTGAGTATTGCCTTTAAATAACATGGAGGACATAAATCGCAATACATCGCAGAATCGAATGTCAATTATTGCTGTATCGCATTAAGTTAAAAAGTGCAATGATATTGAATCGTGGCCAAAATATCGCAATACAAAACATCGAATCGTCACATATTTGCCATTTCCCACCGCTAATTACTATGCATAGTGTAAGATGCAGTATTTTAATTGATATTACTCTTTCCTAGCTCTGATTTCTGAGAGACACACAGAGACTGCAATGTCTTGATTTGCCCTCATTTAATTATAGAGTTTATACTTATTCCCTTCACACACATTACTGCTAAGTGGTTAAAATGTTTATATCATGCTATCCACCGGATTACCTGTTATCCAGCAAAAACGAGGAGTGACTGCTGTGTCTGCTGAATAATGTTTTTATTATTCGGTGTTTCGGTATTCGGCTTCAGGCACATCCCTACAGAGAAGGAATATAAAACAAAGTATAGATCACGCTTCTCTTAATGCAAGCCTCTGTCTTTCCAAACAGCCAGTAACGTTTTCTGCTTGACAGATATGGAGCAAGTATTTATGTGTTGTGATTTCATTTGACATGAGTTTATTCTCATTTTCCTGGTAAAACATTAAAAAGGATTTAGGAGCATCAGCAGAGCTTCATTTGAGAGGGTCATTCTGGCTCAGAGCGATAGTTTCCATTATTATTGTATTGGCATATGAACAAGGGCATGATTTAATTTAGATAACCTTCTGCCCTAGAGAAAACAACGTTCATTTCCAAAAATCAAAGAACATCTTATGTCAAATTTTCAGCTGGTAGTGATTTTTTTATAGGCCTGAAATGACCATACTGTATTACCTGACAGATAGCAGCTTAGCAACAATTAAAACTATTTTCTACAAAGTTTGTCCTCCAACGTTTTGGCAAATAATCAGTTTGTGAATTTATTACAGAGCATACATTTCTCTTTGTTCCAGACCTCATTGTGCACAACGTCTGAAAGGAATAGATTTCACACATGAAACCAAAATTGACCTATAATTTACAGTCTTAATGTGTTTTTTTGTGTTATTATGAACATTTCATACATACATTTGTCAACTTTTTTTATAATCTTTTACCAAAACCTTATAAATGAATGATTTTTCATTTTCAACACTTTCAAACCTGCTTCTATTGTGTTACCCAACCTATCAAGCTCCAATAAATTCCCTATGGATGAAATTAATAACCACCCTATATTCGAATTGTTTTACTGTTACAGAAATGAAATACCGTAGTTCGGGAAGAGAGTTTCATCTCTTTAAATTCACAGTTGACATGCTGACCTGCAGGTGTGTTTGATGCATGTGGATTAAAATAAAGACGTCCTCTCTGATTTCAGGTTTTATAGTCGTCACAACCTTTTGGAGTTCGCTCTGAGCAATTTTCTCAAATTATTGGCCACCACTCCGCAGCTGGAGCCAGTTTCCATTAGCACAGCCGCACCCTTAAACACAGCGGGCTCATTACATTTGGGGTTTTCATAAGCTGTGAGCCATAATCATCAAAATTACAACAAATAAAGCATAATATATTTCACTTTGCATGCATTAAGTCTATATATTAATTTCCCCTTTTACGTTGAATTACTGACGACGATATTCAAATGTATCGAGTTTCACCTGCAGACGCTCAATATTCATCTTTTTAAATTTCACAAGCAGTCTCCACTCCTGTAAACACCCTCTCCATCATATATTTTCATGCAAAAAATAGTTTTAAACATATGAATGATTCTTTCATTGCCATTTCAGAAAAAAAAATGCATCTGTATTGTAGCCTGTTAATGTGTTGTGATATATTGGTATGCCTGATATAAAGTATACCATGATACCATGGAGATTAAGGAAATTCAGTTCTAGCAGAATGAGACCAGAGTCTCTTCAAAAGAGTGACATGACATCATTTTTAAAAAGGTTACAAATTTAAGCCAGACTGCATGTGATGTGTCAAACTAAAGCAGAGAAGTCAAATACAGTATTACTGAAGTTAAGCAGAGAAATTTCATCATGAAAAAAGTTGCATTAGTTAAGTTGAGAGACACATTATTAGCACCTGGTGCTCCGCTCGTCAAAGAAGGGGGTAGGGGGCTCTACATATTTTGGGGGCTCGTCTGGGATCATACTTCCTGCCATCAGCTGACCCTAAAAAACAAGAACTGAATTAATTACATTTATTTTAGTGAATTGACCATCACTAACTAGAGCTCCAAGCATGGCTTTTGCACAGGATCCAATGCTGCTTGGTGAATTGTCCAAATGGTGTAAGGAAAAGGACATTCGCCAGCAGCCATATCACCCTGTAGCCCAAGACTGGTTGCCCACTAAAGCTAAGCAGGGCTGAGCCTGGTTAGTACCTAGATGGGAGACCTTCTGAGAAAGCCAGGTTGCTGCTGGAAGAGGTGTTAGTGAGGCCAGCAGGGGGTGCTCACCCTGTGGTCTGTGTGGGTCCTAATGCCCCAGTATAGAAATGGGGATACTATACTGTCAAAGAGCACCGTCCTTCGGATGAGACGTTAAACCGATGTCCTGACTCTCTGTGGTCATTAAAAATCCCAGGATGTCTTTCGAAAGAGTAGGGGTGTAACCCCGCCATCCTGGCCAAATTTGCCAAGTGGCCTCTGTCCATCATGGCCTCCTAATCATCCCCATCTATACCAATTGGCTTCATCACTGTCTCCTCTCCACCAGTAAGCTGGTGTGTGGTGGGCGTTCTGGCGCACTATGGCTGCCGTCGCATCATCCAGGTGGATGCTGCACACTGGTGGTGGTTGAGGAGATTCCCCTCTCTATGTAAAGCGCTTTGAGTGCCGAGAAAAGCGCTATATAAATGTAATGAATTATTATTATTATTATATTGAGGAGAAGCGTGGCTTACTGCTAATAGGAGTGCCTGCTCAGACTGATGTGATGTTTATAGAAGAGACAGTGCAGACTATAACATTTTTTGGCAGGGTTCGTGTGAGACTCAAGATCAGGACCAAGTTCTAGTACTATTTTTGTGCTCTGTGAATGCAGAGAAGTTATTGATCCAACTCGAATTCCAACAGAATTACTGCTTGCTCCTGGAGAGGAAACTTGGAAGGTAGGAGTGGCTTCAGCTGAGGTTCCCTGTTCAGAATTCTCACAGAAACTGTCCACGTTCTAAAATGAAAGGGGAAATCTATGTCTGACTTGCAAGCTCTATTCACTCAGTCTGGCTCTACCACTAGTTCTCCTGAATCATATGTGCCGCGGGTGAACTATTGGAGAAAACCTCTAAACCATCGACTGATGCTAGTGCTTATCGCTGATTACGTACCTTTTCGGGTACTGTTCCTACTCCCACAGGAGAGGAAAGTTTGGAAAACTGTGTGGAACAAGCAAGGTTGATGACTGTAGAGTGCGAATGTTCTGAAAGGAAAAAAGCAGGAGAATAATGGAATGTTTAAAAGGCCCAGCATTGGATATTGTTAAGGCTGTCCAATTTTCTAGTCCTGATGCTAGTGCTTTGCAATATCTGGATGCTTTGGAAAATATTTTTGGAACAGTTGTCAAGTACTTTTGCCTTCTGTCTTCGTCGATAATCACCAGGAGAGGCGTTGTCTGATTTTCTGAGGTGATTAGAGAAATCTTTAACTAAAGTGGTCCAAAGAGGAGGATTGGCACCACAGTTGACGGACGGAGTGAGGATTGAACAACTGATCCGTGGAGCTGTGGAAGCGGACCTTATGCTGCTGCAGACTCAAGGAAAGGAAAGAATGACCTCAGGAAACTAAGGAAGGGTCGGAGGTGCAACTGTTAATAAAACAGTTTCAGAAGTTACAAGAGCAACTGTCAGTGATGAATGTTTTGAATCCGAAGCCAGTCCAGTTTCTAAATCAGGGAAGATCCTCAAAGAATCGAGAAGATTTCATCTGCTACCACTGTGGAGAGGATGGGCACATTGCGACCAAGTGTAAAGCCCCAGAAAATACCACACTAATGATACAGAAACTGGTTCGCTCTCTTCGTCAAGCTAAATCTGATAGAAATAGATCGACTGGAAACACTGTTTCTGCCAATAGACTTAATTGTTCCTTTGATCAAAGTCAACTGACCATCCATGAAGCAAATTCTATCCCCAGAGGACTAGTGGGTTCTGTTTCTAACATTCCTGTGAAGATGAATGGATGGCCGTGTACAGCCCTTCTTGATAGTGGATCGCAGGTCACTATTGTCTTTGAACAATGGTATTCCAAATACTTTTCTCAAGTTTATTTTCAACCTCTAACTGGATTGTTTATTTGGGGACTTAATGAATCAAGTTATCCTTATAGTGGAATTATAAACTATAATCACGGGTGAAGCAGGGACAGTTTCCATCTTGGCATTGGTTTGTCCAGAAACGCAAGGAACTCAGCAGGTTCCGCTTATCATTGCAAATAATTCAAATTTTTTCAGCGACTGACTGCGCTCAATCCAGCCTCTTGTGAATTCAATCAGAAGTGCTTGAACTACCTGTGCCACAGATCAAAGGGAAAGTGGAGGTCGTTGAATCAGATGAGGGACAAATATTGTTTACAAGTCCAGGAGGGTTAACCATACCATCAAGAGGTGGACAAGAAATGGAGACACAACAGAGGAAAGAAATGTATCTTCTATCACTTCCAGCTGGAATTCTTGTTCAACCTACTGTTCTTCATTCTGCTGATATGAATGTAGAGAGTTTTAAACTGCTGGTGTGTAATGACACCTCCCGAGATATCACCATACCCGTAGGAACAGTGATAGCCAAAGTATTCCCCACTGACACTGTCACAGTAGCACAAGGAGTTCAGAATGCTTCCAAAAGATTAGTCCCAAAAATCTTTAAGTTTGGTGACTAGTTTGAGAGAGAACCTGTCGGAGCGAGGAATGGTGTTTTCTGTGACTAAATGGGAAGTGGGGAGAGATAAAGACGTGAAACATACCTTAAGACTAATTGATTGGCGACCCTTTCGTGAGCAATCTAGAAGAATTGCACCAGAAGACATCGATGATGTTAGGCGACATTTGAAAGATCTGCTGGCAGCCGGGATCTGTATCTGTCTGAATGCTTCAACTATAATCATTGCCAGGGAAAAGAATGGAGCCATCCGGATGTGTATTGAATATCAGACTTTAAATGTCAGAACCATCCCTGACCAATACACTCTACGTGAAATCTCACAGCCCACAGGGAAGGAAATGAATAGTAGAATGAAGTCGTTGTTTATTTATTTTATTGTTTTACACACAGAAAGTATTCTTGTCGCTTGATAAAGTTAAGATTGAGCCACTGTAGTCACTTGGACTATTTTAAGGATGTCTTCAATAACTTTTCTGGGTCGGCAAGTTTCAATCCCTTAGAAGCCTATGGACTAGTATGTAGGAGTGATCCAGCTCTCAGATTTCATCAAAAATATCTTAATTCGTGTTCCGAAGATGAACGAAAGTGTAACGGGGTTGAACAACATTAGGGAGAGTAAATACTGACCGAATTTTCATTTTGGGGTGAACTAACCCTTTAAATATACTGTCTTTGTTTCTACATTACAGTGGAAATTGAATCTCACATTATTTACATTTTTATTTACACACAAAACATTAATGGCTAACATTTTGACTTAATAAAAATATTCTCTAAAGTCTTTGCGATCGGCCCCTATAAACAATACAGACATTTTTTCTTATACATATACTGTAGGCTACTATTCTTTTTGTCAGAATTTATCATTATAATCAAATTATTTCCTGGTTTTTGTATCACCATAGTCCCTAAATGTACACATCCAGGAAATGGGATTCAAATCGAAAACATTTTCCACCATTGTGTGTCCCCCCAACTTCTCAAACCAAGTAAAGCTCTTTTATCCCCTTATCAGAGTGGGTTTCGTAGGGGTATCACAATGGACTCTGTATTATGTATAGACATTAGGAAAGCACAGACCAATAAAGAAGTAGTTATAGCTGCCTTCTTTGAAGTGGAAAAAGCATGATATGCTCTGGAAAGAAGGATTATTGATCAAGCTAAAATCATTAGGAACTGGCGGTAGAACATTAATTGGATTATGGACTTTTTATTTGACAGGAAAATTCAAGTAAGTTTTGGTTAAGAATATCCCAACGTATATTCAACAGAAAATGGCAGTGTGTGTAGTCCAATATTATTCAACATTATGATGGATGACATTTTCAAACAGGTTGAACATAATGTAGGGAAATCTTTGTATGCAGATAACGGGGCTTTGTGGATTAGAGGCCGCAATATATCATATTTGAATAAAACAATACAAGCTGCAAGATAGGTTGCCAACTGCCAATAAACACCAAAGAAGAAGAAGACTTAAGTTCCTGTGTGTCCTCAGTCAATTTTCAGTTATTGTTTGTGATAGACACGCTGTTACAGAGTTTATTCTTAGTAAATCAATTCATATGGGAACTTTGTGACTTATCTTCAACTTTTTTTATTTACATACTTTAATATTTGTGAGAAAATAAAAAAAAACTCATTCATGTTTTGAAAGTATTATTTAGCCTTTTCAACAAGCAAATTCATGCAGATTTAATCTGGTCTTCCATAAGGGAAGATTTTGAGGTATAACCCAAATGTTCAGTTGTTGTTGTTTTTTCTTGGATTGTGAAATGTGCTTGTTCCGACTATGAGGAAAACCACTTGAGTCCAGAGTGTCCCTCATTGGCTATACTGTATAAATGTAAAAGTAAATGACAAAGTGAATATGATTTATTCTGCCTAATTGAGACATCTCTTCTGGGTTTGACCCATGTCTGCGTTGCGAAACTAATTCCAGACGTCCCAAAATCGGTAACATAACCCATCCAAAAACATCAGTTTCGCCCAAAGAGGCTTGGGTTATGTTGATGAATCACTTTATTCTGTCAAGAAATAACAGGTACCATGGGGCATTTTATTAGCCTGGCAAAACAGGGTGCCATTTGCAAGATGCTTATATTCTGAAAGATTCCTCACAAAGATGTGTCGAGGATACGGTCTCGTAAAGCTGTCAGATTTTATGTCTTCTGCTTGCCACAATTAATAGTGCGGTTCCTCTTCACAGAACGAAATTGCAAGATCTTCTGAGGGACAGTGTTATACAAAATGCTGATGGGGTTGGCTTCATTTTGAGGCTTCCTTCAGCTTTCAGTCCTGCTCTCCACAGGCTACGGGAAATATATGACAGCGATTCTACCGATATTTCCTTGCGGGAGCGTTTCTTATTGGGACATTATTTCTGAACAGGGAGCGTGTGGAATAAAGGGCTGTCGTTTAAGACTCGTAAATGGAGGAGAGGTCTTACGTTGTTTGATTTTCACAGGATCCCTCAAGGTGTCTTGGGTGGACGAGGGTTAGCCAGGCCAATGCTCACAAAGACCTTTTCCAGTGCCATCCATTAATAACAACATTATGGCCCTCCGGTGAGAATTAGTTGTGTGTGAGTTAGTGGCGTGTGTGTGTAGGTGAGTTTGGTTCGCCATTATCTGAAGCCACCGCACATTCATTACGGCCAGATAAGGTTAAGTACCGTTAATGCTTGTCGATGGACCTACAGGCTGTGTCTCTTAAATGTCAATTAGACAGTCATTGACGACATTTGAAGAAGAGAGAAAGCCACCCACATGATGATGTGCTTGTGGTGTTTTATTTCTATGTATGTGGTCCTTCATGACATTTTTTAAAGTGTAAGCAACTAATAGAAAATAATGGCAAGCAGCAATTAGAGGAATCCAGCTATGCATGAACAAGTACATTAAATGGACTTTCACTGTTCAACATTTTTTTAAGGCGCCTATTAACTGGTGGGACTTTCAACTCTCACCTATAATACTGCAAGTGTATGAGCAATTTTGCCGCAAACCAGGATACGAAATAAACACCTGCGAGGGTGTCAAATGTGGATAAAAGCCTTGTTTAACGGGCAACTAAAAGTGGCTAATTATTTCATTGTCACTTACTTTAAGTAGTCTAAAGCCTGTTTGAATTAAATCAGAAACATTTTTTTTTTCAATTCAAAAGGAATCTCTGACTTTTGTATCGTGGAAAATCTGCCACAAGACATCGCTGAGACTTACAGATGGCATGACCGATTAGGTGTTTTTTTCTCAGTTGAATCTCAGTGCAGTTTAAGAGAAACGATTGAGATACTAAAGAGATGTTGTTTGTGATCTTCCTTGTTATGAGTTGTGTTGGATTTGCCAGGAGAACAGATCGGCTATACGTCCCTCCCTCCCTTACAACGCTTCTTGATACAACAACCCAGTGTTGATGCCCTGAGGGGTATATCAACACACATACACACACACACACACGCACATGCACATACAGAGAGAGAAGGGTAACCCTGAGGCCATGATGGACTTGCACTGAGGCAGAGGTCGATTGTGGCTCAGATTAAAGGCTCATTGAGGTCTGTGTTGATGCTGAGCTGTTCTGATATGTGGAAACCTGATGGAAAAGTACCACTTCACCACACTCTTTACCAAAACATAAAAGAGAGCGAAGCTACTCCGTTTCATTGAGAACTGCTGCTCTTGTGTTTGAAATGAGTTTGCGCTTCGGGTTAAGGGTTTACTGGTTGTGGATTTGTGGGGAACAATGAATTTTGAATGGTCATTTCAACTCACTCCAGACACAAGGTTTGCTTTAAAGATGAATTAGTAACACTGTAAAATAGTGGTCCGTCATTAATTGGAAACTAAACAGGAAGTAATGCAAGACAAATAGTACTATTAAAACTTCACTATTACTTTAAAAACGAAAAAAATAATAATAATAATAATCGGTTCACTCATAGCAGAATCAGCATTTTAGTTTCTGTAAGGTCAACAACATTTTATCATTTTTTTTTCTTTTTTGGCTGTACTTTTTGCTTGAATAGAATTTGAGCTTGGTTTTAGTCAGATGTGAATAATATAATGACTCATGCTAGTGTCTGGCCATACATAAAGCCACAATACTAACAATACAACACAGTGTTTATGTAGCCTACTAAAAATGCCCATTTGCTGAATAGTAGCATTTCTACACTAACCTGTAATTTTCGCTGGTTTGAAAACACACCACGCTGGATATTACCTGCCATTCATTTTCATTATACTTTAACAGTTGGTGACATATCTGATGATGACTTGACAGCTGAGCACGCGGGCATTTCGCTCACGTCAGATGCGTCAACGTCACATTAGCATAGATCACGCTATTTAAATTCATGACTGCCAAAATGAAATATTAAACAGAACGACAAAATAACATTATTAACCGGTTAATGATAATTTGAAATAAGCTTTTCTACTCAAACGTTTTTGTTTTCGTTCCTTGAACCGGTTCAGAGCCTTGACTTCAACTGGAAACAAGATTTACTAATCAGTAAGAAATAGCCAATTTAGGGCTGGATAATACCTTATCAGGTAATCAGTAACTACTAAAAAAAATTAGCCTTATTAATAACTATTAACTAACTATGACAAATTGTAAAGAATTACCACTAATCACAATAATTTATAGTTTCTGTAGAGCCCTAAGGAAACACTTGAGCAATTAGTGATGCATTTTATGACCATGTTTAGAGTTAAAAGGGCACACATTGTGATTAGTAATTACTTGGTAATTCTTTATGATTTGTCATAGTTAATAGTTCTCCACAGGCTAGCCATGAATGTTAGAGAATTATGTATTGAAGAAAGTTAGGGATGAATAGGGCGAGGTAGTGTAAAGGATCAGTTAGATCTGGTGTTGGTCAGGGGCGCAACTACCCAGTTTCAGAGGGGTATGCAGCAACAATTTTAGCGGTGAAAGTACTTAAAAGAAAAACTAAACTTTAAACGAAAGAAAAGATAATTCCCCAGGTGGGGGAAAAACAAACGTTACATGACGAAGGAGGACAGAAGAGAGAGATGAGAGCGCGTCAGTGTCCTTTTAAGGGACGAAGCTGAAAACACAGACGTGAAGTCGGACACTTTCTGGTTCCCGTAGTGTGTTTGCATACTTTAGCTAAAGTGTAACAAATGCAATATTTGCCAAATACACAGAGATGTTCATTCAATACTTTATGTACTGCTTCATACAGTGTCTGTTTGAATAAGAATAAAGTTCAACATAAGCCTATAGCTCCCATCAATGAAGTGGAGTCATTACATACATTTTTTAATCCGTTTCATTTTTATAAACATGACACAATATAACATTGCAACTACATAGTTGAGAAAAAAAGAGTGTTTACTGTTTACTACACAGTAAAATAGTGTTTACTGTAATGAACAAAACTTATTTGTGAGCTTTAGTGGAACTAAAGTTGTAAGAATAAACACAAAACAGACGCAATGGTCGTCATGCTGTGGATTCGGCCAATCGTGGATCAGTTGTGTCGTCATCAGATCTTGTTAGCCGCTCTGGAGAAGTTGTGCTGTCTGAGTCCTCCGGCGGCTCTCCAAACGCTCTCGCCGTACTTTGAAGGCATACGTCACAGTCACGTGGTGTTGGCACTGTCTCAAGTTGGATGTTGATTATAGTCTTCCGGTTGTTTCTTATTAACCACGCCCCCTTGTTATCTTGTTTAGTTAGGTTGTCTGTGTATTTAAGCCCTGTGTTTTAGTTCAATCATTGTGGGTTATTAATGTTGTTAGGTTGAATGTCCTTCATTCTGTTCTGAAGTCTGAGTCTGTTTCAAAGCTCTAGTTTATTTAATAAAACACTCCTGCACTTGGATCCTGCTTCTAGCTTCCTGCTCTGCATCGTAACAATAACATTTTACCGTACCAGATATTTATATATAAAATGTACCACATGCTTCTCACATAAATATTCAAGGAAAGTGCTATTTGTTTCTCTTCAGCAGCAACTCAGAAATATTTTCCCCACTTTGTTTATTTTGATGTGTTCAGTCTTCTCTAACGGCCGACGCTATTACTTTCAGTGTTCAAAAGCAGAAAAATTAGCTTTAAAACACAAGGCTGTCTGGAACAGCCTTTAATGCAGCAAGGTCGAGCCATGATGTTCATTTTCCGAACAGGACTGGCACTTGATGAGAGTACAACATTGTAGATGAATGTAGAATGCAAATATCCATTCAAAGTCTCAGTGTTTACTGGTACATTCGAATAATGAGCAGGAATCTTTTAATGCTACCTACTTTCCAGTAGGAATGCAGTGGTCTTCTGAAATAAGGCAAAATCCTAACAGTTTTTATTGAATAGTATATTTATAATGTATATAATTCATGTTCCAGTTACACTTGATGCATTTTCCTCAGTAAATAAACATTGTTATATAAAAAAAGTAACCAAATACAATTACATTTTGTGCTTTTATATCAATAATGTTATTAATGTTCTTTTTTATTAAATCCATGTATAATCATCTCATCAAGTTAGTGTTTTTAAGCATTTGTCATTTATCTAAAAAGAGTAACTAAAGGCAGAGATTATTTTTAAAAATGTATGAAGAGTTCAGATGCAAAAGCCTCTAAGTGCCATTTGAAATTTTCTTCTAGAATGATAATTTTTATCAAGCTTGTATATTTAAGTTCAGTGATTTCACTTAAATGGCAATGATAATTACCTATTAATTGTTATTTAAGTGAAATTACTGAACTTAAATATACAAGTTTGATAAAAATCATCATTAAAGAAGAAAATTTCAAATGGCATTTAGAGGCTTTTGCATCTGAACTCTTCGTATGTTATTTGTGCTTTTTCTGGGTTTTTTCAACTTTCTTTCGGATCAACATGCTCTGTAAACACTGTCACACACAGTGCCAGTAATTTCATGTACCAGTAATTTCACCAAGCTGATCGCTTACTAAAAACACCCCACAGTCATCATGTTTAAAGTCCATTTCAAGCTTGATTTTGATGTTACATAAAGAGGTGATATCTAAGTGGCTGAGTTGTTTACTTGATGTTTTTTGGTATTTTGTATGTTTCTTTGAGCAATAAAAAAACTTACTTTTTAATAAGTCTTTCCATTAAACAACATTATTTTGTTCATTCAGTCCGATTTGCTAACCTGCACGAAAATGTGCTGTGGAGCCTCTAGCTCAACTATGTATTGAAAATGTCTGCCTTATCATCCCTAATTCAGTTTGTATATAAGAGCCACACAGAATTCGTGTGCAGTAATGTTATGTGAAAGAGCACTTACTGATTGTAATAATTGTATGTAATCTAATAAAATTACCTTCCCAGATAGCAAACTGACATTGAATCAACGTGGAAATATGACATCGAAACAACGTTGATCTGACATTGTTTTGCTCATCGAATTAACGTTGAACCAACGTCAGACGCGTCATTCTTTCAAAACTAACGGAAAATCAACTTGAAATCAACGCGTTGTTTCAACGTTATGAAAGCAAACCAATTTTCGATTTTCATTTAGCTTTGAAGAATGCCGCGTCTGACGTTGGTTCAACGTTAATTCGATGAGCGAAATCAACGTTGTTTCAATGTCATGAGAGACGTCGTTTCCACGTTGATTCAATGTCAGTTTGCTGTCTGGGTTTACACCACTATGTGGCCTTTTTACCATTACAGTGTACATGATTCCATGATATATTTGGTTTACTGTTTGAGTATGGTGCCAATTTTATTGTTACCACCAAATATTTTAAATATTCTTGAAGACATTTTTATGTCTGGTTTGAGACCCAACCTTAGATTATCTAACCTCTCTGGTCTCGGTCTCGACTTGGACTCGACTGTCTTTGGTCTCGGTCTCGACTCGGACTCGACTCTCTTTGGTCTCGGTCTCGATTCGGACTCGAGTGAGGTGGTCTCGACTACAACACTGCCTGGAATACTAATCACCATCACCTGTCTTCCTCATCTGATGCCACTCAGTATTCACTCACCTCACCTTCACCTTCACCAGTTCCCTCAGCACACCGTCTGGTCTCATCGTCTTACACTTGACTACCTGACTCCTGCTACAAACATTCAAGATACTTATCTGACCGTTACTCAACTGTTCTGTGAAGATTCCCGCCTGTCATCTGATTCATCTCCCTTCTTCATCTCATCAGCTTACATCGACCTAGTTCGCCACCAGCCTGCCTGCAACAGATAAGAGACACTATCAAACCAAGATGAACTCTACAGACTGCTATCATTTAATGCTTACCTGCTGATTTACTTACTACGTTCAATAAATACTTCACTTGCACAAGACCTGTCTGTTTCCTCTCATTCTGTGACACAGTGGAGACAAGACTCCCGTCTTGTGAAAAAAAATATCACATCAACACAACAAATAACTAACAATAATGACAAAACAAAACCGAAAAAAAAATTATAATAATAAAGTTACCAAACAGGAAAGAATATAAGGAAAACAATAGTCCTATAACAGTAACTGCATAATTTATTCATGTGACAATGCATGCTGGGAATAATCACAAAACCTTAACATTTTATCAATGTTGTTCATTACGAAATGGTTTGTTCTGTATGTGAATATTTGAGACAATATTTTGGGGATTCTGCTGTCCTAACAGTTGGTTTTATGTTAAAGGTCTGATATGTAACTTTTTCATAAAATTAATCATTTTTTTGCCTGTGTTTGAAGGTGTTCTAATCACACATTGAAATGATCCACTTTTCGGGTTTTGCTATTACCTCTGAAGGCCAATATTCATATTTATATGTGAGGTCTCCAGCTCGGATTTCCTGCGAAATCCATGAGATGTGACGTCCATGCGCGCTCCCGAGCCTCTCTATCCGTCTACATATTAGTACAACATATTAGTAAACTCTAGTGAAATAGCAAGGTAAACTACATTAACATGAAATGAATACAAAAGAATGTTCCAGGATAACAAAAAGTCAGTGCTTTAGGATGTAACTTATTTTATTTACTAGATCAACGGACTAACGTCGTCACCCCACTACTATCATATTATACACATTTCCAGACACGTTCAGTACAGTAATGTTAGTTCATACGATCTTACTGTTACCCTGAAATTGTTCACTAATCTAGTTCACTAACCGTTTTCGTTATCATATTATACATTCACCTATGTTGGCATTGCTGATTGTGAAATATACACGAATAGTTAGTGAAATGGCTTATGCTATATAACATCACATGTCAATGCAGTTTATTGTAACATTATGATCATGGTACGAGCACAGAGCATTAGTTCAACGTCAAGCTGATAAAAGTAGGCTATTATTGATTGTAACTGCAGTGGGAGTTTACATTAGTTTCCAGCAAGTTGTAAATTATCAGAAAAAGTTTTTTTTTTTTTTTTTAAAGTGAACTACTCAAGTTTGCTAATTTATCTTTTATATCATGTTTATGACAGGTTGTTTTCTTAGTAATGTCAAGTTGTCATAAACATGCATAAACCTTCTTCATATTCGTGACATGTGTCCTGTCATGATTATGAAGGTGTCATGATGTCATTCTTGCACACCCTTTCAAGTAAAGTGTTACCAAGTTCACATTGAGAGCATGTTTCTCTCCAGCGGTCTGTGGTTCTGTAGTAAACGCACACTTGAAGCAACACAACATTCCCAGCACATCTATTTTTCATCAGACTTACACACGTCTCAGGCTGCTAGGGAAACATCAATACATTTTATCCACATAAACACTGTCAAATAAAGACGAAAAACAAGGAAATGCATCATCAACAATCCTCTGATTCAACGGCAGCATAATATGAGGTTACCTCTGTCTAGCAAACATGCAGGAGGAATCAATACTTTTTAAGTGTACTTGTGTATTGACATGCAGGCCTTAGTCATTTCATTTAGACCACGCTAAATCGCATAGTGTGATGATGAATTCTCAATCTTTACAGGGCAATTTAAAAGCAGTGCATACACACATTAAAGATGTAGAAAATCTCTCATCTTCATAACAGTGTTGAAATCGAAATTGTGATAAACAAAATGAATCATTGTGATGATACAGAGCCATGTTAAGATAACAGAAAATGTGGTGTTTGTAACATCAATTGCTAATGATAGTGTTTTGTTACACTATGTAGTCTGTACTTCAACATGTTCAAATGCAGGTTTGGAAGATGGCGTGAGCTTGGCACAAGTTTGTTAATGGCACAGGTTCAGGTTCCTGTTTGTTGTTGTTGCATTTTTTCAAGGAGATATATGTGTGAGTTTGTCCTTGCACACTGAATCCTAAACTCTCGTTTGAAATTCTCTCACATTAAAAAATAAATAAATAGGACCTCATGTTGTGCCAATCACGTTTACACACTGCCTCAGTCTTCGGTCATAATAATAATAAAAAAAAAATCATTTGGTAACGCTTCCTTTTACAGTCCAGTTACCCATGGAAATACTATGTACTTATTTTAGTAACTACACAGTCCCTCCAGGATTTCACGATTTTTTTGTGATTTTTTTTTTTTTTTGTGGTGGTGGTAATTTCCAAAAATTTGTGAAAAAATGTGCGATTTATATATAACATTTACCATAATAGTATTCATTCCTTCCAGAAAAACGCTGAGTTTTTTTGTGATTGTTGCGGGCAAAAATTTATTGATTACGCGGCCCGTTTTCTTAAAAAATGGGATGGAATATGCAATGTATGCAATTTTATGCGATGAAATTGCAGGAATTTGCAAAAATTGAGGGAACTTGCAAAAATTGCGGTTTGATGAAAAAGAGAAAAAAAGTGACTAGGCTAATGTAAGAGTCTTTTTTTTTGTGATTTTTGCGATCAAAATGACTGATTTTGTGGTGGTAATTTCCAAAAATTTGTGAAAAAATTTGCGATTTATATTTAACATTTACCATAATAGTATTCAGTTTTTTTGTGATTGTTGCGGGCAAAAATTGATTGATTACGCGGCCCGTTTTCTTTAAAAATGCGATGGAATATGCGGGATATTTATGCAATTTTATGCGATGAAATTGCTGGAATTTGCAAAAATTGAGGGAACTTGCAAAAATTGCGGTTTGATGAAAAAGAGAAAAAAGGTGATTCCCCAACATCCTGTTCTCACTAGGCTAATGTAAGAGTCATTTCTTATTACTTCCTTTGATAAGCAAGCATACTACATCATAGAAAGTGCTGGCAATATTTAATTTCTTATCTTGTTTTATTTCAGACTGTAACGAGTGTAAATAAGGTGTGGCCCCTTTAAGAGCTGCGCGCTCCTGTTGAACTCTCTGCAGTGTTATATGTGCGCCTCGAACACCCCATGTGTGCGGGTAATTTCTGTTTGATGCTACTTCTTTTATCTTATGTTGTTTATTAAGTAACGATGTGACGGTAGTACGTGTGACAGACAGTTATACGAGTTTGTATACGATTTGTGAGATGTCACGCCAACGCCAAAAGCTGTTCAGGATCAATTGGTTCGTAAAAATGGCTTGTCTTGTTTTTATAATGTGACTATCGCCAGCAAAGCATCAATCTGAGCCGCTGGCGTCCTGAAGTAAACTTCGCATCTCTCGGGATAATCTCGCAGCGAACTCTCCTTCCTCTCTATGCAATCAGGATCTGATGGACCCAATGTTTCCTCTTTATTTTCCTCTTAAGAAGAGAGAGGGCAACAAACTCATCCTCACTGCTTTAAGACTCCATTGTTGTGCGATTTTTCCCGCAACAGATTAACTATTACGCATCGGACTCGGTGTGCACGGTTTCTGTTCAAGGTTTATGAATTTTTAGGATTTTTATTCTACCAACCCTAAGAGTCCGCTAACAGTTTTTTCAAGGGTTCACTTTAGACATATTCTAATAACTACAAGTAACTTTGCAACGACATGACAGCTAACTCTCATTAGAGAAGAAGATGTAGCCGTATGGAGGGCATCTTTTATTCAAGACATTAATGCATTAAAGAGTAACTAAACACTAAACCAACTTTTTTTAGTTAATGATCTGTAAGAATGGATCTTTATTAATACCAGTCGTTGATTCGAGTAACTTTTTTGACATTTGTTTATAAAGTGTTTTATTTCTACAATATATGGTGTAAAAGCGTCTTAGTCCTGCCCTCTTCAGGTTGAACGGTGGCTACTGCAGTTGAAT
Source organism: Pimephales promelas (assembly GCF_988280905.1). Classification (NCBI taxonomy): domain Eukaryota; kingdom Metazoa; phylum Chordata; class Actinopteri; order Cypriniformes; family Leuciscidae; genus Pimephales; species Pimephales promelas. The sequence goes on from NC_142779.1 coordinate 35,111,831, forward strand.
TTTCCTATTGGATGTTCCGCACTTCGTGACGTACGCAGGTTTCAGCTCACCGCGCGAGCAGTATAAAAACCATCTTGTGTCGTCAAAACCACTGTAGGGAGTCAGGAATTGGGATTGTGAGTATTGAAAACGATCAGGATAGAGTGTTTTAGCATCTGTTTCGTCCCCTCTATCTCCGCTGGGGTCTGCCCACTTTTTCAGCATTTTCAAATATTGCCAGTGGGTGGAGTTGCCCTGGGATGCAGTTACCTTTAGTTGCCCTTTAAAGGGTTAGTTCACCCAAAAATGAAAATTCTGTCAGTATTTACTCACCCTCATGTTGTTCAACCCCGTAAGACCTTCGTTCATCTTCGGAACACAAATTAAGATATTTTTGATGAAATCTGAGAGCTGGATCACCCCTACATACTAGTCCATAGGCTTCTTGAGGAATTGAAAATTGGCGGCCTCGAAAATTTATTGAAGACATTGTTTAAAATAGTCCGGTCAATTTTAACATTGAGCTCATTTTTTGTACATTTGGAGTGCTGTCAGTACAGATCATCAATTTTATATATTCCTTGAAAAAAAATCTTCATGCCTTAGAATATCTCGAATGAAACTCGACACCCTTGCCTCATTTAGTATGCGCGGTTCTATGATTATGCAAATGAGCCCCGCCTCCACTTACTCAGTGATCCACTGGTTGACGATCACACGTTGATCTGATTGGTTACAAAGTCGTTTGTGACGTCAGAAACATTGAGACTGTCTTTGGTTCACTGCAGTTTTAAAGAGGAAATATTCAGCAATGCTGTCCACTTATGAACTTACACATGATTAAAAACACCACATAGACACATAAACAACATTAAAAGCTGGATTTTCACCACAGGGGGACTTTAAAACAAACAAACAATAAATCTCCCAAAGGCGTATGAAAAATAAACCCCATTTTCTGACACCATTGGTCCAAAACAGACGTTCCTCAAACACGTACCTTATGTGTGTGCCGTAAAAGAAAAGAAACATAAAGGCTTGGAACTAATGGTAGATTTTTTGATGAGTGTTTCTTATAAGCTATAACTACAGGAAAAAAAGTTTCATATAGACGTCTGGGTCAGTCAGCTCAGGTTGAACACACTTCAGTATGCGATCTCAACACCGCAAGAGGGATTCAGAGTCTCTGAAGTATGCTTACGGTGAGTGTGTGTTCCCCATACACGATGGCAATGTACCCTTGCAGGAAATAAGTTTTCTCCACTTCACTTGCACAGGTCTGTAACGTCTGTGTGCTCGAGGCTTTAAACATCTCTGGGTGAAACAACTGATCATTGACTTTATTCACAATCACAGCAGCGCCATCTTCCATTTTTAATGTTGGAGCAGAATGAAAGTGAGGCTGTGATGGACAGACACACATCTGTTCAGTGGGTTGAGCTGTTATTTCACAGTCATCGTTCCCTAGTCTTGAAATTACACGTTTTTTTTTCACAGAAAGCGCATTTAATTTAATTTTGATAATATTTTAAACATTTTATGTAGTTTATTTGGTGTATAACTTTAAATGACTAGATTTGATCAGTTAATACATAACTATTAATTTAATAACATTCCTCTTCAACTGAAATTGAAAATAAATCACAATTTCATGCAAAACCCTTTTAATTCAGCTCCGAGTGTTTTTGACCTCTTGTGGGAAAATAAATCATATAAGATGATATTTCATGACTGTGGATGGCCTTATACGTGCAGCTCTATATGGAGCAGATGAGCTGTGGTCCTAAAGTCAGTTCACTTCTATATGCATTCAGATACACATGTAGACATTATTAAGTAATATTTTTAGTTTGAATTTGGAGCATTTTTACGTTTTTGTATGTGTCCTGAAGCATTCCTTGCATTCCATTCATTCATAAGGGGGTCAAATTGACAGTAATTGAAAATTGAAAGTATTTGTGACTTTTTGTTTTTAATTTCTACCACAAAACTCCTCTATTCTATTCCATTACTTTATTTGTGTATTTGTGGTTCAAGTGTGACAAAAGTCATAGGGTATGATGAACACTACATTTTTTTTTCTGCTGAAAAATGTCTTTCCGGGGATTTTCAGTTGACAAAAAAACCTCAGACAGAATATAATAAGTGATCTATTCTAGAAGCTTTATACAGCGAATGCCATTGATGTAAATCCCTCACGGCCTCGCTTTCATACCTGTCATGGCCCGAATAGGCATCAAGCATAAAAGATGTCCACACAGATGTCATGTTCTGTGTATGGATAATAACCCATATATAAATGATCATGTTTTACATGCACCTGTTGTTTATCATTCTCAGATGACTGACTACGTTTCTGCACGAACTCACGGGTGGCTCCACTTTGTCATTGTGTGTGCTTCAATATCTTTGCATTTGATGTTCAACCCTTCATGGGATTTGCTTGATGCTTGTCTAGAAATGCCTTGACTTTCTAAAGCGCTGCATGGTTCACAGCTGGTGGGTCGCAACCAAAAACAATGCTGAATGCTTACCTTTTATTTTCCACATTTACTATATACTTATTATATAGTCAGGATTTCAAAACAAGAGGAGAAAATACTTCCTGAATTATTTGGTTGTTGTCAAAGGCTGTTTGTTCAAGCAAACCGGCACAAATACATCTGTCTCTACAGAAATAGACAACATTGACAGGTTGATGCCTTCATCCTCAAAAACCATGAATAAACTACGATGTGCGACGTACAATCAGAATCCTAAAGCGAAAACCGTGCAGGAGTTTCCCAAAAGCATCGGTAGCCAACTATGGTTGCAATTTCCATTGAACTCTAATGGTAATGATGAACCACAGTTGGCTTTGGGAAACGCGCCCCAGTAGGCCTATAGTTTAACGAGTCTGTGTTTTAAAAAACATTAGCAATTATTGCCTCAAAGTTGTGTGTTTGTAGTGACAGCTCTCGATCTGCAGTTAGAAGCAGAGTTTCTTGTATTCATGACATGTGGAATCAATAAATCTTTATCTTGAACAAAATAAGCAAGCTGACGTTCAGTGCAGTCGGTATCTTTTATTTAGAATACATAAAAATGCCATTTACATCTTTTGAAATTGAGCTCTAGTATGAAAGAATGAGTGATTGAATCTGAAAATAAAGCAACATAACTGAGAAAAATGAGAAATAGTCCTCAGTTTACCAACACATCTAGCATTAATTCGATCTCAAATAGATTCATTAAAAGTAGTTGTTACTCCAAAACCTGTGTGAGATGATTTACCAACGTTTGAATGTCCAATTTGTGACTACAGTTTCAGGAAACAGTGACTAGCTAGTTGTTTCTTTAACAATATATTATACTATTAGCCTAGAAATCTAGACTCCCTCTAGCAGCAGCAAATTTTATTTTGCAGCCGGGGTGGTCTAGCAACTCTACGTTGGCTTTCGAGCTGGAAAAAACAAACTCTAGTCAGGCCAATCACATCGTGTATAGAGTTGGTCGTGTATGGCGGGCTTAACATAAGGACGACAGAGTTGCGAGCGACGGTTGAATGGCTGCTGGTCTTTCCAATCGGCTTTGGCCGCGACTGTGGAGGACTAAGAGTTAAGCTTTTCTTTGAGAAAAGAACAAAAAACGGCACTTAAGTCATTCTTAAAAAAGGAAGATGTGTTCGTAGTTTTGCCGACCAGATACGGGCAAAAGTTAATCTATCAACTAGATTGAACAAATACTCTGGGGTGCGTTTCCCAAAAGCATCGTTAGCCAATTATGGTCGCAAGTTCCGTCGTTATCTGCATAGTTTAACGAGTCTGTGTTTCACGAAAGCATCATTCCAACGAACATTCGCAAACAGCATCGCAAAGTTGTGTGGTTTGAACGACAGCTCTCAACCTGTGGTTCGTTTCTATATTACATCACATTTGGACTTAATAAATCCTTATCTTGAGCAAAATTAGCACGCTGACATTCAGTACAAGCAATGCTTTTTATTTAGAATACATACAAATGGAATTTACGTCTTTTAGTTTTTCAAAAGATTTAAAGTACCAATTTTGAAGCGTGCGCATCTGCGAACGTGCTCTACTATGTAAGAACGAGCCAAGTATTGAGTCTGGTAATAAAGCAAAACAACTGAGAACAATTAGAAATAGTCCTCAGATTACATGTTTGTAATTTATATATAAAAAATCTAGCGTTAATTGGATCTCAAACAGTTTCATTAAAAGTAGTTATTACTCCACCACGTGCGAAACCAACGTGGTTGAACGATACTTTGCGACAATGGGTTTCGGGAAACAGTCGTGACAAGCTAATTGATTTCTCTAATGATGCATTGTACTATGGTACCCAGACAGCAAACTGACATTGAATCAACGTAGAAACGACGTCTCTCATGACATTGAAACAACGTTGATTTTGCTCATCGAATTAACGTTTTACGAATTAACGAATTAACCAACGTCAGACGCGGCATTCTTCAAAGCTAAGTGAAAATCTAAAATTGGTTTGCTTTCATAACGTTGAAACAACGCGTTGATTTCAAGTTGATTTTCCGTTTTGAAAGAATGACGCGTCTGACGTTGGTTCAACGTTAATTCGATGAGCAAAACAATGTCAGATCAACGTTGTTTCGATGTCATGTTTCCACGTTGATTCAATGTCAGTTTGCTATCTGGGTAGTGAATCAGCAAACTACGTCGTTGTACGGGCAAAAGTTAATCTATCAACCAGATTGAACAAACGCTCAGGGGTGTGTTTCCCGAAAGCATCGTTAGCCAACTATGGTCGCAAGTTCCGTCGTTATCTGCATAGTTTAACGAGTCGGTGTTTCCCGAAACCATCGTTCCAACGAACATTCACAAACAGCATCGCAGAGTTGTGTGGTTTGAACGACAGCTCTCGACCTGTAGGTAAGAAACATTGTTTCTATATTGCATCACGGTTGGACGTAATAAATCCTTATCTCGAGCAAAATTAGCACGCTGACATTCAGTACAACCGGTGTCTTTTATTTAGAATACAGACATATGTAATTTACGTCTTTTAGTTTGTCAAAAGTGTTTAAAGAGTGTGCATGTGCGAACGTGCTCTACTATGTTAGAACGAGCCAAATATTGAGTCTGGTAATAAAGCAAAACAACTGAGAACGATTAGAAATAGTCCTCAGATGACATGTCTGTATATATACAAATCTTAAAAACGTTAATTGGGTCTCAAACAGTTTCATTAAAAGTTGTTGTTATTACTATAAAGTGGTTGAACATGGTTGAACGATACTTTACGGAAACAGTCGTGACTAGCTAGTTGATTTCTCCAACGATGCATTCCACGACGAGCGAACTACATAGTTGTGTGGGAAACGCACCCCAGGTTGGTTGTAGCGCTATCCTATTGTGTGCAGAGGGAATTTGAAAGACAACGGTTTATCCACCCCTCGGATTGAGCCCTGCTAATGTGAGTTCCCAGACCCATTGATGTTCCTGTGTGATGTTATAGTGAAGCAGTGAGTTACGGCTACGGGGAAACTCAGAATTAATGTACTGAAGGCAATTGTTAAAATATAAAATATAAGCCTATTTACTCTTATTTTTCTCTGAAATAAACAATAACAACAATAATTCTCAAGTAATCTGAAAGGAACAGCAGATGCTGAGGTCGTTCGGTTTAAATCAATGCTCTTCTACGGATCATCATGCAGTTAATTTTAATACATTTTTCTATAATCGCCATGTTATTTTTGTTTGATCTGACCCTATGACAACATCTAAAAATATATGCATATCACATTCAATAAGCAAGCTTCTATATTTTGATGTTCATGCTGTTAAATCTGAATGCACTTGTACTGCTCTTTTCCTGTTTTAAATTTCCAATTGGCTTCCATTACCATGTGCTTGATATAATCGTACAACTGTGAATCGTTATGCATTGTCAGGCATCAATAATTACTGGTAAACAACAATTCAAGCCACACTTGAAAAGTCCTTTTATTTTAGAACTGATTAGAATTGGTTTATGAATTGCCAGTCATCCACTGATCTTTATTCTTTCTGATGTGCTTTATTAACACAGTCTGATCCCAAGACGTCATACGTCTTTTGACCATACGTCAACATCCGCCTTTTTAGGGTACCCTTAAACGTCGGTTACATGACGATCCCGGGCCGTCATACAACTGACGCTTTACCTTTAACGTCAGTTAGGTGACGGGGTAGGTTTAGGTCTGGGGTAGGATCCGATAACGTCATCTAACCAACGTTTAAGGGTACCCTAAAAAGGCGGATTGACGTATGGTCAAAAGACGTCCCAAGACGTCAGTTATTTATACTGTTCACCATCATGTTAACCAGAGTAAGCTTTCAAAATAGAAAATATGCTCTTCTCTTGATGTTACAGTAAAGGCACTTTAATCCCTCAATGATGGATTCATTATTCTTATATATTTATTAAAATATTTTCTGCTTAACATTATTATTAAAGACTCCATGACATCAAAACTGACGTTGACTTACTGTGAGTTTATATCTTGCAATTCTGAACTTATTTCTCACAATTCGCAATTGCGGGTTTATAGTCACAATTACCTTTTTTTTCTGTAGTGGAAACAAGCTTCCATTGGTTAGGGCTGGAAGCTGGAATTATATTTTCATTAAAAAAATTGTTTTATCAAACCCTGAATGATTAGAATTGAAAATCTGTAAGATAACATTGTCCTAAAATGACACCTCGTTTTTGTGGATCAGAACTAAAACTTTTAAGTGTGACATGCATCTTAACATTCAATTATTTAAAAACACAATCTTGTAATCTCTCATTTAAAAGTAGTAATCCTCAACAGTATCAGCTTAGTCAAAATCTGTTGTTATTCAAAGCCAAAGTAAAGTGTTAGAAATGCACAATTTGTTGAGGCAAACCTAGATTTATAATGTGCATTGTTCATAAAATAGAGGTACGTTACAAAATAAGCTGTTCCTATAAACAATAAGTTGTGCCTCATTCTGTATCATTTTTTGACATGTACTGCCCTCTTGTGTCCTAAACATCTTTCTGCAGGATCATACTTATTGTATAGGTAGTTATATTTTTTCATGTTCTTCATTTTTATTACAATATTTATTTAGCTCATTCATTTTACTACAACCACTTAATCGTATGTATTCATGTTTTATTTTCAGGTACTGATATTGTTTAATCATCATAGCTACTCTTTATATTAGGCCTATAGCTTCTTTGTACTGCGTTGTGTAGATTAAGCTATATAGTATTGCATATTAGTTGCATTCAATGTACTGTAACTGTATATCAGGTTTATAAAAAAAAATATGTTATTTGAACCTTGAATAGCATCTTTTACACAGATAGATAGATAGATAGATAGATAGATAGATAGATAGATAGATAGATAGATAGATAGATAGATAGATAGATAGATAGATAGATAGATAGATGCATAGATAGATAAAAGCTGTATGAATTTCTATCTTCTGCTGAACACAAAAGAAGATATTTTGAAGAATTTCGGTAACAAACAGTTAATGGACCACATTGACTTCTATAGTAGAAAAAAAATACTATGGAAGTCAATGGGGTCCATCAAGGGTCTGGTTCCAATTTTATTATCTCTACACTGGTTACCTATTAAGTTCTATTTCAATTACAAAGTATTGCTACTGACCTATAAGGCCCTAAATGGTTTAGCTCCTGTGCATCTAACTAATCTTCTATCACCTTACAATCCATCACGCTCTTTAAGGTCACAAAACTCTGGGCTTTTCTAAGTACCTATAATTTCTAAGTCCACTAAAGGAGGCAGAGTGTTTTCACATTTGGTTCCTAAATAGCCTTCCTGACAATGTTCTGTGCTCAGACTTACTCTCCAAGTTTTAATCAAGATTAAAGACACATCTCATAGCCTAGCATTCATATAATGCAACTCCTAACCTTATATAGTAACATAAGATCAAATGCACATGGTTGTCTTTGAATAATATTATGAAAAGCAGCTACACTAATTATTTTCTATTTGCTTCTCTGTTTTATCCTAAGGTAACTAGAGAGTATGTCAGCTCCAGTTTGGATCACAGATGCCCAACACCTGTGAAGAGACCAACTCCTCTGAAGGAGTTCGCAAACTATGAATGCAAACTATGAATCAACATGCACCAATGCTATATTTTCTAAATGCTTTAATCCATTTTTTGACAAACAAGGATTCATTACTTCAATGAGCTCATTCAATTATTACATTCTTCTAATTTTCAGCTAAATGTGATTTTTGTATATGTACATTTCTAAAATTGACAACTTAGACAGTTTACTCTGATAACAGATCACTCTAAATTGTAATGTGGACTCAAACACTTTCTGTAAAGCTGCTTTGAAATTATGCATATTGTGAAAAGCGCTATACAAATAAACCTCAATTGAAGTGAATTTTAAAATAATTCAAGGCATGCACATGCATTAATTCATTCAATTATTAAAAAACCAGTGCACTCAAGCAATCCTTTTTATCAGACAAATCCATTTCAAAATCTTAAATTCAACACTTTAGATTAGGGTCCAATTCTCACAATTAAATAACTAGGACTTTTGAAAAATAAACTGTATGTGCAATGAACGCTGAAACCAGAAACTCACTGTAGCTAAAACCAATGTGTAAAGTAAGCTGTGCAAGTAGACTTAGTCCATTATTGCAACATTTTATCTCACAATTCTGAGGGGAAAATTGCAAAATTGTTATTTTATATCTTGCGATTCAGACTTGGACTTGGAACAATTATAATCTCTTCGTTTGAGGGGGCAAAAGTCCAAATTTAGTTGTGAGATAAAAAGTTGTAATTATCTTTTCTCTTTTATTCCATGGCAGAAACAAAGAACAGCCATGCTAGTAATGAAATATAACCTATAACTATTCACATTTACCAAATATAACACATATTTGAAACAGTGTTTATCAATTTTTATTGCGTTGCTCCAAGTACTTCAATTGTGAATTCATAACTGATAGATGAATGCTACGTTATTAGAAAACGGTAAGTTTGTATATCGGTATACAGTAGTAGCAGTAGTGCTGTGCTGTTGTGACAGTTTTTGTTGCACCAGACTGTGATATCTCTATATTTGGACAATGTCTAAATGAGAAACAGGAAGTGCTTCAAATAAAGACAGAAAAATGCTGAACATTGTAGATTCCCTTAACACTCTTTCCACTGCGTTGACATTTCTGGATGGACAGATAAATGGCATTCAGTATCTCTGGTGAAAAACACATTTGACCACATCCTCTCTCTAAATGATGTGAGTTTTTTTGTTTGTTTTTTGCAAATGAAGAAAGTGAAGAAACAAGAAATGTCTTATTTTTAGAAGACGCTGTAGAGGAGATATTGTTGGTGTATTCACAACTCTTTCTTTCAAACAGATCCCAACTCTGCATGTGTTTAATGAACGAGTTTGTTGAACATGATGGATCCAATCCTGTTATTTTCCGGACTTTGCAACACTTTGAATGGCTTTGATCCAATCCTTGCGCTCATCCACTGTAGCCGCCTGAAGATAGTAGTGCGTCTCATCCGAAGTGATGATCTCAAAGAGATTCCCATCAGCCTCTTGTTTCTTGCCTGCAGGAGATTGTAAGAGAGAAACATTTGCATGCATTCTATAATGTAAAAATGCTTTACAATTTAAATGTGTTCTTGTCATCATGTTTTGTTTGATCATTTAGATGGACTAATCATCATACCATCAGGAACATATTCCACCGCTGTCACTACTGAGCCACGCAGGTGAATAGAGCCGAGTGGATCATCTTCACCCTTAGAGAGACAAACACACCAGACCATTTCAATACTATATATATTAGGGCTGGGTAATAAATATCGATTTCTCGATATTAATCGATTCTCATTTTTACGAACCGATATCGATTCTTAAGTCTCAAGAATCGATTATTCATCCTGTTTCATTTGAATGAATGGGATATTGTATCGCGGGTGCGCGCATCAAAAAAAAATCGCAATAATCTTTGTCCTTTGTTGTTACTATTGATATGAAGCAAAGTCTCAATTTTCAAATTACGTCCATTTTCTTTAGAACTTCAAAAACATAAATAGGGTTTTGTCGCTGTGGCGTGAGATCACTCTGGAGTTCAGCAGCGCTGATCTCTCTTCCGGGTTAATAATACCAGTCACAGCGCCAAATAAACATGAATGAGCGTCTGAAAGTGTGTTAAAGATAGAGTACAACTTATCGAAATTCGTATCATGTCACATTGATTCGCTCAATCAGCGTTTCAACCGTGGAAAGACGTCAGTTAAACAGCTTGTAGTCAATATCATGTATCGTCATATTTACCTCAGAAAACCCACATCAACTCGTTAGTCAGCTAGAAAAAATAACACCAGAGAGGAGCATTTTGCAAAATATATAGCCACCATTTAAATGTTTATATTTCATATAATCTTTCTTATTATAAAAATAAATAAAAGTGTAATTTAAGTGATTCATTCATTATTACCTTCATATTTGAATAAATCTGGCAAGTTTTTTTTTTATGACAGCCACCATTTAAATGTTTATATTTCATATAATCTTCTTATTATAAAAAGTAAAAGTGTAATTTAAGTGATTCATTCATTATTACCTTCATATAGGCTAATGAAGCCTAGTAGGCTACAACTAGACTCCTATAGTTTACAGCATTAGTTAAGAGATTTGATTCCCTTGAGAAAAAAATGCCATTTATTGTAACTGATATCCAAAATAATCGATATTGAATCGAATCGTAATCGAAATAGAATCGAATTGCAAGCTTGTGAATCGAAATCGAATCGAATTGTGAAATTTGTCTCAATACCCAGCCCTAATATATATATATATATATATATATATATATATATATATATTTGAAGAGGACAGGAACATGCTTACCTTGGTGGGATCATAGTAGTGGATATAAGCAGGATCATCTCTAAGGATAAACTTTCTGACTTTCCAGTTTTTTCGCCGATGACCCTGTATAAGAAATAAAGGTTAAAATGTCTTATAAATACTTTAAATACTTGTTATAGTGTTAACAAAACAGACTTTGTTGAAAGTGTTATCTACTTTCATACATTTTTCTTTTCATTTTGGGGGTGAACTATATTAATGACAGGTGTCTGTTCAACAGTTCAATCTCTAATCCTTTTTGCAAACCCTTTTTTTTCCTTTGATACTGAATGCTATTCTAGTGCATTTCTATCACGACAACTCTCAGAAGAGTTTAGCATGGTAATGATATGACAATTGGTCTTTCGGACAGGGGTGTGTTTCCCAATAGCATCGTTAGCCAACTATGGTCGCAAGTTCTGTCGTTATCAGCAGTTTCACGAAACCATCGTTCAAACTAACATTCACAAACATCAACGCAAAGATGTATGTGTGTAGTGACAGCTCTCAATCTGCAGTTAGAAGTAGAGTTTCTTGTTTTCCTGACATGTGGACTCAAATCCTTATCTTGAACAAAATAAGCAAGCTGACATTAAAAAAAAAAAAGATTTGTTCATTTTGATGAACGAGTTCGAACAGGAGAGTCACGAACGTGTATCACAGAACAGAGCAAGGCGACCATTTGAGCTTATAAAACTTAAACTTAGTTATTTATTTATTAAATGAGCGATCGTTTCGCTTGATAAGACCCTTATTCATCGTCTGGTGTCGTTTAAAGCCCTTTGAACAGTTTGCACTGAAACTCTCATTTGGACTTTGAGCCGTTTGGTCCCCATTGAAGTCCATTATATGGAGAAAATCCTGGAATGTTTTCATCAAAATCCTTCATTTCTTTTCGACTGAAGATGAAGATGGTGAGTAAATTATCAGCAAAAGTTTTTTTTAAAGTGAACTACTCCTTTAATCTTTGTTTATGTTAGTTCACAATGCATTAACTAATGCTAACAAGATGTATTAGTAAATGCTGAAATTAACATTAACAAAGATTAATTAATGCTGTATACATGCAGTTCATTATTAGTTCATAGCTTACCTGTTTGAGCAGACAGCCCTGTTTGACTATGGCACCTCTGAACTCCTCCTTCAGGATCACATCTTCATCACTGGAGTAGCCCTCACAGAAGAAACCACTGTCCGCCTGCAAATCAACAAACACTGAAAGTGTCAACAACAGCTTTCGGTTCACACGCACACACTGTGTTTTTTCACACACAGCCACTTCCTTGTTTTCAGTACATGCTTTATACATGTCACCGAGATGTATGACATGTGGCCAATACTGTATGATATGGCTCTATTCTAAACTCTACAGCGACATAAGGGATCAAATTTGATATTTTCTACTTAGCAACCACGCGCTCCCAAGTTTGGTTTCTCACCATTGCTGATTTCTAACACACACTCACAGTGTCCGGCCTGGTAGAAACGAAAGCTGATTCTCTCTGTGTGGTTTTCTGTCGTCTGTTTGTGTTCATATGTTAAAGGGTTAGTTCACCCAAAAATGAAAATTAAGTCATTAATTACTCACCCCCATGCTGTACCAACCCCGTGAGACCTTCGTTCGTCTTCGGAACACAACTAAAGATATTTTTGATTGAATCTGAGAGCTGGATCAGTCCTATATAGACTGCCTAAGGGACTGGCTCTTGACGGCCCATAAAGTCATTAAAGAAAAGGTTTAAATATTCCATGTGCCTACAGCGGCTCAATTATAAGTTTATCAAGCGACGAGAATACTTTTTGTGCGAAAAAACACATAAATAACGACTTTATTCCACTATTCCATTACTTCCTTATGGGCGCATGCGCGAGAACTGAGACGAGGACGTTCTCCTTCGTCTACTTCTTGTTACCGGCTGCTCACCGTTTAGGAGTTTTACCGCCCCCTACCGTATAAGATGATGTGCTGATATAGAAATTGATATACAAAACTTTCTGTTTATAAGCAGAGGAAGATGCGCGCTGTACATACGCTTTTCAATTAGCGTATTTTCCGCACTATAAGGTGCACTTAAAAGGCTTTAATCTTCTCAAAAAACGTGTTCCTTATAATCCGGAGCGCCTTATATATGGATCATCATCTTATACGGTAGGGGGCGGTAAAACTCCTAAACGGTGAGCAGCCGGTAACAAGAAGTAGACGAAGGAGAACGTCCTCGTCTCAGTTCTCGCGCATGCGCCCATAAGGAAGTAATGGAATAGTGGAATAAAGTCGTTATTTATGTGTTTTTTCGCACAAAAAGTATTCTCGTCGCTTGATAAACTTATAATTGAGCCGCTGTAGGCACATGGAATATTTAAACCTTTTCTTTAATGACTTTATGGGCCGTCAAGAGCCAGTCCCTTAGGCAGTCTATGTAGGACTGATCCAGCTCTCAGATTCAATCAAAAATATCTTTATTTGTGTTCCGAAGACGAACGAAGGTCTCACGGGGTTGGTACAGCATGGGGGTGAGTAATTAATGACTTAATTTTCATTTTTGGGTGAACTAACCCTTTAATTGCATGAGCTTATTTTGTCCATTAGATTGATAGATCTGAAAAAGCCCTTACATTTCCCCGCCCATAGACCCTTCCCCCTCGAAGAAATCAGGAAATGGTTGAAAGTGGACTAAAGAGACACCAGGTGTAAACGGGAGTGTCTCCATGGAAGCTTGTTTCTGCCACAGAATAAAACATTTTAATAGATAATTGCACCTTTTTATCTCACAATTGTGAGTTAACATCTTTGTAAAACAGGCCCTTTCCTCTTTTACAAAGTCTTGATGTTGTTTTTGGTCGATTATTCTCCTCATATTCTCCATTGTTGCGGCTCCTCTCTTCCCAGTCTGTCAGTAACGCTCTGTTTACTTCCTGTCTCTATGAAGCCCCTCCTCCTGAAAAGCACACCGTGCTCTGATTGGTCGGCTGGAGCAGTGTGTTGTGATTGGTTGAGCGCTTCGAGTGTGTTCGGGAAATGTCCCGCCCCTTCCCATAACCAGGCCACGCCCCTTTATTCTGCGCATTAATTATTATAATTAGGAAATTGTGACGTGTTCGCGACTCAAGACTACAATGGAGGCGTTTCAGGAGTTCAGAAACACTGACACTGATATAGAGGATAACTGGAGTGTTTTGACTTTTTAAAACAGTATGTAAAAAAGCGTAATAGGTGCTCTTTAAATGTTCTACCCCACTGTTTTCTTTCTTTCTGACGAATCACTTGGTTTTGGAATAGAGCCAATTATATGTAGTGATTTGTAAGCTTACAAAATAATAAAGAGCCTCCGTTTGGTCCAAGAAAACACACTCTGCTCCTTTCTCCGCCCCGTCTTTGGACACGTCCCCCGCGGCCTGCAAGAAGCCCTCGTTGAGGAGCCCGGTGGCCAACATCAGTCCTTCGGCCCGGTTCCTGGCCTTCCCCGCGGAGATCAGCCAGTCGATCGCTGTGTTCCCTGCAACAACATCCAACACAACACACTTACAGGCCAACCAATCGTGCTAACACTTTACAACAAGGTTCATTAGTTAATGTATTAACTAACCATGAGCAATACACTTGTTACAGTATTGTTAATGTTAGTTAATATAAATCCAGCTGTTCATTGTTTGTTCGGGTTAGTTCACGCAGTGCATTAACTAATGTTAACAAATACAACCTTTGATTTTGATCATGTATTAGTAAATGCTGAAATTAATATTAACTGAGTATTGTTCATTCTTATATGTTCACTAATGTTAACTAATGAACTTTTTTTGTAAATTGTTACCCAAATCTTGCAGAAAGAACGATTACAGAGATTAAATGGAGATATTAATTATCAATTTAGCTGCACTCTAAATAAAAATGCAGATTGTTTTTTGTTTTTTTTTGGGTCATATGCGGACAAACCCAAAAAAGTTACATTTATAAAAAATAATAATAATTTGAAAATGTAACCCAATGGCTGGGTTTGTCCATATTTGACTCAAATTTTGGGTTGAAACAAGCCAGCATTTGTTAGAATATAAGAGGTTTTGCCTATTTTATTATGTTATGAAATATATATCTCACCCATGAAACAGTGATTAAACAGCCTTTTGTCCTTCTCTAGCTTCATCTCTTTAACGCCGTTGTCTTGATCTTTCATTAAAACATACAGTTCACTGAGGACAGACAGAACGACAGCAATGATTAACCGTTTTACAGTTCGCAACAGGGACTTTCAAACTTTATTCATCACATTACTCAACTGTCTAATTTGACTGACGGTTACACAATTTTAATTAGCTGTGTTCACTTGAAACCTGTGTGGACGTACTGGCAAGCTTGACTAAAAATTATTTCGGTTGTTTTTAAAAACATTAAAGTCCCCCAATTCTTTTATTTGTGGAACACTGCAGTAGATATTCAACATAATTTATTGGTGCAAATCTTTATTGTTTTAAATCGATGTTCCTGGTAATGTTGAATCAGAATAAGTTCCTCTTCAGCCTCTCTTCTCTTCTTTGATGATGTGGGCGGGGCAACCTGTCACTCACATGAGATCAGCCAATAGCAAACCACAACCATCCAATCAGCCAATCAACTCCTCACAGACACAATCAAGCCACGCCCACATATAATTCTTGTTTCAGAAGCGTTTCACTTGGAGATATGACAAAATGGAGAAAAAGACTAGAGCAACTTAATTTTTATGCCGACTATAAAGCCCCCTCGTAGTCAATAATTTAACCCCTTAAAACTCATCTTTGATCACCAAAATTACATATTTAAACGTTTACACGTTTTATACTTGAAAACAATTATTCATGCCTTAAAATAGCTTGAATGTAACTCGACGCGCTTCCCTCATTTAGTATGCGCGGTTCAATGAATATGTAAATGAGCCCCGCCCCCACTCACTCACTCAGAGATCCACTGGTTGACGATCACACGTTGATCTGATTGGTTACAAGGTCGTTTGTGACGTCAGAAACACCAGCGATTTCAAACCGTGTTTTTGGTTCACTGCAGTTTTAAGGAGGAAATACTTAGCAATGCTGTCCACTTATGAATTTACACATGGTTTGTGTTAAAGCATATTAAAAACACCACATAGACACAAAAACAACATTAAAAGCTTGAGTTTCACCACAGGGGGACTTTAATGTCTGAATTAAATTAAAGATTGACTAACAATCTTTTTTGATTTATCTCTTTATTTATCTAGTTGTTCCAAAACTATGATTTTGTTTATTTAGTGCAGTTTTATAACAGAAACCATACCTCAGGTTAACATTTTCTGGTAATCGAATGGATCGGCGCGTTGACTTCCTGGCAAATTTCTTGCCCCCCTTTAAACAAGTGATCGCTCTCTTGATGTCTTTGACCCACAGCTCGCGTTCCTCCAGATGCGTCGCTTGGAAGAAATGGTCCTGGTTCTTATGAGAACTGATCTTAAACACAAGCTGTTGGAAAGCATACGCTGATATTAATGATACGGTAACACTTTACAATATGGTTCATTAGTCAACTACCTCATAAACTAAGAATTAACAATACTCAGCGTTTATTAATCTTAGCTAGTATTAATTTCAACATTTACTAATGCATTATCAAAATCAAGTTGTATTTGTAAACATTAGTTAATGCACCGTGAACTAACAAACATTAATAAAACACTAACAAATGTATTGCTCATTGTTAGTTAAAGGGATAGTTCACTTTGAAATGAATTTTTGGTATGCATCCAAGATGTAGTTTTGTACTTTGTTTCCACAGTATTTTCAATTTTGATATCAAACTGTTGTTGTCTGTCAGTCATATAATGGAGGTCTATGGTCACCACCTCAAAGAGCATGCACAGAGAAGTCCAGATTAAACATGATTTAATGACTCGTAAATGCAAGTACACATTGATGGCCTAAGACACGAAACGAGCGGTTTGTGTGAGAAAACGAACAGTATTTATATCGTTTTTACCTCTTTTAAACACAGCCACATCCAACTTATCTGAGGACACGGGCGCTTCGGTCTGCACAAGTTTAAACATCCTGCATAAGCGCAAATTAGTACCATTTTAAGTAGCCGTGCGAACAATCTTTGTTCTGTGTAAACAACGTACACGAGCGAGAGATCACTTCCGGCGCTTTCAGGCGCTTGTGCAGACCGAAACGCCTGTGCCTTCAGATCACTTGGACGTGGCTGTGGTTACAAGAGGTAAAAACGATATAAATACTGTTCGTTTTCTCACACAAACCGCTCGTTTTGTGTCTTAGGCCATCAATGTGTACTTACATTTACGAGTCATTAAATTTAATCTGGACTTCTCTGTGCATGCTCTTTGAGGTGGTGACCATAGACCTCCATTATATGACTGACAGACAAGAACGGTTTGACCTAAAAATGTCAAAATTGAAAATACTGCGGAAACAAAGACACCTATATCTTGGATGCCCTTGAGCTATGATAATTAATTTCAAAGTGAACTATCCCTTTAATACATAATGTTAACTAATGAACCTTGTTGTTGCCAATGACACAATCAAGATATGTCCAACACGACCTCATGAAAGTGCGAATCTATAGCACAAATTTTATTTCTCTTGCCATTTATACGCCCAAAATATCGTTTTCACGACGCAAAAACCGTATAAATGGCCAGAGGTATATTGGTTTTAAAGAAGTGATTCCTCCACCGGTCTTTTAGTGAAGTCCTGGCATGGGCTGGTCAGTGTCGCTCCCTTCAGAGGGATCATTCCCTTCGGACTTCTGTCGGTCTTCTTCTTGTAAAACTCTACGCCATCGTCTGCTAACACCACCCACACCACTTTCCATGAGTTCAGCACTGTGCCCTGCAGACAACAACACTTTAGCTTGTTAAAACCACCAAAGAGAAAGATCTTTAAAGTAAACAAACCGTTTCACATGAAGGAATTATAGGCTATAATTTAGCGAAGTGCAAGCATTCAATTCCTGTCATTTTCAGTTCTGTATTTCAACACACACATATGTTGTGGTCAGACCTCTACTATACTTTCGGTTGCCAGACCCATTTATATTACAGTTTTTCACACAGAAACAGGAAAATGTCCACATCGAACACTTGAAGGTCAAAAATGAACATTTAAAATGTGTTAAATGCAGCATCGATTGGGTTTTATTTTTTAGAAAGAAAGAGGATGTTTCCACTTCTGTTCCCAAATTGGAGCAACTTCATAACTTCATGGGAAACGAATAACAAAGCATCATCACATGACACGGCGTTTTGTGGTACGTCTCAGTTCTTGTCAGTAAAATTCTTGCTTTCCAGTGATATTGACACGTATTACAACTCCAGTCTTACCTTTTTCACCAAGTATCCTTCTCTGATTCTCGTTGGCTCCATCTCTGTCCACTAAGCTCGACTGGGTTGTCTTCTTCAGGGAGTGGTGTGTGTGAGACGCTTCAGCAGATTCTGTGCCTGTGACGCGCCGCCGCCTCGCTTGGCAGTTATAGACATTTTTTGATGAAAGGGAAGTTGCACATGTCTGACTTGGTCAGATTAGTTTCCTTTGTGTTCTCAGCCCACATAGTAAATGAGTCAAAGACCAAAGATTATCAACCCTTATGAGTGATGATGAGTGAACGCTTGACAAAAAGTCATGCTTTTTTTTACTTGTAATGTCCATTCTGGTCCTTGAAGTGGATCAAAACCTTTCAACAAAGTTATACATGAATTTTGAACAACACCCGTTCTCATCTTAGGCCAACTTTGATCAACTTTTCTGATCCTCTTACTGTATATAAACAAACATATCATTTTTATCTCTCGTGGAACAAACAAATATCTGAAAAACCGTCATCGAAAACATTTAAATCACTTCTCAGAAATTGGTTGCTGATAAGAAGGTCGTTCACTGAACCAATTTTGTTGCACTGAAACAGGAAGTTGAATGAAGGGAGTTTAAGGTGTTACAAAAGAGCTACATTACGTTCTTGTGGTCGCTGGAGAAAGATCCGCCTTCGTCGTGTTCGAAGAGACATCCCAACAAACACACAATTGAGAATTTGAAATATTATCCACTCGTGTACTGCTTAAATCACACAGCTTACGAACTCTGTGATTGTTAAAATAAAATTTTTTAAAAAACTTTAAAAAAAAAAAGTCAACCACACGAAAGGTGTTTTCACAAGTGGTTTTGAAAGGAAGCGAGAGTATTGTTTATGATGTTATGGTATCTGACTTTTTAAGCTTGATCGTATTAGCTGATAAACACAACGACTGTACGTTTACAAAGACAAACACAAAAACTACTACTGTGGTACTATTATATATACTGTATCAGACAATACCATTGTACTTGGTATTAACTAATAATATGTGTTAATTTCATGAATGATTATCAATTGAAATAATGCATATCATTTTGATTTTGAGTGTGTTTAGTGAAAAGTTAAATAACTTGAATTGAAAATAGAATACTATTGATTCTTAGCCATATAAGATCATGCTTAACATGTCATTTACATACTTGGTGTGTAAAAACAGTATCCTTGTTGATTTTGGAACAACACTCTAATTTGCCAATCAGATTTGAGAATTAAGTTTACAGTTAATGTCAGAGGTAAGATTTTTTTTTTTTTTTTACAACATTCTTAGCCAATTATTGTTTTCCTCTGATATTAGGGAGAGGTAATGGGTGTAGGGTTGGGTTTGGTTGTAGTTGTAGTCTGACTAAAGTGCCTTAAAGAAAAGAAAAAAAAACTTTTGCTGATAATTTACTCACCCCCATGTCATCCAAGATGTCCATGTCTTTCTTTCTTCATTCTTTCTGACCATTTGAGCTTATAAAACTTAAACTTTATTTATTCATTTTTTTTTAATGAGCAATCGTTTCGCTTGATAAGACCCTTATTCATCGTCTGGTGTCGTTTAAAGCCCTTTGAACAGTTTGCACTAAAACTGTCTTTTGGACCTTGAATCGTTTGGTTCCCATTGAAGTCCATTATATGGAGAAAATCCTGGAATGTTTTCATCAAAAACCTTCATTTCTTTTTGACTGAAGAAAGAATGACATGGACATCTTGGATGACATGGGGGTGAGTAAATTATCAGCAAAAGTATTTTTTTTTAAAGTGAACTACTCCTTTAAAACGAATTGCATTATTACGAATTTGCACTGTAACAGGAAGGGGCTGGACATATCAATCAGCCCCTGCCCTTTTTAAAAATAGCCAATCTAATCTCCTCCATATCCAACCCGATCTCACGACCAAGTCGTACGAATTCGACGAATGATTAAAAAGTGGCTAATTCGTAACAATTCATACGACCTCACTCGTACGAATTAATACGATTTTGCTAAATCGTACATATTTTACGAATTGGCCAATTCGTATGAATTCGTACGAATGACCTACCCCTTACCCCGCCCCTAAACTTAACCATCACGTGGGTTTAGACAAATCGTACGAATTAGTATGAGTGAGGTCGTACGAATTAGACACTTTTTAATCATGCGTCGAATTCGTACGAATTGGTCGTGAGATAGTGTTGCCATATCTCATTATAATACAGGATTCTGTGCAGAGCTCAAACGGGTCCGATACCTGTTCTGTTCTGTTCTCGATCACATGATCCGCTCTGTGTGTCTGTCTCTGGACCGAAGCGGTGGTTCATGCGACACTAACGTCAAACCAGACTTCATTCGCCACAAAGCATTTTAGCCTACACTATCTGAATCGTCCCCTATCCCCAATAGTGCACTATGTGCCATTCACCATGTAGAAAACATATTATGTTTGAATAAGTGACCAATTTCAGCGGCAGCTTCAGTTAGTTATAATGAAGGGGGCGGAGTTTTGGATTCTAGAGAGCATTTGATTGGGCAGAAAATCTAATGAGAAGCTGAAGTGCAGAGTGATGTCATCAAAATCATTATTCCATATTGGCGGAAGAGAAAGACAAAGTTTTGAATGCTTACATCTTCTATATGAAATTTTGCCATTGTTTTGGAGCACACTAGCTGATAGATTTAGTAAAGAATATAATTTCCATACTAAAAGCAACAAACAAAAAAAAAGATTTCATGTGGGCTAGGCTACTATTTTTGTCATGTTCAAAACCAAGACAGTATAGTATTTTATGCTAATATAACACTCACCCATCATCCATCTAGTCTTGATTAATAGACTTGGTGTCCTTGAGCAACACTAGACACTTGTTTTATGATCAATAAAACGGATGTATCGGTGTAATCTGGGCTACCCTGCTTCCCTCCCTTGATCTCATTAGATCGCACGCTTGCTCGGATTATGTTTGTGTAGGGGATTATTGGACAGGAACAGCAGACATGACTTTGGACGTGCTTTCTGCATGCGGTTTCACGAGTTTCCACTCGAGTACTCATCACGGCACACTGATTTACCTCAGCCTCGAATACCCTGACTTGTTTTCTCACACCTGACGGTCTTGTGCATCATGGCAGACATTCCCCAGCTGATTAAAATCGGCGTTTCGCTGAAAACCACCCCGAATAACGGACCCGTGTTCTTCAAATCGGACGGGACGAGATTCGGTCAGAGCAGAACCATCAAATTACTGACGGGAACGAAATACAAGGTCGACGTGGTCGTTAAACCGGGAGCAGTCGAGGCGACGTGAGTATTTGCCTTAGTCAAATTGTAAGTGAATTTATTTTGATTCTATTGTTTGCATAACGATTAGTTCGCATCAACGTTGTCAGAATAGCTCGTTTATTTTGTGTAGTGATGCAAAATTAAATGACCACCATTGATGGATACCAAAGTACGTTGACATATATTTTAGACTATAGTGGTATTCAAAACGTAGCTATTTAAAAAAAAAATAGGCTACCATGGTGTAGTGAAAAAAAAAATATCTAGAAGCACTATATTGGATGTATATCTGCATATGCCATGGGATGCCATGATTGTTGTAGGTTTATCCTACAGGATTGTGTGTTCATCTCATGCACTGACAGATTGCTTCCTTTGGCAGTCAAATCCAGACGATTAAAGCCATCAACTATGTCTGTCTGACTGGCTGCATGTTGCAATGTTTGTATCCTTTTCTGTTACACAAATATATCTAATGTCTGTCAAATCAAAATGATGTTGCAATCTGAATATCTTGAGATTAACAATAAAGCAGTAATAACAATAAATATGAAATAATCATATTTTTTAAATATGATGGTTTCAGTGTAAATAGGGTGAATATCTCTAAGGTGGCCACCAAATTTAATGATGTTTCCCACCTGAATCTAACCATGTCATGTCAACAAATGGAAAAGTCAGCCAGCCGTTTAATATCATGTTTATTATTGTGCCTTTCTTTCACCCCAGCAATACATATATATATATATAAACAGTAACATATATATATATTCTAATATGTACATATTCTTATTATTGAAAAAAGTGTTGCTTTAATTAGCTTGAACAAAACTGAAAATCATCAACAAGACCTTTGACTCGAAATATATTCATCCATTTTAGCGATTCTCATTTGCTACTTAAATCTACAAAAGTGACATCTTGAAAAGTGTTTGTCAGTCTCCCTCTCTCACGCCTCATTCCTCAGATCCATGACCGTCGGTGGCGTGACGTTCCCATTGGAGCAACAGTCGAAAGACCCTCAGTCTGTAGTGTACACTGGGATGTATGACACCGAGGGAGTTACACACACCAAAAGTGGAGAAAGGCAACCTGTTCAAGTCAACATACAGGTGAGATTCACATTTGAAAGGTAAGAAGTACACCATTTGAACACATAGCCTATAAAACACATTATAAAAGGTTCTTTATTGGCATCTATGGTTCTATTAAGGAGGAGTAAAAATCCTGATAATTTACTCTCCCCCACGTCATCCAAGATGTTCATGTCTTTCTATCTTCAGTCGAAAAGAAATGAAGGTTTTTGAGGAACACACTCCAGGATGTTTCTCCATATAGTGACTTCAATGGGGTCCAATAAATGTTGAAGGTCCAGATGTGAGTTTCAGTGGACCAGCGGACATTTGTAACAAAATAAAATAAACATTTTTAACCACAAATGCTCATCTTGCATGTCCACGAGTTCATCACGTTGAAAGGTCATGCGTGTTCTGGTTCGGAAATGTAGAGTAGGAAAATCGTCCCACTCGTTGTTTTCCCTTTTATTTTTATTTATTTTTTGGTAAATGCCGGGTCACTTCGTAAACACTGGGTCAGTTCTTCCTCCTACGTCCCGCTTGACCTTTCAACCTGATCATGTAATGTGTGTCGCATCACAGCTAGTTCAAGACCAGCATTTGTGGTTAAAAAGTATTAATGTTTTTTTGTTTTATAAAATGTCCACTGGTTCGATTAGATCATCAGACTCGTATTCCTCGGCTGGATCGTGTCGAGACTTTGAAGCTGCACTGAAACTCACATCTGGACCTCTTTTTCTTATCACTGCGAAAACACCCTTTGCGAACAAGAGTTGCAGCTGAAGTGTGTGATGTTTCTGTGCGTGACAGTTCACTCGGGCTGGTCTTTTCGAGACCGTCTGGCAGGTCAAGTTCTACAACTACAATAAGAGGGACCACTGCCAATGGGGGAACAGCTTCAACAGCATCGAGTACGAGTGCAAGCCCAACGACACGCGCACACTCATGTGGATCAACAAAGAGCTGTTTCTGTGAAAGTGTGTGCGTGAAGACAATCTTACGAAGAGCTTGAAATCTCACCACTGTCCTAGAAACAAGAATGAGCGGATAGCCTTTCCTAAGGACGTATTAAAGTAGCGATTGTGATTAAGTAAACGTTTTATTAGATTTGTCTGCTGGAGAATCAGATCACTGTATTTGTCTGTTGTAGTGTTTGTCTTTTTTGCAGTTCCTTCCAGTTGTCTACCTCTGAAGAACCTCGTAAGGATGAAGTTTACTTTTATAAACGAGTTTACAGATTTTATATAGATTTTATGATATAATTGTTATTATACCGTTTGTTAATGTAGCATTTTCATAGTAAATTTTACTTATATGAATATACCTTCTGTAGTATGTATTTTTATGAGTATTTTGTCACGGTGCATTGTGATATATGTGCAATAATTGTTAGTGGATGTATTTTTCCATATTTTTGCAATTTTCAAAACGGCAATATTCTATCAAATAAAAAACAAAAATGCAATGTGATATAACAATATATTATATAACCGAGTGGTCTTGAACTTTATACTGACACTCATTCCTGTGTATTTTATAGTGGACTTCACAGTGCAGTGGCTGATTTAGCTCAGAATGTCCTCCCTGTTAAATCAGACAAACCTAGTGATTGTGAAATGAATTCATACTTAAAGTTGAAGTATTGCATTTAAAGTACTTTGGTAATGTTTTATATATTGTTTCCCATTTAAATCCAGTTCATATTAAAGTAATAATGTAATTATTTTGCCCACCCTGGTATTATTTTGTACATTCTGTTATTATTTTGCCCACCCTGTAATTATTTTGTACATTTATTATTTTTCCCACCCTGTTATTATTTTGTCCACAATTATTATTTTGCCAACCCTGTAATTATTTTGTCCACCTTGTTATTATTTTACCTACCCTGTTATTATTTTGCCAACCCTGTTATTATTTTGCCCACCCGGTAATTATTTTGCCCACCCTGTTATTATTTTGCCCACCCTGTTATTATTTTGCCAAACTGTTATTATTTTGTCCACAATTATTATTTAGTCCACACTGTTATTATTTTGCCCACCCTGTTATTATTTTGTCCACTCTGTTATTATTTTGCCCACCCTGTTATTATTTTGTCCACTCTGTTATTATTTTGCCCACCCTGTTATTATTTTGTCCACTCTGTTATTATTTTGCCCACCCTGTTATTATTTTGTCCACTCTGTTATTATTTTGTCCACTCTGTTATTATTTTGTCCACTCATGATTATTTTGCCCACTCTTTTATTATTTTGTCCACTCCATTATTATTTTGTCGACTGTTATTATTTTGTCCACTCCATTATTATTTGCCCACCGTTATTATTTTGTCGACTGTTATTATTTTGTCCACTCCATTATTATTTGCCCACCGTTATTATTTTGTCGACTGTTATTATTTTGTCCACTCCATTATTATTTGCCCACCGTTATTATTTTGTCCACCCTGTTATTATTTTGTCCACCCTGTTATTATTTTGCCCACTCCATTATTATTTTGTCCACTCTGTTATTATTTTGCCCACCCTGTTATTATTTTGTCCACTCTGTTATTATTTTGTCCACTCCATTATTTTGTGCACTTTGTTATTATTTTGCCCACTCTGTTCTTATTTTGTCCACTCCATTATTATTTTGTCCACCCTGTTATTATTTTGTCCACTCCATTATTATTTGCCCACCGTTATTATTTTGTCCACCCTGTTATTATTTGCCTGCCCTGTTATTATTTTGTCCACTCCATTATTATTTGCCCACCCTGTTATTATTTTGTCCACCCTGTTATTTTGTCCACTCCATTATTATTTGCCCACTCCGTTATTATTTTGTCTACCCTGTAATTAATTATTTTGTCCACTCTGTTATTATTTTGCCCACCCAACATTTTTTAAAAATCAGCAAAAAATATAGATACAAATAAATCATTGACCATGAAAAATTACTAGAGGAGCTCTCAATAGTGCAATATTTTAAAAATAAACAAAAACACTTTTTTGTGGCATTTGTATCTAAACTGACACATGTAAAATTATGCGTCTGTGAGAGAGTCAATTACAATTCATACACATTTTTTGTTAATATTTTGATAATTTATTAACTGATATGCTCTTAAAGGAACAAACGCATGTGAGTTGTCTAAGATAATGTACACAGTTCCCATAAATTAGAAGGGTGGACATTTTTGATCTTCCATTTAATTTATTTTGATTAATAAAGGGTTACATTTATTTACCTGAGCTTGAACAAAGTCATTTTTCAAACTTTTTACATCACCATATCATGACTACACATTATACAGTTTGATTTTCTACATTTTATGATAGCCAAAAGTGAAATGCAGTCCAGCAGGTGGCGCTGCAGCCTAGTGTTCTTAGAAACATCAAGAGGATTATGTTTTAGTATGTTCATGAAACATGTTAAGACCTTCCCATCTTAAAAGGGGTAAGACCATAAGACCACACTAAGACCTTAGAGTAAGGTGCGGTAAGACAACTTTAAACCATATGGTTAACCTAAACTTTTGAAATCTCAATCAATCAGATTAGCTTTTAACATTTACGTAAAATATCTCACAGATGTGCCAGTGGAAAAGTATGCATATAATATCAGACAAACAGCCACATTTTGTTATAATACTGCTATGATGGCCTTATTGTATGAGAAGTCAGAATTATTACAGTATCGATAAAGTGAAGTCCTCATTCATTTTGAAATTTGATGCTTGAATTTCCAGTCCTGTTTATACAGTTTAAACTGGTGCTACTTTAAGAAAGCACTTTAATATGACGCTATACCAGACAGAATACAGAATAACATGTTCTATAGAGTATATTATAATAATATACATGTTTTAAAATGATTGCGTTTAACATTTAATTAATATGTGAAGTCAAATCAATAATAATCAATTCAATATATAATATATCAATAGATATATTAAATCATATATATATATATATATATATATATATATATTAAATAGATATATTAAAAAATACATTATCAAATCAATAGATAATATAACTATATATAATATAGCAAAACATCACAAAATTCATCTCATCCATTGGTATCACTGATGCTTGTGCTAACAGGTAGCTTATATGAAATTATATTTATGAAATAAAAAGCCCTACATTTCTCGCATTGAATATTTGAATGTTTTAGGAGGGACATGAAAATGAACCATCACTGAACTTGCTTAAGCTGGACTGCGATGCTATTTTCTTATAGAAACAAACTTGGTTGGATTATTTTCCTGTTATTTCTGTAAAGCTGCTTTGAAACACTCAGTATTGTAAAAAGCACAATTTAAATAAATGTGACTTGACTTAAATAGGAATGACCCAAACTCCAGTGATTTGTGTGTTCGTCATGCCGGGAAAGTCGTATTTACGAGTTGAACGCACATGAAAAACACCATAAAGTCAAATAAATACGAGTGGGAAGCTCTGGATTTTATTTAAAGGGATAGTTCATCCAAAAATGTTGTCAACATTGACTCACCCCCATGTTGTTCCAAACCTCTACGAGTTTCTTTCTTATTCTTATAAGAAGATATTTTAAAGATGTTGGTAACAGTTGACGCCACGCATTGACTTATATTTTTACCAAGTCAATGGCTATTGATAACTGTTTGATTAACACCATTCTTTAAAATATCATCTTCTGTGTTCCACATAAGAAAGAAATTCATACAAGTTTATAAAATCTTGAGGATCAGTAAATGATGACAGCATTTTCCTTGTCAAAACTATCCCCTTTAAAAGGTATTTAGCAGTTTTTGTCAGACTTGTGTCAGTTTTGTCAAAGGTATTTGGCTAGTTTTTTAAAACAAAATAAGCTACTCGCTCAGAATTTAATAGCATTATAATATAACAATATAATATGTAACGAAAGTGACTTCATAAATTAAAACATTAAAAAGAACAGCACACCTGATGCACATTCTTTGTTCTTCATTTTCTGGGAGTTTAAAAACCTTACTGTATTTTTGTATAGTTAAATATACCTTACGAATTCAACCATGGTGTTTTATTATAGGCAAGTAAAAGTTTAGTAACCATAGTTTTTTGGCAGATTGTGTACCATTTGTATAACCACACTTTTACAACAAGTCTACCATGGTTAAACTATGGTTAGTGTAGCAAAACCATGATTAATTTGTAGTTACCATGTTTTTTTTTTCTACCAAGGGGGGTAGAACTTTGGTAGTATACAATATAGCCTATAGAATTTACATCTTAACACATCATGGTTAATTTTCGTAAGGGAAGAGAAGGAGCGCCGCCATCTTGCTCCGACGAAAGTGACTTGAATGCATATATGACGTCAAATAAATGACTTCTCAATTCGTAAATACGATCTTCCCAGGAGGACTTGACTTCCACGCATCATTAGTTCGCCTGCATTGTGGAGGGGCTTTCCTTGAAACGCAAATTGTTATATATGTGTGTGTGTAAGTGTGATAGTGCGTTTGTGTGAGGGTGAAGCCTGTTGTTGGTGATGATGGGGCTAAGGTTACCCGGATGTAGTGTACCGAAGGCCCGCCCATCAGCGCTTCTTGACCTCGCCTCTTTCGGCTCGCGTCCAATAGCAGCGCGCCTCCTAGGCTCCTCCCCATCCCCGCCCTGCGGCTCGTGCTCGCGTCGCTACTGCAGTGAAACCCACGGAAACAGACGGAAAATAGGTTACGCTTCTGATGTATCAAAACCAGCATTTTTTTTGACAAAACAACGAGACCAAGAGCAGAATTTTCCTCTTATATTTGTGCTGTCATTTATTGCTGTTCATTTCCGAGGGGGAATTCCGTCGCACAGGCAGCAACATGGTAAGAAACGCATTCGCAGCACTGTAAACAAATAGCAGATATCGGTTTCAAATGCATCCTGAATGTTCAACGTGAGGTCGAGCTGTCCAAACACGAAGATTTACGGGTTTCCTATCGTGCATCTGCCAGATTGTGAATGTGTGTATCCATTGCTGGTCTAATTCATGCAAAGTGGTTGCAAAGCCATTGCAGAACTAAATGCTAACCTGAGTCAGTCAGTGCTGAATGTGCTGTCTTGTGTGATGCTGTTTGGCATTTAACGTTAAAGCCAGAGCTATTAAGCTTGACATTAGTTATTAAGAACATCTCCATTTTCACTATTGTGATAAATAAGAGAACTGTTATCCAATGCATGCCATAAGGCGCAGACCATTTGTATAGTTCTTTGAATTATGTAGGTGTGCATTGTATAATATACTTGAACGGGTGCAGTAATGGTCATTATTTTGTAGTGAAATGCTTCTTGTCCATATTGCAAAAAATGTTGTGATGGTATCTGATGGTAAAACCACCATGATATTGAATGATTACCATATTCATGTCGGCTACTATAGTATTTGCATGGTGCTTTAAAGAATACCAATGGTAATACTACAGTATTGTCTAAATGTTCTGTCATCAACACCAATGCAATAATTGTCTGTTCTCTCTGTTTCACTAGAAATTGTATAGTGAAATTTAGCTTTTCAGATTCTCAGTAAATGTCATGATTGACAAATTGCAATGCAAGTCATAAACATGCCATTATAGAAGCAACCTTCTCGCTGAATCATATTTGCTTTAGTTCTTTTGTAAGTTGACAAATATAAAGTGCTATTTCCTGACAAGGCCACTTAGGCTTGGATGAATATTACATATCTTCAGATTTACAGTATATCAATCAGTACAGATGGTGTGCAAGCCCTTGACATCAGATTAGTCAAATTAGAAAAACAAACAAGGTAGTTTGTGAATATTTTAATTTAAGTTTGTTAACTGGAACAAAAAACGTGTTCTGCTCCATGGCCTTCGGGGTTCGGCGTTTTAATAAAACCGTACGCCATAGTCTGTCTTTTTCTGGAAGAGTCTTGAGACAAAGTCAAACTAGTATCATGTCTAACACACTTCTGTCAACTTGAGGTCAAACGGCAACCCTGAAACATTGAGTTTGTGTTGTGACATGTTGGGAAAATAATCTAAATATCAATCTTCATTCAGTGCAATGTGGTCCTGCTGCATATTCAGAGCCTTACACAATAATCCAGACCCTTGACTACAGGTGAAACTCGAAAAACAAGAATATCGTGCATTATATAGACTTATTACATGCAAAGTGAGATATTTCAAGCCTTTATTTGTTATAATTTTGATGATTATGATTTATTTTTAATAACACCAAGAAATTAAACATTAACAACTTATCCTTATTGATATCTAATAAAGTGAACAAATACTGGTTACACTTTATTTTAAGGTGACATAATTGCATTGTATTGTTAATTAAACGTACTTACTAGGGCTGTCAAACGATTAATCGCATCCAAAATAAAAGTTTGTGTTTACATAATATATGTGGGTGCACTGTGTATAATTATTTATATATATAAATACACACACATGCTTGCCTATATTTAAGAAATATTTTCACATATATACTGTATATAGATTTATATATAATTTATATTATATAAATATACAAATATATATATACAAAATAATTATACACAGTGCACCCACATATATTATGTAAACACAAACTTATATTTTGGATGCAGCCCTAGTACTACTTACTATAGACTTATGGTTAGGTTTGGGTTAAAGGTTAGTTACTTTTAATTATGCATCATTTACTGTTATTACTGAAGTAGGTGTAGTAAAGTGTCAATGTCACCTATAGTGTTACCCAAATCCTTTTATTTTCTGCATTACTGAAATCATAGATCCATAGGTTTACTTCAAGCACTTAAGAATTAGTATTAGTATTAATATTAGTATTAGTCTGAACAGGGTTTCAAGCAAGGGCTGATTATCGTAAGGTCTGGTGTATAATGCCGTTTATTCTATCAGGAATCGCCCACCTGAACCGGACCAGCATTTACATATATATTTAATCATTTTTACATGCGTCTGTCTGACCGGTAAAGTGATCCATCACAGTTTATTGTTCCTGTGTGGAGTTTAGATCAATAGGAATGCTAGCGGATAGCTTTCTCCAGTCATATCTCTCCCTCTCTCACACACACACACACACACACACCAGCAGAGGCCTGCTATCTGCTGTTTATGATCATTAGTCATTTATTGTGGGCATCATGACAGAGAAGGAAGAATAATCATATTGGTTATGTCCACTTTATTACTCATGCTTGCAATTTTACTTTTAGTAGAAAATAATAATCTTTAGCCAGTGTTTCGTGAATCTAGTCTACTTTTAGCTTAATGAATCTGAGAGAATCTTACAGAAATCATCAGTTCAGCTCAAGTTTATTTGTATAGCATTTTTCACAATATGATTTGTTTCAAAGCAGCTCCACAGAAAATGCTTGCAGTTAGAGTGTATCAATGTAAGTGATATACAGATACGATAGGCTATATTAGTTAAATGGCCATCTGATCAGTTATTTAATGTAACCGTGATTACTGCGCTCTTTAAAAAAGGCTCAAGGGGGAGACAAAAGACATAAGCCTTTTTAACACACACAATATTTAAAGTTCGCTTAAATTCCGCCTGTAGTCAACAATTTTATCCCTTGAAATCAGCAAAATGACTTATTTAAAAAAAATCCTTGGGAAAAAATTCTTCATGCCATAAACTAGATTGAAAGTAATTTGACATCCTGTTCTGTTAATATGCAGATGAGCCCCGCCTCCACTCACTCACTCACTCAGAGATCCACTGGTTGACGATCACACATTGATCTGATTGGTTACAAGGTCGTTTGTGACGTCAGAAACACCAGCGATTTCACACCGTGTTTTTGAGACTGTCTTTGGTTCACTGCAGTTTTAAGGAGGAAATACTCAGCAATGCTGTCCACTTATCAACTTACACATGGTGTGTGTTAAAGCATTTTAAAAACACCACATACACACATAAACAACATTAAAAGCTGGATTTTCACCATAGGGAGAATTTAAAGGGATAGTTCACTTTGAAATTAATATTTGGTATGTTTCATCTTACCTCAAGGGCATCCAAGATGTAGGTGTCTTTGTTTCCGCAATAGTTTCAATTTTAATATTTTTAGGTCAAACCGTTCGTGTCTGCACAGCCATGCAGCCACACAGCCACGTCCATCCACATCGCTATTCATCTGTGTGTTTTGGACAACAGTGTGTGGCTTGGATGTGGCTGCCCCGCTGGACTTGATTCACCAACTTTTGCTCAGTCCTAAAAAAATCAAGACTTGTAGTCAAGACTGCCTAAACCGAGACCAAGACACTACCAAGACCAGAGGGTATTGAGACCAAGACAGACCGAGACCGAGACATAGACCAAGATAGACCAAGACAAGACCAAGACAGACCAGGTTCAGACTGAGACCAAGTTGAGACCGAGACCAGTCTCTGGTCAGTCCTAAAAAAATATAGACTTGTAGTCAAGACCGCCTAAACTGAGACCAAGACACTACCAAGACAAGAGGGTATCGAGACCAAGACACTACCAAGACAAGAGGGTATCGAGCCCAAGACAGACCGAGACAAAGACCAAGATAGACCGAGACGAGACCAAGACAAGACCAAGACAGATCAAGTTCAGACTGAGACCAAGTTGAGACCGAGACCAGTCTCTGGTCAGTCCTAAAAAAATTTAGACTTGTAGTCAAGACCGCCTAAACTGAGACCAAGACACTACCAAGACCAGAGGGTATTGAGACTAAAACACTACCAAGACCAGAGGGTATTGAGACCAAGACACTACCGGGACCAGAGGGTATTGAGACCAAGACACTACCGGGACCAGAGGGTATCGAGACCAAGACACTACCAAGACCAGAGGGTATCGAGACCAAGACACTACCGGGACCAGAGGGTATTGAGACCAAGACACTACCGGGACCAGAGGGTATCGAGACCAAGACACTACCAAGACCAGAGGGTATCGAGACCAAGACACTACCGGGACCAGAGGGTATCGAGACCAAGACACTACCAAGACCAGAGGGTATCGAGATCAAGACACTACCAAGACCAGAGGGTATTGAGACCAAGACACTACCAAGACCAGAGGGTATTGAGACCAAGACACTACCGGAACCAGAGGGTATCGAGACCAAGACACTACCAAGACCAAGACACTACCGGGACCAGAGGGTATTGAGACCAAGACACTACCAAGACCAGAGGGTATCGAGTAGGGCTGTCGCGGTAACCGCAATATTGTAGTACCGCGCTTCTGACAAGTCAACCGCAGAGGATTGCACGTAACCGCAGCAACCGCGATATTCACGTTTTTTTTTTTATATATATATATAAGGCTATACCCTTCTTGTTTTGAACTTAATGCATGTGTATTGAATGTTAAACAAGTTCATAACGATAACAAGACTGTTAATCATGGTGATGTGTAGCTTATAGGCTTCACACAGATAGTGAATGAAAGAGATCGGCAGAGTGCGTCACGCTCTGCGCGTGCAATTACCTGCGTCTGTCTTTGAAGTCGTGAAAAGCTTGTCGTGTCAAAGGGAAGCGAAAAATTAGTCGCATCATCATTTTAACGTTCTCTTCACGGTTATTTTCCCATAAATGCGCGTCAGCAGCAGCTCTGGTCAGCATCCCACAACACAAGGAAGCCGAAATAAAATCAGTGAGTCACGCATTGAATCAATGGGTCTCTAATAAGTGAAGCATCAGCTTCAGCGTTGTCTATGCGACGCATTGCTGCTCAGCTGAGCCTTGAAAAGTTGAATCTCAAAGTTAAAAATAAATAACATCTTGTTGAATCAGCTTTTTTTAAACGTGTTCGTCGAATGAACGGTTCAATGACTCGCTCAAAGTCCGTTGTCATAACAATATGCGCGCTGAGTGAAAGTCTTTCAATGCGCATATACTGTAGACGCTGTTTAGTTTCGGTTACATTGGTTACTGAAAATGTCCTCGTTTTTTCCACATCGTAAACATTATTTATATAGCAACAAAACCATATAATTATTTAAACAAATAAATAAATGGCGGTAATACCGCATATCGCGCTATTGAGCCACTCAACATTACCGCAAGGGAAATTCCATAACCGCGACAGCCCTAGTATCGAGACCAAGACACTACCAAGACCAGAGGGTATCGAGACCAAGACACTACCAAGACCAGAGGGTATCGAGACCAAGACAAACCAAGTCGAGACCAAGACCGAGACCAAGAAACTACCAAGACCAGAGGGTATCGAGACTAAGACACTACCGGGACCAGAGGGTATTGAGACCAAGACACTACCGGGACCAGAGGGTATCGAGACCAAGACACTACCAAGACCAGAGGGTATCGAGACCAAGACAAACCAAGTCGAGACCAAGACCGAGACCAAGAAACTACCAAGACCAGAGGGTATCGAGACTAAGACACTACCGGGACCAGAGGGTATCGAGACCAAGACACTACCAAGACCAGAGGGTATCGAGACCAAGACACTACCGGGACCAGAGGGTATTGAGACCAAGACACTACCAAGACCAGAGGGTATCGAGACCAAGACACTACCAAGACCAGAGGGTATCGAGACCAAGACACTACCAAGACCAGAGGGTATCGAGACCAAGACACTACCAAGACCAGAGGGTATCGAGACCAAGACACTACCAAGACCAGAGGTTACAGACCAAGACTGAGACCAAGACAGACCAAGTCAAGACCGAGACGAGACCAAGTTGAGACCGAGACCAGGACCAAGACCGACCCGAGACCAAGACTGAGACCGAGACCAAGACTGACCCGAGACCAAGACTGAGACCAAGACCGACCCGAGACCGAGACCAAGAAGGAGACCAAGACCGACCCGAGACCAAGACTGAGACTAAGACAGAGACCAAGACCGAGACCAAATCTAGACACGAGACCTCTAGACCGAGACCAAGACTAAGTCGAAACCAGGGGGGAAAAAACAGACTAGTGTTGTTGAAGCTAAACAATAACTTGTAAGATTTTGTTCTGCATTGCCTGCCTATCTCTGCCAATTTTTAAGTCTCCAAATGAATCCATTCTGTAACTTTTAAATACATAATTATATTTTTAAAAACAAAATTATAAGCTTAAGTGCAAGATCCGAAAGTTGGTTGTTTTGTCGCTATG
This sequence comes from Pimephales promelas, assembly GCF_988280905.1. NCBI lineage: Eukaryota > Metazoa > Chordata > Actinopteri > Cypriniformes > Leuciscidae > Pimephales > Pimephales promelas. The sequence continues at coordinate 35,146,527 of NC_142779.1, forward strand.
GTTATACACACACACACACACACACCGTTGGCAGTGTGCAGTTACCCAAAATCTCCTTTATGAAGTTAAAACGCATGATGTAACTGACATGTGTTTTACTAAAAGTTACTACATTAAAAACTGTACATGATATGAGTTTTTTTTTAAATCAAGTGATCAAAGTGCTCCTTGCCAGTGCGATCAGTGGTGCGGATACGTTGTTTTCTCGTGTGGCTCGCACACACCATATTGTCTTCATTTCAATGTGGGGTCATATTGACCTCAAAGTGTAAAAATGTTTTTTACATACCTTCAGAACAACCGAATCAAGCCCAGTTTGTGTGTGTGTGTGTATAAAAAGATAATGTATGAAAAGTCACAAAATCTTATTCCACTGGGATGAAGGGAACCTTTTTTTATTAAGTAAAAGTCGATTGGGGTCGTATAGACCCCATGACCCGATTGAGCGTTAAACTGCAAAGTGACAACTTACTAACGAATTGAATTGATCACAATTTTTGAGTCATCCTCATTTAGATGGCGCTTTTAACAATGTAGATTGTTTCAAAGCAGCTTTACCAAGATACACTTAATGTAATTTAAGGTAACAGAGATTGGTTTGGTTTTATAGCGGTTCTTGAAACAATCGAATTAGCGCAATTATTTTCTTAGACAATTAATCGTCAGGCAAATGTCATAATCATGACAGCTCTAGTCATGTATTCAGTTAAACACACAATGAATGTGCATAACGATACAGGATTTTTTTTAGAAACCATGACCGTGTATACCAGAAAATACAGAATTAAGGTATATTTTGCATAAGAAACACAAAGCCTGTTTTATTTTCCCCTTAAATCTACATCATTGTATGAGTTCTTCAGATGTTTAACTATTTTTAAATCAGTATAAATGAAAGGCTGTACCACAAAGACCTCTTGATCCAGATAGTTGGCATGAGCAAAATGGACAGTTAATTATGATCTGCTATAAGTTGCATGAAACATTTGCATTCTGTCTGTGTTTACACCTTGTTATTGTAATTTAGTTCGTATTTAGTGATGTTTTGCTGTGCCGGATGTCCATTGTGCACTGCATGTTTTTGTGCGGTCTAATTGACTCTGAATGCTGAATGCATTATTTATGATCTGCGCTGAGTGTTCGCCTCTTAGGCTTCCCAGACGATGTTCAGCCCACTAAAGAGTTCATTTACATCTCAGAAGAGCCCAAATGATTCAGGAATTCATTTAAAACTCTGTTTTCTCTTTTTTGAGCCGCAAGGCATCATTTGTTCTCATCAGCGTGGAATGGATTGTAGGTCTGTTGTGAATTGTCATCGCCCTAATTCATGTTTGGACTCGGAGGATCATGGTATATTAATAACCAAGTCCAACTCTTCAGAAACACTTCAGATGCCGTTTTTCAATTGCATTATGTATGCACATCGCATTTGTTTTTCACAGTCCGTTTCGTAGGTTCGTGCTGCAGCTTCATCTAATCTGTGCGTCTCGAAGGACGTTGCAGGACAAAACCACCAAGTGTAATGCAGAATCGATGTAATTGTTGTGTGATTAATGAGTGAGACAAATGTCTACTGATTGTAGAAGGAATATGAGTTTTAATTATGCTTGAAATAGTGCTAAGGGACAAAAACATGCACAGATCAAATCTCACTCCACCCTAAATCAAGACAAGAAATAATATTTTAAACAGAACTAAATTAATTACATTTATTTTTAATAATCAGAAATTACCCCAAATTGTAATTGCAATTCTAAATATTCTCATGTTTTTTACTTTACAGTAAATGCAAAAAAAATAAATAAAATAAACATCTTGATTACATGTTAAAATCTCAAAAATGACTTTAATTAAATATGCATTGATGAATTATTCCTTAGTTCAGTAACATGCATTAATTTGGCTTGTATTGTGCATGTACATTTGATATAGACTAAAGCGAGGGCTTGGAGCCAGAGGGGCGTAAGTGGCTTTTAACAAACTTTACAGGGACGGAGACAAAACAAAATTTTGATCACGCTTCAATCACCTGTATTATGAACCTTAAACCACAAACATTGCAACCACAGGCATGCTTACATGAAATGAGTATTTAAAGGGTTAGTTCACCCAAAAATGAAAATTCTGTCAGTATTTACTCACCCTCATGTTGTTCCAACCCCGTAAGACCTTCGTTCATCTTCGCAACACAAATTAAGATATTTAAGATATTAAGATCGCTCCTGTATACTAGTCCATAGGCTTCTTGAGGGAATGACTCTTGCTGGCATCGAAAAGTCATTAAAGGACATCGTTAAAATAGTCCAAGTGACTACAGGGGCTCAATCTTAAGTTTATCAAACGACGAGAACACTTTTGTGCGCAAAAATAACGACTTTATTTCAACTATTCACTTCCTTCTCCATGGGCCTGTAGTCAGTTAACGTAGTGTGATTGCGTAGAGCTACGTCACACGTAGGCTCACTATTGGCCGACGCTGGTCATGTGTGTGTGATGCGTGTGACGTACAATAACAGAAGCTTACGCTATTAAACTAGTAACCTGACTCGCGCAGAGGGAGAAATAAACGAATAGTTGAAATAAAGTCGTTATTTTTGTTGCTTTTTTGCGCACAAAAGTGTTCTCGTCGTTTGATAAACTTAAGATTGAGCCCCTGTAGTCACTTGGACTATTTTAACGATGTCCTTTAATGACTTTTCGGGGACAGCAAGAGCCAGTCCCTCAAGAAGCCTATGGACTAGTATGCAGGAGCGATCTTAATAAGCCGTAACAATGGAGAATATGAGGAGAATAATCCACCAAAAACAACATCAAGACTTTGTAAAAAGGCTTAATATTGTCTTTATAAATGGGCCTGATGATGTCTATACTTTTTTCCCTTTAAAATCTTTACTTTTATTCCACTTGTATCATATTTTGTTTCTGATAGCCAGCCCAACGTTAGCTTTTCCTTAAAGGACAATCCTAGTTCCAGCGGTGGCAGATTGGCGTCTCTGTTATGAGTGGGCAGCTGTAGATGTGTGTGTGTATATATATATGATATACAGAACAGTCTATACAGAGATCAACAGCAGATTTGATGGTTCGCTCCACAAATCCCACGCTGATGCCTCGTAACATCGAGCCGAGAGACGTTGACACTCACACACACACACACACACACACACAATGCTAATGGGATGGTGAAAACATCCCTTTCATCCCTTAAAACTGCTCTGTGATCACCAAAATTACATATTTTTAGAAAAAAAAATGTAGTCATGCCTTAAAATATCTTGAATGTAACTCGACACCTTCGCCTCATTTAGTATTTGATCAAAAATACAGTTAAAACAGTAGTATTGTAACATATTATTACAACCGTTTTCTATGTGAATATATAGTAAAGTAATCACTCTAATATGTGGATTTAATCATCAAGAAACAAGATTTATGATTTTCATCAATGTTGAAAACAGTTTTGCTGCTTAAGATTTTTCTGGAAACTTTGATACTTCAACATATGTGGGACAATAAAAAAGATAAATTAATATTGTATTTATCAAATATGCATTTAATTGATCAAAAGTGACAGTAAAGACATCTATAATGTTACAAAAGACTTCAATAAACATCAAACACTGTCGTGTAGGCTATCTGAGTTCGTGTTCGTGTTGTTCGTGTCGAGGAGACGCTGTTTTCTGTTGACGAAGCAAAAAACTTTGATGAGATTGATACGGTAAAACCCTCGCCATCGTTACTGTTCGTTTCACTGTGATCAAGACCTGAGATTCAGATATGATAATGAGTGTTTGCTCTCTGACCAATCAGAGCAGAGAGGCGGGGCTTAGAGAGACTGAATCTCCAAACGAAGCGTTTCAGACACTGAGAGAAAGAGCTGTGGAGATTATGAGTTAAATAAAGTGTGTTTGACCTTAAATGTGTTTGAAACAACATTACGGACAATGGCACTTTGTAATTAATTGTGAAATGTACTAACAATGTTTTAAAGTGAAAATTGTTTTTACACTCATTTTTTTCTTCAGTGTTATCATACACAGCAGATATTACATTATTACAGAGTAAGAATAACCCTAAATCCAGAATGTGTTAAACACAGACAGGCCAAGCTCTCATCTGTCCTTCACTGCCGTGACACACAGAAACCATTGAACTGAACGAGACTTTATAAATAATAAATCAAAGCAGATGGAGATACAGAGGGGGGAGTATTTAGTATTTCATCTTCTAGCTTTTGGTTTGTATATCAAATGAAAGAGAAGAATTCACAGTAACACTGATGAACAGGTTCTTCAGAAGTATTGTTTAAAAGCTTTAGAAACACCAGCGATTTCACACCGTGTTCTTGAGACTGTCTTTGGTTCACTGCAGGAGGAAATACTCAGCAATGCTGTCCACTTATCAACTTACACATGATTAAAAACATCACATAGACACATAAACTACATTACAAGCTGGAGTTTCACCACAGGGGGACTTTAAACATATACTTTACGTGCAGGAATATTATGAAATAAGAAAAATGCTAAATATTTCTTAGCCGAAAAGTAGACATTCAGTTTTAGAGGGCCACAGGACTGATCTACAGATATTCTGGCTGAATCTCACTACGACATATCCAATTGATATTCATAACATAAAAAATGAGGAAAATACATTTTGCATTGTGTTTTTATGTTCAAGGTCATTAAATGAAGGATAAATGTATTCTGAAAAGTTGAATCCAACATTATGTCATTGTGATGCGCTGCTCACGTCCACTGTACCTGAATGTTAATTAGCAACAACTTAAAATAATTGCTTAAATAATTCATTTTAGGGCTGTTAAACGATTAATCGCGATTAATCGCATCCAAAATAAAAGTTTGTGTTTACATAATATATGTGGGTGCACTGTGTACAATTATTTTATTTATATAAATACACACCTGCTTGTTTATATTTAAGAAATGTTCTCATGTATGTACTGTATATAGATTTATATATCATTTATATTATATATAAATATAAATATTTTATATATAAATAATATTTTTTTTCTATATACATGCATGTGTGTGTATTTATATATATATATATATATATATATATATATATATATATGTACATAATAATTATACACAGTGCACCCACATATATTATGTTAACACAAACTTTTATTTTGGATGCAATTAATCGCGATTAATCTTTTGACAGCCCTAATTCATTTACATTTCCAAAAAAAGTCACAAATGCATTTTTTTTATATGTGAATATTAAAATATATTACCTTTGCCTATAGTTTTGATTGTTTTTACCTGTACTTTCAATTTCAAAGGTTCTCAATTAATTCTCTTGACTAAAATTAAACACGTACGTTACCTGAATTTCAGTGTTTTAAAATTTAGATCATTAGAACATGACACTGACTTGTTCCTATTGATCTCCTTCATTTCGTGTGTGTGTGTGTGTGTGTGTTTGTGTTAAAAAAGGTGATGATGTGTAATAATTTCAACAAAAAAAGTTGATAATCTTATGTTTTCTTCTTTTGTAGGGAAATGAGGCAAGTTATCCCTTGGAAATGTGCTCGCATTGTAAGTACCATTAAGTTTATACCTAATATACATACAAACTGACTTTGCAACAGAGTTATTGAAGTGATCTGAATATATAAAGACACTTTTGCCTTTCTAGAGCTTTGAATTTGAATTGAATGTCTCTGTGCTGAAGTCTTATTACTGTGAAGCCGCTTTGAAACGGTCACATTTTATAAAGCCCTATATTAGGTTGAAATATTTCAACAACAGAAAATGAATCCATTTTAATACATGAAGTTAGCCTGGATGGTGTCTGCGGCGTGATGAACTAGCGGTGGAAAGGGTGTCAAGTCAAGCCCGTCTCCAGAGACGCTGCCGAGGCTTATTCTTAGCTCTGAAACTTTCTTTTAATTAGTTTTGCTTCCCTCTGATGTGCTCGAATGTTGAGCACGTGTGTGAAGAGGAGGACGGTCTACAGTCACGCTCCCGTCCCTGTGTGTGTGTGCTAGTTACATTTTGCTGAGATTAACCATATGTGTACCGATGCCTCATGCAAAGAATGAGCTGTAGGGCTCGACTTCATGTCAGCACACGCTCTCTCTCTCTTAAACTACCCGCAAAACTGCTGTGATGGAGAGCTGGGCGATATGACCGAGAAATACAATCTCGATTTACAGATTCACAATATAGAAACGCAACTGCAACGTGATTAAATTAACTTTCTCTTTACTAAAGAAAGTTCTGTTCCAACTATTTAACGTCTTGTTAAATGTCTATGCAGGAAAGCTGCATAAAATATGATGGCAAATATTGTGCAAACTTATCTTACAGTCCCCCTGTGGTCAATCATTTCATCCCTTAAAACTCATCTTTGATCACCAAAATTACATATTTTTTAAAGAAAAATTCTTCGTGCCTTAAAATAGCTTGAATGTAGCTCGACACCCTCGCCTCATTTAGTATGTGTGGTTCTATGAATATGTAAATGAGCCCCGCCTCCACTCACTCACTCTGGTTGCCGATCACACGTTGATCTGATCTGATCTGTCAGAAACACCATTACTATAATACTGTATTTGTTTTATTTAAATGTGTATTGCATTGCATATACATTAAAATTACATTTATTTTCTTTTGTTTAGTTGATTTTAACAGATATTCTCATTACTGAATGGGTCTGGATGTTTTGCTTTTGAGCATTTTAACAACATAAAAATACTGTAATCAATGATTTGATGATAATAATAATATACTTTAGGCAGTACAACAAACATTACCAAGATATATAAATAATGAGAAAATGGGCCATAAGGGGTTAATTTAACATTGCAAAACATTTTAATGATCCTGGAATAGGCTTAATTTTCTTCATCATTCATGTTAAATATTTAATATAATTCTTATTTCTTCCTTTTGATTTCGATGTGAGATGTCACCATAGGCAGTTTTTGATGGACTCACTCAAGAAATCGTACACTTGACAGGGCTCCAGACTGCGACCAAAGTCGCATTTTGCGACCAAAATTTGAGAGTGTGCGACTGAATTTTACATCCAGTCGCACATGTGCGACCGGTAAATTTGTCACACGTTAAACGCATGGTAAGCGTGGAAGGGGCGCGTCAATGAATCAGTGACAAGAATAGCGCGATTAAACGTCTGTGGGAAGGAGACGGAAACAAATATCACAACCTGATGTACGTCTGAGCAATAAGCGATCTATCGACACAAGACGTTACCTAGCAGCGAATACAAACAAAATAAAAGTGGAACTAAAATACGCAACTCACATAAGCTATGCTTCACGGACCGTTGGCGTTTTTATTAGGTTGGACCAATAATAGACAGAGCGGCGCATAGTGGAGCCCCCCGAACCACCGACAGCAGGCTAATAAAGCCCCGAACTTGCCAGTCGCTGGCCGATCTCGATCACGCGACACTGTTACTAGCAGATCCAGTGAATAAATCCATTGAATTCGCCTCAGAATTAATAACATCATCGCTACGAGATCCAGTGAGAAACACTCCGATTCGGCGCAGAGTTCTGTTATATAAACCATATCAGATCAAACAGCGCTGACGTGGAAACCAGGAGGAACACTTACAGAACGCTTTCAGTCCACAAATCAGCAACTTATCAGCATGGCAAATAGTAAGTTAACTCTAACCATAAATATGATGTGACAGAAATACGGTAGTCAAACACTTACAACACATCTTTGTCCTGCTCTTCAAAACTATAATATCATATAAAGTTAAATGTTTTATTTTTTGTATTTTTTTGTGATGATCAACACATTTTTTGTTCATCCTTCAAAGATTGTCCTAAAATGAAAAATTTGTAAGATGTTGGAAAACTCTTATTTAAACATTAAAATTATTATTATTTAATATAAAATTATAAAATATATTTTTATTAAAAATTTTAAAAACAGTAGGATGTTTATTGGCTATTTTCACTCCAAGTCCTTATACATAGGCCTACATGTTTTCTCTCCTTTTGTTTTTAATTAATATTAAGATATTATAAGTGATAATAACTAAAGTTAACTTCATCTACACCCTAAATTAATCTAAGTGATTTGTTGTCAGCCCCAGTGCTACCAGTTTTTTTTTTTGTTGTTGTTTTTTTTTTTTGTATAACTTGGTTATGATTTGAGGTGATGCTGCCCTCAAATTTGAGTCTGGAGCCCTGTGAACTTAAAATAAAACAGCATATCATAATGTTAAGTCTATTTATTATTAAAGAATTTGTCAGTATTACAGGTATTTTGGGGGAGATTTGAATAATTGCATTGCGAGCTGATTTAAGGTGTGCCCCTAAATTTTCTGCTTGTGCTCCTAAAATTTTCAGTCAGGGGCAACAGCACACCTAGTAAAAAAAGTTAGTCTGGAGCCCTGCTTGATAGTCTAGAACAGGAACAGAAGTGTTTAGCCTGCTAATGCATATGACCCACTTACAAGACCATGTGTGGACTAAAGTGTGTCGTGTGCTGGCATCTGTCCTTCAGCCTCACACACACTCTGAAGCGCTGGAAATACACCCAGCCGTGTGTTTAGGGGATCTGAGACCAGCGCTTCAGGTGTTGGCCGTCGCTGAGGGGTGATGTCCGCTTCGGCTGTTGGCGGGAGATCATCACACATCCGCTGTCGTTCATAAGAAAAGCTCCATCAACGGCACATCGCGTTCCTGCGTTCACAACGCGATTGCAATTTTATTTATCCGCCAAGATGATCCCCCTAAAATAAGCCAAGCCTTTTGTGCATTGTGAAATTTAGCATCAACTAATGTTCATGACAAATTTAATTATTTGTTCTTTTATTTAGTTATTTTAAAGGAACAAACAAATCATCAATTTCTATCATCAATTGAAAAAAAACTTGGCAACAAATCATTTTTGAAAGGTGCTCATGTGAGATGGGGTTGCAGAATTTGATGACGGGGGAAAATGCACCAATAATACACCCAAACATATAAATATTATATCTTACATATAAAAAGTGCATCAATAATGCACCCATAAATACAAATATTATATCTTAAATATACAAAAGTGCACCAATAATACACCCATGCATAAAAATATTATATCTTAAATATACAAAAGTGCACCAATAATACACCCATAAATATAAATATTATACCTTAAATATAAAAAATGCACTAATAATACACTCATACATAAAAATATTATATCTTACATATAAAAAGTACACCAATAATACACTCATAAATATAAATATTATACCTTAAATTTAAAAAATGCACTAATAATACACCCATACATACAAATATTATATCTTGCATATGAAAAATGCACCAATAATACACTCATAAATATAAATATTATACCTTAAATATAAAAAATGCACTAATAATAAACCCATACATAAAAATATTATATCTTGCATAAAAAAGTGCACCAATAATACACCCATGCATAAAAATATTATATCTTAAATATACAAAAGTGCACCAATAATACACCCATAAATATAAATATTATACCTTAAATATAAAAAATGCACTAATAATACACTCATACATAAAAATATTATATCTTACATATAAAAAGTACACCAATAATACACTCATAAATATAAATATTATACCTTAAATATAAAAAATGCACTAATAATAAACCCATACATAAAAATATTATATCTTGCATAAAAAAGTGCACCAATAATACACACATTAATATAAATATTATACCTTAAATATAAAAAATGCACTAATAATAAACCCATACATAAAAATATTATATCTTACATATAAAAAGTGCACCAATAATACACCCATAAATATAAACATACCTTAAAGGCACACTATGCAAGAATCCTGTTTTTGTCAAACAGCGACCCCTAGAGTCGCTGTGGAGTACTTGTATTTAACGTTACTGTTGTAAATACCACGTTACATAGAATACAATCGTACATTGTGTTTAATTTCTCGTTTAATGAGATCTAATGTATGTTGTTAGTGGTGAGAATTTTCACGTGATTAAACACACAGATCTGACAATTATCCCCATGAACTTTAATGGTCCAGAGGCAGAACTTTTGCCAAGTGTGTCAGAGGTTCTGGGCTCTAATTACACTAATGAAACACTCATAAATATAAATATTATACTTGAAATATACACAAAAACTGACCAGACCACAACATATACAGGACTAATAAAGCATCGTATGTGTGTGTTACTCTTCACGCCCTGAGGACGGCAGTGTGTCTGCGACACCGTGTGTGTTCTCCACATCAGTGTTGAGTTGTGTGTGTGTGTGTGTACGGGCGAGGGCAAATCTTCTCTCCAGCTCAGAGAAGGGCATTAACTAATGGATTGATAGTTTCACCTCCGCTTTTAAGAGAGTCCTCGATCCTCTCGCTGTCGGTAATGGCATTAACTACAACTGAGCTAATTCTCCTGATTCATCATCACCGCTCATCTCATCATCACTCGCTCATGTGTGTGTGCTCCACATACCTGTAGTTGCCTGGCAACACACGTGTGCTAAACTGGAATGACTCGGTTAATAGGCAAGATCATCTTACATTACACACAACCAGTACATTTTTTGAAATTGAGATATATATATTCAGTACATCATCTGAATGCTGAATAAATAGGATAGGACATCTAAATATTGAGAAAATCGCCTTTAAAGTTGTTTATGTTCTTGATTGTGCTGCATCCACTCACAAAAATACATGATTTACTTCCAACATTTCTGCGTTTCATTCAGTAACATTTGGTAGTTTTGATTTAAATGCTGTTTATTGTTTGTTATACCATGGTCTGGGTGAATACTCGATTCTGATTGGCTGCAGGGTGTCCGTTAAAAAGTGATAGAGGACACGTCTGGTGAAACTGCCTGTTTACCATTCGAAATTTATAAATAAATGCGCTGCCTACAACAGCTGTGAGTAACCATAGCAACAGGCAGTCAAACGCTCTATCAAAACAAACATCTAACGTTAGATACTAGGGCTGGGTAATAAATATCGATTTCTCGATATTAATCGATTCTCATTTTTACGAACCGATATCGATTCTTAAGTCTCAAGAATAGATTAGTCATCCTGTTTCATTTGAATGAATGGGACATTGTAGCGCGGCTGCGCGCATCCAAAAACTCACAGTAATCTTTGTCCTTTGTTACTATTGATATGAAACAAAGTCTCAATTTTCAAATTACGTCCATTTACTTAGAAATTCAAAAACATGAATAGAGTTTTGGCGCTGTGGCGTGAGATCGCTCTGACGCAGCTCTGGAGAAGCAGCAGCGCTGATCTCACTTCCCGCTTAATAATACCAGCGCCAAATAAACATGAAAGAGCATCTGAAAGTGTGTTAAAGATAGAGTACATTATACAAATCCGTATCATGTCACATTGATTCGCTCAATCAGCGTTTCAACCGTGGAAAGACGTCAGTTAAACAGCTTGTAATCAATTTCATCGTCATATTTACCTCAGAAAACCCACATCAACTCGTTAGTCAGCTAGAAAAAATAACTGTAGAGAGGAGCATTTTGCTAAATATATACACCATATTACATATGCATTATAATCTTAATGTTCTTCAATATGTAATGCATATTTGAATAAATCTGGCAAGTTTTTATGACAGCCACCATTTAAATGTTTATATTTCATATAATCTTCTTATTATAAAAATAAGTAAAAGTGTAATTTAAGTGATTCATTCATTATTACCTTCATATTAGGCTAATGAACCCTAGTAGGCTACAACTAGACTCCCACAGTTTACAGCATTAGTTTAGAGATTTGATTCCCTTGAGAAAAATTGGCATTGTAACTGATATCCAAAATAATCAATATTGAATTGAATCGTAATCGAAATCGAATTGTGAAATTTGTCTCAATACCCAGCCCTATTAGATACTATAGCCTAATAATACAACAATGAGCGACTTCGTTATTTCTTTTAACATTTATGGAGAATATGGCAACTTCGTTATGGGTTAACGTTACTGGGCTCCATTTCTCCATGAGAGACGAAGCTGGAGCAACGTACTGTCTGCATCAAGTGAACATCATGGGCAGCAGTAACGTTACCCAGCTTTTGTGGATCCTCCTGACTGGCCGACTTTTTCAAATTGCGCTATAATTGGAAACGTTGAAATTAATTGTAAATAAAAAAGCTAGCATGTAGGCAAATGACCCTCTCTTTGATCTGATTAATTTATTGCCCTCTATAAGCGCAAATCGCTGGTGCTCAGAACTAATTGGTTTTTTTTTGTGTGTTTTTATTATTATTTTTGTTTGATTAATTGTTTTATGTGGAATAAAAAAATAACTATGCCTACCTTTGTGTTTCATGAAAAAAAAAAATGCATTTTTGAAGCTGAAGGGTTCTACAAGCTGAGCGGACTATAAATATCTCCGGTTGCTAAATAAACCGTCAGGCAAGTTATTATCAGAGGTGGAAAGAGTACTGAAAATGTGTACTCAAGTACAAGTACAAGTAGTTGCTAAAATAATACTCGATTACAAGTAAAAGTACTGGTGTTAAAAATGTACTTAAGTAAAAGTACAAAGTACCCCTCTCAAAAACTACTCAAGTACTAATTACTAATTACTTTTAGCCTGTGATATTTATTTACTTTTATGGAAACCAAGTTATAAAAATGGTCTAATATGATTATTATTATTAATGAATTATAATGCAAAATAAATAAACTTTTTGGGTTATTTTATTTATAAACTTCTTTTTTTTCTTTTCTTTTTTTTTTACAATAAAGATTTCCAAAAGTACCCTACTAATATTTCAAAAGTTTCAAAAGTTATCATCATTTAGCACTGACACAAATGTGCCATCTAGACAGACTGACAATCAGTGCAGTTACACTGTTATGCCAGTGGGTCATGGCCGGCAAGATACTGTTTTTATGAAAGAGTCATTATTAAACTCTTCATTGTAAGCTTAAAACACGGATTCAATATTAATAAAACATTGTGTTGACAATGACATACAATATAACTTTTTAATCTAAGTTTACAATGCTAAATCTTTATTACGGTATATGGGCTTGTCACCTGAGTAATGCTGAAGCTCATGTTTCAAGTGATGTTTTTAGTCAAATTATCGTGAGGTCTACCCAACTTTAAAAACAAAAACAACTGAACTATCACATATCACTGCAGAAACAAAGTTTCTATAAAACGTCTTCTTTCCTTCCTCTGTATAAGAACAACTCCTCCATGTGGGGTCATGGGCTCTCGTCATCTGGTATTTCTTCATTCACCTCGTCAGGCATTAACCCTTACATAATCATGTTATTTTACATGTGAGAAATGCTTCTATCGCTTGTTTCTGCTTCTCCTGTGTTTTGATTAGGAGATTCTGCCCTCTTTCAGTAGATGTGTAACAGCGCCCCCTACAGTATAACAGTGAGAATGCGGATACCTGTGAAACTGCGTCAGTGGCGGGAGAGAGTTAAAGAGTTAAAGCGCTTCTCACTGCAGGCTCAGATTATTCTCACTCCAGTCACTGGAAACACATGCTAGTCTGAACTCTTCAGTCACAGCAGAGCTCCTACTCACCACACACACACACAGACGATGACATGCTTTCTGTCAGAGTTACACTGTCTTTATTTTTATAGTTGTAATCAATATTTGTGTTATGCAGACATACAGAAATGAACCGGTATTACAGGGATATATGCGTTACATTTATATACAGTATAATCTACCGTAGATCTTTTGAATGTTTTTGACAGAAGTATCCAAAGCTGCTTTAAAATAAAAAAAAATCCTATTTCTATGTAAATTTCTATGTAAATATTTAGTCAAGTGTAATTCATCCAGCTTTGGTGAGCAGAAGAGACTCTTAAACATAAACAATCTGATTCATCATAGCATTAAAACACGAATCACGTGTTCATATCCATCTTGTAGTCGGTCAATAGAGCCGTGGCTTTCGCTGGACTGATCAGGGTTGGGGGAGGCCGACTGAAGAGTCATGTGACCGTCCGAATGAGCTTATAGTTAGTAACGGAGTTTGATATGGAAGAGCTTAGCAGTGAAACACACTCCCGGGATCCATATGGCTCATAGATACAGTGCGATGGGAAAGACTCTCCATGGAAAGACCAATGTAATGCAAACCAAAGCTAAAGATCCTGCCACGCGATGTGAGTGTGTCCCGCTGGACTCATTTCTCACTGTTTGGGTGTATTCGTAGTGTTCTGCTGAAGCACAGATAGTGGCTCGATTGGGGGATTTACAGGACAGGTTTCATGCGAGTGTTGGATCGTCTGAGGCAGCTCTCCTTAGAAGGTTATGATTTTTGTGGTTAAAATGTACAAATTGAGTCTTCTGAAATTATATTTTACAGGCGTATTATTACCCTAACCTGATTTGATGGGAATACGTGATTAAAAATGTAGATACGGTTGAAATAAAAAATCAATGGGAAAATCTTTTCCACTTTCTCCTGAAAGCTGAGGGGAACTTCAAAAGTGTGAACGAGATTTTTTTAAGATTGAAATTTAACTTTAATGTGAGTAATTATGTTTTTTTTTGTGTGGATTAATTTCTCTCTGTTTGGTTGTATTTGTACATTGATTTGCTGAAGCACAGATAGTGGCTCGATTGGGGGAGCATGTGTTGGATTGTCTGCTAATGTCCATTTATTTGTTTGTTTTGTCTCTCTGTCCTCTCTAGTCGATGCTGATGAGATTAAAAGGCTGGGAAAGAGGTTTAAGAAACTCGACCTGGATAACTCGGGATCGCTGAGTGTGGAGGAGTTCATGTCTTTGCCCGAGTTACAGCAGAACCCACTGGTGCAGAGAGTCATCGATATATTCGACACGGACGGCAACGGAGAGGTGGATTTCAAAGGTGAGGCCTCCATTACACAGACGAGAAAACATTCGATCGCACGGCGAACTAAATGCATTGTTTATTTAAAAGTGGAAACCTGTTGTTCATACGTGAAATCAATCTCGTGAAAACGTGCTGGTAAAAGATAATTGTGACTTTTTATCCCACAATTGCATTATATAGTCAGAGTTGCGTGATGTAAAATCAGAGTTGCAAGATATAAAGTCAGAAATGCGAGATATAAAGTCAGAGTTGCGAGATATAAAGTCAGAGTTGCAAGATATAAAGTCAGAATTGTGAGACAAAGATTCCGAGTTGCGAGATATAAATTCCGAGTTGCGAGATATAAATTCCGAGTTGCGAGATATAAAGTCAGAGTTGCGAGATATAAAGTCAGAGTTGCGAGATATAAAGTCAGAATTGCGAGATATAAATTCCGAGTTGCGAGATATAAAGTCAGAATTGCGAGATATAAAGTCAGAGTTGCGAGATATAAAGTCAGAGTTGCGAGATATAAATTCCGAGTTGCGAGATATAAAGTCAGAATTGCGAGATATAAAGTCAGAATTGCGAGATATAAAGTCAGAATTGTGAGACAAAGATTCCGAGTTGCGAGATATAAATTCCGAGTTGCGAGATATAAATTCCGAGTTGCGAGATATAAAGTCAGAGTTGCGAGATATAAAGTCAGAGTTGCGAGATATAAATTCCGAGTTGCGAGATATAAAGTCAGAGTTGCGAGATATAAAGTCAGAGTTGCGAGATATAAAGTCAGAGTTGCGAGATATAAAGTTAGAATTGCGCGATATAAAGTTAGAATTGCGAGAAATAAAGTTAGAGTTGCGAGAAATAAATTCTGAGTTGAGAGATATAAAGTTAGAATTGCGAGATATAAAGCCAGAATTGCGAGATATAAAGTTAGAATTGCGAGAAATAAATTCCGAGTTGCGAGAAATAAATTCCGAGTTGCGAGATATAAAGTTAGAATTGCGCGATATAAAGTTAGAATTGCGAGAAATAAAGTTAGAGTTGCGAGAAATAAATTCTGAGTTGAGAGATATAAAGTTAGAATTGCGAGATATAAAGTCAGAATTGCGAGATATAAAGTTAGAATTGCGAGATATAAAGTTAGAATTGCGAGATATAAAGTCAGAATTGCGAGATATAAAGTCAGAATTGCGAGATATAAAGTCAGAGTTGCGAGATATAAAGTCAGAATTGCTAGATATAAAGTCAGAATTGCGAGAAATAAATTCCGAGTTGCGAGAAATAAATTCCGAGTTGCGAGATATAAAGTCAGAGTTGCGAGAAATAAAGTCAGAATTGCGAGATATAAAGTCAGGGTTGCGAGATATAAATTCCGAGTTGCGAGAAATAAATTCCGAGTTGCGAGATATAAAGTCAGATTTGCGAGATATAAAGTTAGAATTGCGAGATATAAAGTCAGATTTGTGAGATATAAAGTTAGAATTGCGAGATATAAAGTTAGAATTGCGAGATATAAAGTCGGAGTTGCGAGATATAAAGTCAAAATTGTGAGATATAAAGTCAGAATTGCGAGATATAAAGTCAGAATTGCGAGATATAAATTCCGAGTTGCGAGATATAAAGTCAGAATTGCGAGATATAAAGTCAGAGTTGCGAGATATAAAGTCAGAATTGCGAGATATAAATTCCGAGTTGCGAGATATAAAGTCAGAATTGCGAGATATAAAGTCAGAATTGCGAGATATAAAGTCAGATTTGCGAGATATAAAGTTAGAATTGCGAGATATAAAGTCGGAGTTGCGAGATATAAAGTCAGAATTGCGAGATATAAATTCCGAGTTGCGAGAAATAAATTCCGATAAAGTCAGAGTTGCGAGATATAAAGTCAGAATTGCGAGATGTAAAGTCAGAGTTGCGAGATATAAAGTCAGAATTGCGAGATATAAAGTCAGAGTTGTGAGATATAAAGTCAGAATTGCCTTTTTTATCTATTATTCTGTGGTGGAAACAAGCTTCCATTCATTACACCCCAGGAAAAATTCAAACAAATATTTATGTGTTCATTAAGCCAATTTTTTAAGTTTTTAAAAAATTGCTTTGTGATATTTTCATGACAATTTTCAACACATTTAAGCTATTTTACATGATTCTGTCTCACAGGTGATTTGGACTAGATTCCCTTTACAGTATTATAGTAAAAAAGGTAGATTAATGCAAAACATTTTGTTTAGTTTAATTCGCAATTCTGACTTTATATACACCAGCATAAATGCAATATAACAAATACATATTACATTTAATAACAAAAAAAAATATTGAAATAATGTATATTTTCTCCGTACAATACATAGATTTTTTCATTCAGATTGCTTTTATCTAAAGTGACTTACAATCGATATAAGAATTAGCGAATTATTTTATTAAATTACATTTTTTAAGTCATGATGTCACATAAGTCCTGATTTTCTTAAAATAGGGTTTAATTATGTTGTGGCATGTATCATTTTTGATTGTGCACTGAAATATGACAAGTTTAGTCAAATTAACTCATTGTGCCATGTTATTATTTTAATGCATTGCATTTTTAAATCCAAGAATTTGTCCTTTTTTCTGAGAATATTGCATGCAGAAATGTGTGCATGTCCTCAAACTGTGAAATACTTCATCAAATGAGCTTAAAGTAGCTCAGACCTGTTGCATCACAGTTTGAAAAGAAGCCCTTTGTGTCCTTTGCCAAGAACATTCACATTCCTTCTCGCTGATCTAGAGCTGCATTATTCTGGATGAATTGAAATGTTTGGTTTCAGGTATAGATTCTGAACAGACAACAAAACAGAATAGCAAAAGAGATTCTGACACAATATTAGTTGCTGCAGTCTATCTAAAAAATATCGACTCTTCTGCTACACACTCAAAAGTATCTACTTTTTCTACACACACTAAAAAAAACACGTATTATAAGTAGGCGAACTCGGATGCATTATCAGTGTTTTGAACGATTCTCGAGTGAATGATTCAATGACTCACTCGTAAAGACTTCATTTGTTTTATTACTGGATGAATCAGTGATTTTGAATAAATCTCTTGAATGATTTATTCAATGATAGATACATTTTTAACAGTCACCCGTCGCCACCTACTGGTGTAACGATGTAACTGATACAATCTTTATTTCAAGCGTCAAGTTACTTTCAAAAGGTGATTTACTCTATTTTTATCACTTCTTTAGACATCAGTGTTTATATCCGAACTATGAACATTTATCCAAGTACTTTTATGATTATACGAATGATTGTAAGATATTGTAAATATAATGATACTGTGGTGTTGAAAAACTGTTTATGAAGCGGTTTCATATCTATTCATGACAACGGCACAGATCTGAATGTTTCTGTGACTTATCAAAGTTTTAATAGAGAGCCGAATCTCTTGTTTAGGAATCAGATCGTGTGTCATGATCTGTTAATGGATCATGCAGCTCTTCTACATTCTTAATTTGTATCAAATGATCTCTTTATCGTCAGCCCAGAGCTCATCAGTCGCTTTTAATAAAACACGCGTTCTTTATCACCATGATATTCCAGCAATAACAAGTGTTACAGGATTAATACTCTCTGGTTGCTCGTTCTCTAGAGTTCATCGAGGGCGTCTCTCAGTTCAGTGTGAAGGGTGATAAGGAAATGAAGCTTCGCTGTGAGTATGAAAGCACTTCACATCTCTTCTGTACATCGTCACGTCCAACAATCACTGACCCGCGCCGATTCTCTCAGTCGCATTCAGGATTTACGACATGGACAAGGACGGCTACATCTCCAACGGGGAGCTGTTCCAGGTGTTGAAGATGATGGTGGGCAACAACCTGAAGGACACGCAGCTGCAGCAGATCGTGGACAAGACCATCATCAACGCAGACAAGGACGGGGACGGGAGGATATCCTTCGAGGAGTTCTGCGCTGTGAGAAAACTTCATTACAACTTATGTATTTTGAACAATTTGTTTGTACGGGTGAAACTCGAAAAATTAGAATATCGTGCACAAGTTCCGAAATTCAACTTAAAAGGTGAAACTAATATATTATATAGACTCATTACATGTAAAGTGAGATATTTCAAGCCTTTATGTGTTATAATTGTGATGATTATGGCGTACAGCTTATGAAAACCTCAAATTCAAAATTTGAATATTGTGAAAAGTTTTTCATATCCGTAAGCCGTAATCATCAACGTTAGAACAAATAAAGGCTTGAACTATCTCACTTCACGTCTATTAGTTTCATCTTTTAAGTTGAATTACTGAACTTTTGCACTATATTCTAATTTTTCGAGTTTCACCTGTGTATATCTTTTTAATATTTTATTTTAACTTTTAAGTATAAACTCAAAATAGACTTGCATGTAAAAAAAAAAAAGTCTCGAAATTGCGAGAAATAACAGTTTATATCTTGTAGTTTTGACTTTATAATTCACAATTGCAAGTTTATTTCTACTGAGCTCCAACAGTTTAGTAAATCATGGCCATGTTGAACTAATTTGTTCGCTCATTTTGATTTAACTAAAACAATAGAATTTAGTTTTGACCATGTGGCCACAAGTAACATAAAAAAGGAAACGAGTTAATAAAACACACTGACGTATTAGTAAATCATGGATGAAGTAATTCATGGCCACAACATACATATTTATTGTCCAAACGTTATATATATCTTTATAAAATGGTTAGTTCCAATCCTTGATTCTGATTGGTCAATAGCTGTGCTTTATTCACGATAAAACACGGCTGTGACCGTTTTATCCAACGGTTTTCACTGCGCAACATTGCAGTTTCTATGTTGTGTTTATTTGAGCTTTCATGCATATTACACACTAGAGCGTTGTTGCAGTTCACAGTCAGGGACTATTTTTACTATTTTACTTCATGAAAGTTGCACTAAGAATTTTTTTTTACTTCAATATTTGTATTGTGTGGTAACCGTTTTATAAAAGCAATAAGGTACTCGAGGCAAGTGCTGTATCGTGAATAAGTAACGGCTGTATAACTTGAGCCTAACAACGCCGTCAGTCGTTACTTAGTCACGATACAGCACAGCCTCTCGTACCTTATTGCTTACGTGTAGCCTTTGTCATTATTAATGTAAATAATCTTAAATGAGTTGTTTTTAAGGGCATTTATACGATAACGATCTACTGAAGTTTTTCCTTTGCGTCTTTCACGTACAGACAACAACGTCCCCCTTTAACACAGATCTGCAAAACTGACTAACATTTCGGATTTTTCTGAGAAAATTTGTCCGGTATATTAAAGCTGATAAATACTGTATTATTTCCTTCAGCTAAGACACTTCAGATGCGCACTGTTCAACATGATGGTTTTGAATTGCTTGAAATACAATTGCAATCACAATATGAAGCAAAATAATGTTTAGTGCAACATGTGTCATAAACTTTTAATGAGAACATCATTATAATTGTGTGTGGGACATGACATTTAATGATGAGACACTTGTTTTTGTAATCAGGCTCTCAAAATTAGAAAAAATATTTTGGATTTTAGATTTGTCGAGACATTAGATTTGGCTTTCAAATATAAAGAATAATCGGTTATCGGCTTTCAAATATAAAGAATTGTCTGCTTTCAAATATAAATAATTATCGGTAATGGGTTTTTAAATAAAAAAAACGGTTATCGGCTTGCAAATATAAAGAATAATCGGTTATCGGCTTTGAAATGTAAAGAATTATCGGTTATCAGCCTTATATAAAGAATTATCGGTTATCGGCTTTCAAATGTAAATAATTATTGGTTATCGGCTTTCAAATTAAAAAAATCGCTTATCGGCTTTCAAATATAAAGAATAATCGGTTATCGGTTTTAAAATGTAAAAAATTATCGGTTATCGACTGTCAAATGTAAAGAATTATCGGCCTTCT